>NW_020664419.1:55879836-55963223 GCF_002925995.2 Terrapene triunguis | reverse complement strand
GTGCAGCCACCACTAGCCCAAGCGTGTTCTATGAGTCCCTCTCTGCAAACGGGGAAGCGGGTTCGGCGGACGAGGAAGATGAGGATGGAGAGAACATAGATAGCTCACAGCAGCAAGGAAGCGGAGAAACCAGTTACCCCAACAGCCAGGATATGTTTGTCACCCTGGACCTGGAAACAGTAACCCCCGAACTGACCCAAGACCCTGAGGGCACACAGGGGACCTCTGGTGAGTGTACCTTTGTAAATATTACACATGGTTTAAAAGGAAGCGTGTTTAATGATTAATGATTAATTTGCCCTGGCAATCGCGGCCAGTACAGCTACTGGAAAAGTCTGTTAACGTGTATGGGGATGGAGCGGAAATCCTCCAGGGACATCTCCAGAAAGCTCTCCTTCATGTACTCCCAAAGCCTTTGCAAAAGGTTTCTGGGGAGGGCTGCCTTATCCCGTCCGCCATGGTAGGACACTTTACCACGCCAGGCCAGTAGCACATAGTCTGGAATCATTGCATAACAAAGCATGGCAGTGTATGGTCCCGGTGTTTGCTGGCATGCAGACAACATCCATTCCTTATCGCTCTTTGTTATCCTCAGGAGAGTGATATCATTCACGGTCACCTGGTTGAAATGGGGCGATTTTATTAAGGGGACATTCAGAGGTGCCCCTTCCTGCTCTGCTGAACAGAAATGTTCCCCGCTGTTAGCCACGCGGTGGGGGGGAGGGGTGAAGTGATCATCCCCGATAATTGGGTGTGGGGGGGGAGGGGGGTTAGTTGTGTTTGTGCTGCATGTTAACCCGGAAACCACAGCCCCTCCTTTTACATTGCAAACCCATTTTAAATGGCCAACCCAACGGGTGCTTGGTATGGGAAATAAGGGCGCTACTGTTTGAAACCATTCCCACATGTTAAGAAGGTTAAAAAAGCCAAAAGACTGTGGCTTACCATGGCTGCCTGCAAGCCGAAATCTGTTGCCTGGCACTGCGTGAGTGATCTCTCACACCAAACCGGCAGGCCTTCAATATAAGAGGAAAAATGCGACCTTGTAACGAAAGCACATGTGCTGTGTAATGTGAACAGCAAAATTTAACATGAAAGAGTGTACCCATTGTTCTCTAAAATGTGTCTTTTTTAACCACCTCTCCCTTCTCCTCCACCAGCTGCAAATGTTTCTCCTTCACAGAGGCTAGTGAAGATTAGGAGAAAATGGCGGACTCGGGATGATATGTTCACGGAGCTCCAGATGTCCTCCCACGCTGAAAGAGCACAGCAGAATGCGTGGAGGCAGTCAATGTCAGACTACAGAAAAGCACAGTATGAACGAGAGGAGAGGTGGCGGGCTGAATCGCGGGATGAACAGAGCAAGTGGCGGGCTGAAGATGATAGGTGGCGTCAGCTTGCAGACAGAAGGCAAGAGTCGATGCTCCAGCTGCTGGAGCATCAAACTGATATGCTCCAGCGTATGGTTGAGCTGCAGGAAAGGCAGCAGGAGCAGAGACCGCCGCTACAGCCCCTGTGTAACCAACAGCCCTCCTCCCCAAGTTCCATAGCCTCCTCACCCAGACGCCCAAGAACACGGTGGGGGGGCCTCCGGCCACCCAGTCACTCCACCCCAGATGATTGCCCAAGCATCAGAAGGCTGGCCTTCAATAAGAGTTAAAGTTTTAAACTGTAGTGTGTCCTTTTCCTTCCCTCCTCCCCTACCCATCCCGGGCTACCTTGGCAATTATCCCCCTAGTTGTGTGATGAATTAATAAAGAATGCATGAATGTGAAGTAACAATGACTTTATTGCCTCTGCAAGTGGTGCTCGAAGGGGGGAGGGGTGGGTGGGGTGGTTGGTTTACAGGGAAGTAGAGTGAACCGGGTGTCGGGGGGAGCGGAGGGTTCATCAAGGAGAAACAAACAGAAGTTTCACACTGTAGCCTGGACAGTCACAAAACTCGTTTTCAAAGCTTCTCTGATGCGCACCGCGCCCTGCTGTGCTCTTCTAACCGCCCTGGTGTCTGGCTGCGCGTAATCAGTGGCCAGGCGATTTGCCTCAACCTCCCACCCCGCCATAAATGTCTCCCCCTTACTCTCACAGATATTGTGGAGCGCACAGCAAGCAGCAATAACAATGGGGATATTCTTTTCGCTGAGGTCTGAGCGAGTCAGTAAGCTGCGCCAGCGCGCTTTTAAATGTCCAAATGCACATTCCACCACCATTCGGCACTTGCTCAGCCTGTAGTTGAACAGGTCCTGACTACTGTCCAGGCTGCCTGTGTACGGCTTCATGAGCCATGGCATTAAGGGGTAGGCTGGGTCCCCAAGGATCACGATAGGCATTTCAACATCCCCAACGGTTATTTTCTGGTCCGGGAAGAAAGTCCCTTCCTCCAGCTTTCGAAACAGACCAGAGTGCCTGAAGACGCGAGCATCATGTACCTTTCCCGGCCATCCCACGTTGATGTTGGTGAAACGTCCCTTGTGATCCACCAGGGCTTGCAGCAGCATTGAAAAGTACCCCTTGCGGTTTATGTACTCGGTGGCTTGGTGCTCCGGTGACAAGATAGGGATATGGGTTCCGTCTATCGCCCCACCACAGTTTGGGAATCCCATTGCAGCAAAGCCATCCACTATGGCCTGCACGTTTCCCAGAGTCACTACCTTTGATATCACCAGGTCTTTCATTGCCCTGGCAACTTGGATCACAGCAGCCCCCACAGTAGATTTGCCCACTCCAAATTGATTCCCGACTGACCGGTAGCTGTCTGGCGTTGCAAGCTTCCACAGGTCTATCGCCACTCGCTTCTCAACTGTGAGGGCTGCTCTCATCCTGGTATTCTGGCGCTTCAGGGCAGGGGAAAGCAAGTCACAAAGTTCCATGAAAGTGCCCTTACGCATGCGAAAGTTTCGCAGCCACTGGGAATCGTCCCACACCTGCAGCACGATGCGGTCCCACCAGTCTGTGCTTGTTTCCCGGGCCCAGAATCGGCATTCCACAGCATGAACCTGCCCCAGTAACACCATGATTTCCACACTGCTGGGTCCTGTGACTTGTGAGAGGTCTATGTCCATGTCAATTTCCTCATCACTCTCGTCGCCGCGCTGCAATCGCCTCCTTGGCTGGTCCTGGTTTTGCTTTGGCATGTCCTGGCTCTGCATATACTCCAGGACAGTGCACGTGGTGTTCATAGTGCTCATAATTGCCGCGGTGATCTGAGCGGGCTCCATGATCCCAGGGCTAGCTATGGCGTCTGGTCTGAAAAAAGGCGCGAAACTAGTATCTGACGGAGGGAGGGAGGGAGGGAGGGAGGGGCGAGTGACGACATGGCGTACAGGTACAGGGAATTAAAATCAACAAAGGTGGCTGTGCATCAGGGAGAAACACAAACAACTGTCACACAGAATGGCCCCCCCCCAAAGATTGAACTCAAAACCCTGGGTTTAGCAGGCCGTTGATTTCACGGAGGGAGGGGGAAGCAAATGACTACAGAACAAATCTATTTTTTACATCTTAAGTTGGCAGACGACGGTGCAGCATGACTGATAGCCCTCAGTATCTTCTGGGTGCTTGGCAGAAAATACTGGGCGCTTGGCAGAAAATAGCATACTACGACTGATAGCCATCATCGTCAAGACAGTTCGATAGGACTGAGCATGTCTGCCCAGGTGCCCATGATTGACAGCCACTGCAGTACAATGACAACGGATACCAATCATAATATACCATCTTCTACCAAAAGGCAAGGGGCTGCTGCTGTGTGCAATGCAGCCCCACATCTGCCAGCACCCAGATCGCCGATGAAGGCTACCAGTCATACTGCACCGTCTACTGCCAAAAGGCAATTAGCTGCTGCTGTGTAGCAATGCAGTACCACGTCTGCCGGCACCCAGAGGACATATGGTGACGGTGAGCTGAGCTGAGCGGGCTCCATGCTTGGCGTGGTATGTTGTCTGCACAGGTAACCCAGGTAAAAAGGCGCGAATCGATTGTCTACCGTTGCTCTGATGGAGGGGGAGGTGCCTGATGACATGTACCCAGAACCCCCCACAACACTGTTTTGCATCATTCAGGCATTGGGATCTCAACCCAGAATTCCAATGGGCGGCGGAGACTGCGGGAACTGTGGGATAGTTACCACAGTGCAACGCTCCAGAAGTCGACGCTAGCCTCGGTACTGTGGATGCGGTCCGCCGATTAAATGCACTTAGAGCATTTTATGTGGGGACACACACAATCGGCTGTATACAACCGATTTCTATAAAACCGGCTTCTATAAATTCGACCTAATTTCGTAGTGTAGACATACCCTCAGTCTTTTGTTGCTCACTGCTGTAAACAGTCCCAGGTGGTGAAAAGGGGGGGGGGGTGGGGAACAAACAACCACATTGAGGGACAAAGAGCAGGTCCAGTTTTTATGTCGGGTGAAGGAGGGGGCAGCAGTGGTGGTGGGGAGCAGATGGGCAAGGGGGAGAGGCGTGGAGCCCTCCCCTTTACTCCCCCCAACAGCAAAAGGAGTCACCACCACCCCAGGAGCAGAGATGTTGAAAATCACTCAGTTTGTGAACAAACCCCCTCCACAATGTCCCTCAGCAGGAATCCTCCTCCTCCTCCTCCTCCTCCACGGCAGCAGCCAGCCAGCCTGGCAGGAGGGACCCATAGATGGTGGGGGGGGTGTCCTTGCTTCTCCCTCCGGAGGCGGGGGGGGAGTAGGCCAGCAATGCCCCCCTACACTCAGCAGCAGTATCAGCCCGAGGGAGGGAGAGCTCCAGCCACCAGCAAGGCAGTCCAGGGAGGCCAATAGAAGGCCAAAGAGGCCAATAGAAGATTGTCTGAGCTTTGATTGTCTGATGCTACATCCAGTAGGAGTCTTTCTTGTAACCAATCGCTGTTTAGCATGATTACGAGGGCGTTACGTGCTGCGGAGGGGGTGACGTGAGGCTGGCGCGCAGGCGTCCCTTCCTTTTCTGGGTGGCAGCGAGCGAGGCAGCACTATGAAGGCGTCGGGCACCGTAAGCGTGGCGCTCCGGGCCTAGCGGGTTGCGGCTGGGCGGCCTCGGCCCGGTTTTGGGGGTGCGGAGGGCTAGTAACTGGTACTCGGGCCGTTCTGGCGGGTCCCGCCCGCCTGGTTCGCCCCATCTTTTCCTCCGGGAGCGAGCGGCCAACATGGCGGCCGCCAAGAACGTGAGGCTGGGGAGCCACGCAGCAGCCAGCAGGCGCCCCCTTCGTTGGGGCTGGCCTCAGGCGCGGGGTTAGGAGAGGCGGGCCTGGGTTCTTCTCCGCGCAGGCCGCGTGTGCCCCCCATGTTCCCCCTTCAGGTACCCCAGACCGCGGCCTTGCTCTGAGGCATGGTGGGAGCGCTCGGCCTGGCCGGGCCAGGACCTAGGGAGCCGGGTCTCGAGGCCCCATAACCGCGGCTTTCTGGTTAGGGCAAGTCCCGCAAGGGGCTCTGACCCCATTGTACAGCGCGCAAAGCCCGAAGGCCGTTGCTCTTACTGCAGGGCCGCCCCAAGCTATTTGGGTGTCCTACGTAGCCCCCAGGCCTCCTCCTCCCAGGGTCTGGGAGGCAGGAGCTGTGTAGGGGGCACTTTTGGGGCCCCACAGGCCCAGAGGATTTGAGGGGGCCGGGAGCAGCCCGCTTCGCTTCCCTTCCCCCGGCCCCAGCCGTGCTGCTCAGGGGAGGGGACTTGGGGGAAGGGATTCCCCCGCACTCACCGTCAACGGCGGGAAGCGGAGCAGCCCGGCCCCAGCCCGCTCTACTCCAGCCCGCTCCCAGCCGCGGCGCTCCGCTTCCCGCTGCTGGGGGGGGGGCACCTTTCCCTAACCCCCCCCCCCCCCCCCCCCCCCCCCGCCCGGCACGGCTGGGGACAAGGGGAGCGGAGTGGGCTGGGGCCGCGTTGCTCCGCTTCCTGTCGCCGGTGAATGCGGGGGGCGATCCTTTCCCCAACCTCCCCGCACTCACCTGCGTATGCCTAAGGACGGCCCTGTCTTCCTGAGTGATGCTCTCCGCAGGGAATAAGAGGAGCCTTGTCGCCTTTCAGGAGCCCAAGCGCTCGTAGAAGCGAAGGGCCTGAGGAGATCCTGTAGGAGAGCTGGACTCGGCGGTAGTGTTTGTTATCCGTGGGACTCTCAGCTGTAAGCTGCTGCCCTCAACATTGCTGTCTGCAGTAGCTGTGGGCTTCCTACATCACTGCTCATGCGATCTCGTTCCTTGCTGTACAGCTAACACTGTCTTGCTTTCGCCTCTGAACATTGGAGGGTTTTTTCATTCTCTCTCTCTTGTTTGTAGCTGAGGGAGTACAAAGTTGTTGGGAGATGCCTTCCTACTCCTAAATGTCCAACACCACCCCTCTATCGGATGCGTATCTTTGCTCCTAATCATGTTGTTGCCAAGTCCCGTTTCTGGTACTTTGTGTCTCAGCTGAAGAAGATGAAGAAGTCTTCTGGCGAAATTGTGTACTGTGGACAGGTATGGTCTTAAAAAGAAAAGAAAAAAAAAAAAAAAAAAAAAAAAAAAAAAAAAAAAAAAAAAAAAAAACAAACCCAAGTAGTCTTGGAAATTTCTGGGATTTTAGATGTTTTTATATATTGGAATGGAATTATTTATAAAAGAGCTCATCATGTCACTGACAGTGAAATTAAATTTTTCACCGGTCACGTTTTGTGTACCTGAAAATCAAACTTCTGCTTTCCACAATGATTAGGAACCATGAATAATTTAAAAGTAAATGCATTAGATCAGCCTTACGAAATCATGACAGATAATCCTTAGACATAATCTAGGCTACTGCTGGTCCCTACCTCACCTCCAAAAAATACAGTAATGGAGAACTAATATTTTATTTTCTACTTGCTCAAAGTTCTGTTTTCAAAACTAGTTTATTTTTTAAGTAGTCAACATCATAATTTTAAAACAGTTCCCTAGTTTACTTTGGTATATGTCACTTGAGATTAATCTAAACCTTCTAATTCTAATCAGTTTTGTAATTCTATACCATCCCTGTTGCAAAGTCCATGATATTAAAATGAAATTTTCCTTTGGTAAAACATATTTTCGCCATTGGCACACTCACTCTTACCTCCTCTTCCCTCAATTGGAATTTTTAAAAGTAACTGAAACAATTAGATTTAAACTGATTTTTTTAAAATATAAAATCTAAGTTTTGGGGCTAACCTGATAATTGAGGCATAGTTTTCAAAAGTGACTAGGGAGCACAAGTCCTGCTGAAAGTAACAGGGACTTGTACTCCTAAATCACTCTGTGTTTCTGAAAAATCTGTCCTTATCCCTTTGGAAAGCTGCTTACTTACCTGGGTAGAAAAATCTACTCACCTACCCTTTACCATGATTGATGACCAAAAAAAAAATGATTTGGGGGAGGGGGGGGGTGTATGAAGACAAAAAACTCCCAAGATGATAGAATTCTGCAATATGCTTCAACTAGAAGTTTTAGGTGGTATTCTCCCAAACTGTTGTGTATTGAATAATAAAACAGTGCATCAGTGAGGTAGTGTCTTTATCTCTGGTTCTTTCTTCACTTTTATAACCTCAGGTATTTGAAAAGTCCCCTTTGCGGGTGAAAAACTTTGGTATCTGGCTACGCTATGATTCTCGTAGTGGAACTCACAACATGTACAGGGAATACAGGGACTTGACAACGGCTGGTGCTGTTACACAGTGCTGTAAGTAATTATTTGTTGGAACAAAGAATAATCTTTTAGCAGTGGTATGTGTAAGACCTCACGCAGCATTTGAGAAATTGAAATAGAGAGATATATAGGAAAACCTTGGTGAAGGTGGTGACTGCATTCAAATAACAGTACAACTAGATTCTTTGAAAAGCAAATTAAAATGGTTGAAGCTGTTTGAACAACTGACTAGCAGTGATTGCTGGAGACTTTCCTCCTAACCAGTATTTCTTATTCCCTTAAAGATCTTTTGAACATACCCTTCTGAAACTGTTTATGCTTAGTTTCTGCCAATTTTTTATTTAAATTTTAATAAAATTAAAGAAGCTGTTTTGGTTATACAGTTGTGTAAAGTTCTAGTTTGGTGCTCTTCCAGTTCAGGTTATTTCTTGCATCATACTTGAGTGCTCAAAAATTTTTAAAAATAAAAATTATTGGTTCCTCAGAAACTGATACTTTTGGAAGAATCACTAAGGCTCACCCTTCTTTTCTGCACAACACTTAATAGTATTTTGGACTTGATGACTTTTTAATGTTCTTGTTGAAATCTTACAAGCACCAAAGTGAGGAAATTCTGATATATTTCATTTGGCCATATGGAGCATATTAAGACTTTATCATCCATGCCATGTGGAAGATACCTTTGCTTTGTAACAGAGTGAATTTTTGTGGGAACTGAATTGCCTGAAATCTTTTGTATAGAAGATAATTGGTGTGTTGGCCAAAAAGACCTCATAGCCACTGTTTACAAAGGGTCACAAGTAGACCTTAATATCTGATAGACTAATGATCTATTATTGTGTTGAGATATCTGGGGCTACCTTTTAATTCAGATTCCATGTGCAGTTACTATAATGGGTGATATTTTTCATTCTAAATATAACAATACTAGTGCATTTTAATTGGTGTTTAAAACACTTTGCACACAAAAACCCAAAGAATATTATTTTTAGTAATAGTGTTCTTGTCATGTGTGCAAATATCATATGTACCTTGTCGCCTTTCAAGAGCTGACGTGCTTTTGAAAGTGAAACTGGAGGTCCAACATAAAACTTTCTGCATATTCTCTATCTGTTAAATTAACTCATTTTATCAAATTAAGTTTTAAACACAGCAGTTTACTATTCTGTGTGTAATTTTGATATCTAATCTGGTTCAAGCAATATAGTTGAGAGCTTGCTCAGAATTCCTTGAATGCACATCTTACATCTGAGTTCTAAACTCCTGAAAGCTGAGGATTTATATGGAAATGTGTGTTTTGCCTTCGAGAGCATTGTAGTAGGCACAATAATAGTGTGCGATAGCAATGTCTTTTAAAACTGATAATTAGCACTTGAGATCCTGATATCCACAGAATTACTTAACAAAAAGGTTAAACTGTACTTAATGTTTTGTATGTGGTTCATACATGATGAGCACCAAAATTTGGAGCCCTTGCTTTGAGAGGTATAAAGATGGCCTCGGATTTCTTTGAGAATCTGTTTCAAATGTGAACCTTTAGGTCTATCAGTCCCTGGCATATTTCTTGTATGTATTGAGTACTTTGAACAATGCTAAAGTTGGTGATTTTTTTTTTTTTTTTTAAAAAGCTAGAAATGTAGGGTTGTTCTACTTAAAGAATAACTCATCCATTTGAAAGTATGGAAATAGTTATTGTACCCAACTTACATCTTCCAGTATTCCATAATTTTAAGTATAGCTCCTGATTCAGTAACTTCTTGCCCAAAAAATGTGGACTACACATGCGGAATTGTACCTTTTTTGAAGAATTTTGGTGTATGGGGGAGGTGTCAGCACCTCTGACTTATAATGAAAAGCTTCAGTAGAGACTGTTGCTCCTCTATTAATAATCCTCCTGACTAGAATAACTGTAGGGAAAGTATAGGAAAAAAATGTATTACCAAGCTGCAGTTTCAATTATAGTATGCAAGTCAGCTGTTAAATATATTATGCAAGAATAGTGAATTTCATAAGGACCTCTGTTTAAGAAAACATGCTACATGTAAGCAATTGCAAACTGCACAGGGAGATGAAAAAAAAAATTGAATTGTGTTGTTTAAACTAAATGAGAGAATGTTAACATCACCCTGATGTTACAGACCGTGATATGGGTGCCCGCCATCGTGCCCGTGCTCACTCTATTCAGATCATGAAGGTTGAGGAGATTGCTGCTAGCAAGTGCCGTAGACCTGCAGTCAAGCAATTCCATGTAAGTGAAACAAAGTAAAACAGTGGTTGGTGGTGCTCATTGTAACACACAAGATGGGACAAAATCTCTCTTACCTAGAAGTTTGCACTAAGTTTACAGGATGTACTATGCTGATTAAAAATGCAGAGTGTTGCATTGCAGTCCAACAATTATTTTATATAGCAGAAATGTATTGAGTCAAACTTGAATGTATGCTGTTGTAACTTGGAATCATGGGCCCCCTTTAGTGCTAGAACTAGTTGAGTGAAACTACTGATCAAAATCGGTTTGATTTTTCAGTACTTACATGCTTTGAGTGAGTGAGCTGTCTTAAATACAAAAAGTACATCTAGTCTTACAGTTAGGCTTATTTCAATATAGTTGTTTCAGCATATCTTAACTTGCAGAAAAGGCAGCTCTGTATAGAAAGGTGTTAGTAGTTATGTCTTTTATATTTGTAATACCCAGGACCTCATTGTGTGAGGTGCTGTAAAAACACAGAATAAAGACATTCCCTTCCCCAAAGAGCTTAGAAACAGGAACCTTCAGTTGTTTCTAGCTTCTAGTAACCCTGATTCATGGAAATGCTTGTTGCTCTGATCTCTAATACAGATTAGATATGAAGGTCAGAAGTTGAATTTTCTAATTCACTTATTGTGACTTATTTTCCATAGTGTGTGTATGACTTGAGATTATTGCAAGATCGATATAAATGAAAACTAACACTTTCTCCCTTACAGGATTCGAAAATCAAGTTCCCTCTGCCACACAGAGTTCTGCGTCGTCAGCACAAACCACGTTTCACCACCAAGAGACCAAATACATTCTTCTAAATGCAAGAACATTCGGTTTGCTCTGTGTTACAATAAAATTCTTATTGGAAAGCTCTTTGACTCTTTAATTTGCAAGACCTAGTTTTGAAGGAAATGCTGCTGAGAACACTTACTACTGCATGGACAGCCATGGGAGGGAAGAAGTTTAAACTCCAACTGAGAGGCTTGTTGCTGTAGTTCTATAACAGTCTTGCATCTTAATTTTTCATAATGTGAAAGCTGCATAAGTATGAATATAGAGGCATGTATAGTTCAGTTACGGTTGCTTTGAGCTTTTCAGTTTAAGGGATTTTAACCCTGCTTTGTTGTGCACTTAGTTAATGACTATTAGACTTTGTATACACTGCCACTTTACAGCGCTGCAACTTTCTTGCTCAGGGGTGTGAAAAAACAACCCCCCTGAGTGCTGCAAGTTTCAGTGCTGTAAAGTGGCAGTGTAGACAGTGCACTAGCACTGGGAGCGCCCCTTGCTGGTGCCGCGGCTACACAGCCATGTTGCTAGTGAAGACATGCCCTTAGTCTCAACATTTATTGTGCACATCAATGAAAACTTAATGTCAAAATTTATAATATTTTTCAACAGACTCTCATCCCTGGAGTTAACAGCCTTGCCTACTGATGGTTGCTTGCATATTGAACCTTTCCAGTGTTCCATTTCATTTGTTCTAAAATATACCTACACTTTCAATATTTAAAACATAATCGGCAACTAAGCTCAGCCACCCACATTTGCTTTTCACCACTTATATAATCAAAATTTATTCCCACCCCATAAACCCATTCTACCGTAGTTAAGAAATCCTACATTCCTCCTGTCTCTTCCTTCAACTGTCTCCTGTGGGGAGAAAAGTTTTCCAGTATGTCTGGAAAGTCCACAAATATGGACCAAGTGGGGAAGAAAGAATTAAGAGTTGAGAGTCCCTCAAAGAGAACACCTTACAACTTTCTGTTGTAAAGATAAAGCACTAGTGCTTGTATTGAATCCATGTACAAAAGGAAAGGGATGGTCTCATGACCTAGACCAAACTACTTGGACCTTTAAAGATAAAAGCTTGCACTTTTCATGTCAGCCAGAAAACACCAGACAGCTGAGACAGCACTGGTGTTACAGGGTGCTGAATTCTGGACTACAGTACCCGAATGGACTAGAGCACAGTAAACTAATGCATAAGTGACAAAGGTCACGCACAAAGGGGAAAAAAGCTGCTACTTGCAGCCCAGGCTTTAAAAAGATGCTCAGTGACTAGTCTGATTTACAATTAGTGCCTTTCTTCTAACTGATGCTGTTTTACTGCTACTCGTTCTGGGTGCTTTCTCTGCATACTCATACATCCGGTTTTATCTGGATTAAACCTGTGCTCAATCTCATTTGTGCTGGGACATATGGTCTAACATTTAAGGATTAAAGTGTAACATACAAAACTATTATCTTTATGGAAAGTTTGTTTTTAAACAAAATGGAACCTGGTAATTGACCAATTGGAATTATCAACAATTGGGTCACAGTTGTTTATAAACTTCAATCTCAAGATGGGATATGCTACTGCAGCATCCTGGATCATGGTAACTACTTTGCATTATGTACCTTAAGTATGACACAAATCCCCTTTCATGCTAAGCAGAAGCTCAAACTGCGAAATGTTAACTGAAAATTGTGAACATCCTACATTAAACGGACTCACTGAAAATAACAGTATGTCATTCTGCCCTGCTATTACGAGTAAACTATACCACATCAGCTAGAATTAGTCACTATATCATAAAAAAGGAGGCCTGAATACAGCTCCTAATCAAGCTACATTGGCCTGGACACTACAAACATGTCAGTATAACTATGTTGCTATGGGATGTGGAAAATCTACACCCCTGAGTAATGCATTTATACTAATCTAACTCCCGGTGTAGACAGTGCTATGTTGACAGGAGGACTTCTGTTATCAACATAGCCACTGAGAGTCCTGTGGCACCTCTAAGACTAACAGATGTATTGGAGCATAAGCTTTCGTGGGTGCGTCTGACGAAGTGGGTATTCACCCATGAAAACTTATGCTCCAATACATCTGTTAGTCTTAAAGGTGCCACAGGACTCTCTGTTGCTTTTTAGAGATCCAGACTAACACGGCTACCCCCTGATACTTAACATAGCTACTGCCTCTTGAGGAGATGGAGTACCTATGCCAATGGGAGAAGCTCTCTCGTTGGCATAGGTAGCATCTTCACTAAGCGCTACAGTGGGGCAGCCGCAATGCTGTAACTGTAGACGTGCTCAGTACCACGGTGCCCTCTCTTTCCTTCCTTTCCTGAGGGGGGAGGGATAGCTCAGTGGTTTGAGCATTGGCCTGGTAAACCCAGGATTGTGAGTTCAATCCTTGAGGGGGCCACTTAGGGATCTGGGGCAAAAATCAGTACGTGGTCCTGCTAGTGAAGGCAGGGGGCTGGACTCGATGACCTTTCAGGGTTCCTTCCAGTTCTATGAGATAGATATATCTCCTTCCTCTAGGGATGGGTATATTTCTAGTGTTCCTGGATTGTGCATTGAATAACTTTTAAAACATGATTCTTGTAGATCCACACTGATCAGTCATACAGGGAGTTGAATTGTCCCACCTCTGAAAAAATTTGGGACATCTACTCCCAATTTGCTTTATCATAATGTTAATGAAGTCCTAGGGGACTTGCTGTTATGTAAGTATGGGTCTGAAAAATCAACAAACACTGCAGCAAGTTATATTACACTGGCAACAAATGTAAGTAATAAGTATTCACCTGCTGTAGGTGTAGTGCAGTGGTTCCCAAACACGTTCGTGAACCCCTGGGGGTTCATGAAATGTTACAGGGGTTCTCGGGGAAAAAATTCCCTATGGCGGATAGAGCTGTCCCTAGGGACCCTGGGCAGCACAGGGCCAGCAGCCTGGAGCCCCTGGACTTCCAAGAGCTAAGCAGATCAAAGCAAGCATATCTATCACACTGAGGAGATTTAAACTTCAAGACTCCTTATAAGAAATGGAAAGGGAGGTGGATATTTTTTGCTGTTCTTAAAATTAAATAGGCAGCTAATATTGTTTTTAAAATTATTATGAAGAACAAGTTTAAGCTTTGTTATAACGTGTTGTTTGCCTAGACTGCTCAAGACCTGAAAGCTTGTGTAGGAGGAACTCTTTGAGTTGGCTTCTTAAATACCTTCATGCTGTTTCACATCTGGTGCTCCTTGATGAAACATACGAGCCTTGTTCTAGAACAGGTTTATTCAAAGTGATACAAGCTACAAAAGTGAGATCTTGGAAGAGTGTTGCCATTTTCATAATGTAATAAAAATACTGCAATGATAAATAATAAATAGTGTGTAATAAGCATGTCATAAAAACAAATTTTATATTTTCAAGATTACTGCTTTTATAATTTGTACTCAGGTAAAGGAGAAAATCCCTGGAAATATTCATTTTTAGGAGGGGGTTCGCGAGACTTGACATTCTAGTGAAAGGGGTTCACAGATTGTTAAAGTTGGGGGACCATTGATGTAGCGGAATCTAGTGCCTCCCTATTTGCAATTTATGTGACTAAATCCCTGAATGAGTCTTTAGGGAAAAGTGCAGCAGTGTATGCAATTGTTTTCTTAGCAGGAACACACTATAAATTGTTTCACTGAGGAGGAATATTTTTAAAAGATCTGTTGATAGGGTACTTTTTGTAAAAATAGGAAAGGAATGAGGTGTATGTTTTCACCATACTTTAATGGACTCAACATGCTTATCACACAAGTCCCATTTATTTCATGATTGTCAGACAATTTAATGTAACTTGATTTTTTAAATTCATGTATGGTCAAATTCTGATCCCCTGGATCATGCTGAATAGCATATTATTGCACAAGTTGCGCAATCGGACTACTTGTAGGGTAAGATGCTACTCTGTGTGTGCAAGGTGATCAGAATCTGGTCCATATTAACAAGAGCATAACAAGATCTTTGGGCAAGTTGAGTGTTGACAAATGTGAGCCATTAAAATAACTTCATGTGATAGTGAATGCAAATACAATTTTAAAATAAATTATTTACTACTTAGTTTATCATGTTTGCTTTAGCAGAGCAAAGAATAAGGACACTTCTTTTTTGTCACCCAAGATACAGGAAAGCACCCATCAAGACTAAGTGATTTTTACCTCAAGTGGAGAACTGTAGATTGATACATTAAATGTATTTATCAGATTTATGTGTTCACCTTCAGCATTTTAAATAATTAGGTGGCACTTAGAACATTTAATTTTATTCTAGTAATGTACATTTTAAGATTTTTTTCTCTAGTATACTTCTTGTTATAGTGAACTAGGCTGTGGTGTGATGCTTTATTCAAGTCCAAGACTACAGATGTTTTCTTTGCTATGAAAGGCTGCATCTGGCTCAAGAGCCATGAGTTGAGCAGTATTAGTCTAACTAGCACAAAATGTGTATTTGATATGCTTGACTAGTTTTTTTTTTTTGGCTAGCCTTGATTAGGTTACCAGATTTATGGATGGGTAATCTGACATTTCCATCAGTAAATGAGGCATTAGCAGAGAACAGTGCTGTCGAAACATTTCTTCTCTAGGCCACAAGATTTTTGAAGCCACAATTATATTTTTAGATTCTTATTTGGTACAGTGAGAAATAAATAAGGGGGAGATTTTCAAAGGAAATAAGGAAATTAGGCACACAACTCCCTTTGAAATTTGGGCACTTAGATCCAGATCTTGAAGGTATTTAAGCTCCTAACTTCCATTGATTTCAATTGAAATTAGGAGCCAAAATACCTTTGAGGACCAGGGCCTTAATTCCCATCTATACCTTTGCAAATCTTTCCTGCGTATCCAAACTTTATTCTTAATTCATTAGTACATTCTCATCAGAATAGGTAAGAATTTATGGCTGCATCTTATTAACATCAATAAAACTTATATGCAGAAGTCTATGCAGCCTTATGCAGCCTTTATGGATTCAAGCTCTTTAAAAGCATTTTGCAATACTCTGAAGATCTAGGTTGCTTATGCCGCAGGGTTAAAACTTTAATATATTTTAAAGTAGTTACCATAGTCAGACTACTATTACCTGATAGCACTGATGATTCAAGTAAATTACATGTATGAATATCCCTCTGTTGCTACTAGTTCAGATGCTCAAGTCTCTATTAGTATGAATATTGTATTTCTTTGTAGATCAATAGAATGCCTATTATAAATATTGGCTTCTGTGGTAATTAAGTAGAATTCAGCACCTTTGAAAACATAATTGTTAGAGTCCTATATTATTAGCTTTGCAGAGTCTTGTAGAGCTAAGCCTTTTTACAAAAATTAGCTCCTCCCATAATAAAAAACTCTCACTGAACAGGCTACATTAGTGGCAGCCTCTTTCTACTACTTCCCATAGTATGAGATTTGTGTAGTAATAGCTATGACCACAAGGAGATGCAAGGGAATGACAAAAATCCAGTTTATACACTTAGGCCCCAATCCTGTAAGTAGTTATGCATATAAGTAATGTTACATGTCTGAATAGTCTCAATTCATTGGGACTATTTCTGTGTGTAAAATTACTTGTGTTTGTGGGATCAGATTTTCAGAACTGCTGCTAAGCACTCTGGAGCTGCAAGTGACGAGCACTTCTGAAAACCAGGTTCCATAATATAAGTTACTTGAGCTTGAGATTCTGCTCTTGCGGTTCTTGCAATCTATAATAGTGTGTGGTATCTGAACTGCCAGCTGCCTAAATACTTTGCAACAGGAGCAAACTAAACACAAAAATCAATATAATTTAAGTAGCAGACTGAAACTATCACACTTCACATACACAGGTACATATGATTGCAATGTGGCTATTTGAACTCCCTCTCTAGAACAATTTCATTTTACTCAAGAAAAATGATCCATATGGAACTACTGATTTGAAAGGTTCAGAATAACCTCACCTTAGAGTAAAAAAAAAAAATCAGTTAAAAATACTCCTCTGATAAAGTGGGAAAAGCAGATTTTTTTATCACCACTTTAGAACACACAGAAACACAAGGCAGACTTTCCAACTAGAAACAGGCTACAAGATTACATTGTGATAAGAAAGAACTGAACAGCTACAAGAACCACATTTAATCAGAACATCAAGGAGAAGGAGGTGCTAGGAGAGAGAGTTTTATAATTGCTTTACATAATTTGGCAGAATGTTGTAGGTCTGGGTCACTACACAATGCAGTAACTTGTGACAAATGTCTTGAGACTGGAAAATGCAGTTACCAGTGAGAATTCAAATTCTGCTGATTTAATTATAGTCAAAACCATAGATGGACCATTTCAAAACTAAATACCTGAAACATTTATTTCATGTCATGCATTATTTCTTACCTGTAAGCATTGTAATGATTCCAGCAGACATTTGTGCCACAAATTACACTGAATCTGTATTGTTATGCTAGTATCACAATAAACACTACAGCAATCTCATGCCATTATTCCTCAAAATGAAAAGACAACAAGAAGTCAAGAACATGGTAAAATATTAGTTGATTCTATTTGCATTGCCCATCTGTGCTCCTTCAGTCACCCATTGTCTCATGCCAAATCTGGGATGAGAGAAGCTCCAGTTGGTGCTATTCTTCATAGTACAATTTTGAGGAATAAAAGGTACCCACTGTGACCTAGCTACCCCTTGGTGCAAACTGGCAGCAGGCACAGAGGGTGCGTAGAATTTTACAGGTATCCCTTAGGTTGGATATCTGCATAATAGTTTAGCAAAGCATGGCATGTCAAGTCTCTGTCAAGAGCCCACTGATTAGCATAATCATTGCAGAATGTATGTACAGATCATAATTAAGAAGTTATTAATCTATATGGAAAATTATGCTCTTAAGGTCTTGGAGTTAAGGCAGGTCACCAGGAGATGACTGTAACATAGAGGCACATTGATGGTTCATTACTGTGTGTCAGCAACTCTTGTCAGGACTGACAGACTCACTACACTTAACACTCTGTTGTGATGTTATATATACCCAAAAGATGGCATGTAATATATCATTGGAAAACTAATAACTCACTGATCATTAATATTCTTGCATAATGTATATATGTGGTGTGTACACCAAAAGTTATGGATATGTGCTAAAATTATGTTTGTTTGGCAAGCAATGCTAAAGCTCAGTCCCCATATACAATGAAATGTGTATGTTTTTGTCTGACAGCCTCGTCATCAGGCAGAGACCATTAAGGTACCTTTACATAAAAGGTAAACAAAACCATCAACCTAGTGAGTGTGGGAGGGGGTCTGAACCTTAAATAATAAGCAATCGAATCAACTGATTGTATATACTTTTGCTGTATTATAAAAGTGTATCAAGCAGCATCTTTTTTGAAAGCTTGTGACATATTACACGATCAAGATCATTGTGAAATATATATATATAAACAAACATTATACAAGGCATTATGGATACTTATTGATATTATGCTTTAAAGTCTGACCAAACAAAGGGTGAAACAGGTTTTCTCCCATACAGGAGAGAAGGTAATATTGTGGAATCAAAACAATGGAAGCCCAATTTACAATCAAATCGTTAGGAAGATGGAAAGTCCACAGGAAAGAAAGAACAGCATCAAGTCATCCTGCCTCTTGAAACAGAGTCAATGAACTCTGAGAAATATAAGGGGAAAAGAGCCATTTTGGCATCTTTCACCTAGGAAGATCCTGACTGAGAGAAAGTCAGCCGTGGTTGCAAAGCAGAAAGATTGGTAAGTAATCTATCTTGAATAAAGACGGTAGCTTGTTAAATTACATCTTAACCATTAGAAAGTGTATTTTTAATTTTGTTTGCTTCTAACCATTTTGTCTTTATCCCTTGTACTTGAATTTACTTAAAACCTATCTCTTTTGATTAAATAAACTTGTTTTACTTATAATCTCAACCAACCCAGTCCCTATGTTTGAATTAAAGTGATTGTCGACTCCAGTTAAAGTAAGAAACTGTGCTTTTGTCTCTTTAAAGGGGCAATGACCCTTATTATTTATCCAAGTGTGCTAGGAGAGGGCTGGACACTTCAGGACAGATGGTTTGGGGGAAATTTGGGACTGAGTGTGTGTTGGAGACACCCTGCAAGTAGCAAACAAGACTGGAGGAGACCAAGGTGGGGCTGTTGTGTTGCAGGCAGGCTGCTTGGGTCAGAGTCCTGAACTAGGGATGCACAGCACACAGCCACTCAGGGAATTGCATACTTGCCTGCTTCTTATTGGTGTCTGGGCTTTGAGACACAACAGCAGAGCAGTTAAGGTCCCAGGGTTACAAGAACATAAGAATGGCCATATTGGGTCAGACCAATGGTCCATCTAGCCCAGTGGTTCTCAAACTTTTGTACTGGTGACCCCTTTCACATAGCAAGCTTCTGAGTGTGCCCCGCCCCCCCATAAATTAAAAAACACTTTTTAATATATTTAACACCATTATAAATGCTGGAGGCAAAGCGGGTTTGGAGTGGAGTCTAACAGCTCGTGACCCCCCCCATGTAATAACCTCATGACCCCCTGAGGGATCCCAACCCTCAGTTTGAGAACCTCTGATCTAGCCCAATATCCTTTCTTCTTACAGTGGCAAATACCAGGTGCTTCAAAGGAAATTAACAGAATGGGGCAATTATCAAGTGACCCATCCCCTGTCATCCAGTCCCAGCTTCTTGCAGTCAGAGGCTTAGGGACACCCAGAGAATGGTGTTGCATCCCTGACCATCTTGGCTAATAACAATTGATGTGCTTATCTTACATGAACTTATCTAATTATTTTCTCAACCCAGTAATGGTTTTGGCCTTCACAACATCCCCTGGCTATGAGTTCCACAGGTTGACTATGCCTTGTGTGAAGAAGTACTTCCTTTTGTCTGTTTTTTGCTGGGTTACTTCCCTCCTTTTATTAAAAGTTTCTTTGTTACATTCAGACTTTGTGCTTGCAAAATGGGAAGTGTTGCCTCTTAGAGGTGCCCAGGGGGTGGTGTGTAATTGTCCCAGGTCACTGGGTGGGGGCTCGAGCTGGGTTTGTGTTGTATACTGAACCCGGTCCTTGTTGCTACCAACTCTGACTGGCAGAAGGGTTACATCTGTAATAAAACTGAAGGGAGTAGAAAGATGACTCAGGAGATCTAGGTTCAATTTCCAGCCCTAACAGATTACCTGTATTGGTTTGGGTAAATCACTTAATATCTCTGTGCCTCAGTTCCCTAGCTGTAAAATGAGATGATGACTCTTCCTTTCTCCCACCCTTTGTCTGTCTTTGTCTATTTAGATAGTAAATTGTTTGGGGGTAGAGACTGTCTCTTACTATTTGTATTTACAGAGGCTTGCCCAATTCAACCTTGCTTGAGGCCAGTAGGTGCTACTGTAATACAAATAATAATGCTGTTGTTTGATAATGATAATTCTAAAAATTGCAGTTATTCTTCCCATGCAGGAACACTTACTATGTGCCATACAAAGCAGTAGGAGGCCCATGCCAGATACTCCATCATCTTGGTCGGGTCCATAAAATATTTTACTTTTTTGTTTACCAGTTTTGAGCTATACTATTCCTCACCCAGGCTGAGCCTGACAACCCAGGACCTGAGTCTTTGTTTATGGGATTTACCCCAGGAAGAAAAAATATTGTTCTATTGTTTCTATTTAACCTTTGCACATACACAGGATCTGAGTCATTTGCCTTGGCCTTCAGAGTGCTGTACATGGTATACAGCCACTTGGCTGGGCATTATGTTTTGATGTTGGATGATAACTCCCTACATCTCTCTCTCGTCTCAGAATGTAATTTATTTGTACTAGGTTTGCCCTTGTACACACTTTCAACTGTGCTTGGCCCTTGTGTGGCATTTACAGTATATTTAGTTTTCCATTTTTTGTAATTGAAGTGACTGCTAAAACTGGATGAGGCACATCAGTAGAAAATATACTTTAGCAAACAATTTTACATTAGTCCATCCCCAGGGGCAGGCAACTTAATGTAAACATTTTCTGTCTACCATAAGCTATTCTTTTGATATCTTTTGCAAGCTTCTACTATGGATGAAACACAGGATGTGACATAGTAAAATTTTCAAAAGTGCTTAAGATTTAGGCTTCCACGTCACTATGCACACATAGTGGGACGAGGTCTTTTGGGTGACTGGCTCAGTAACCTGAGGTATATACAAAGAGTCAGAGCGTTCAAAGGGCCATTGCTCACTTTTTAAGCCAAGTTCATTTACCTCCTTCTCCCACCCATTTGGTGGGCCACTCACTGCAAATAAATATACAACTCCTCATATGCAGTTCCTCCACCCACCATCCATCCCTTCCATGAGAGAACAAAAAATCTTGTTACTTATGTCAGTAACCAGGTTCTTCTGCCCTTTCTCTCTCTCATCTGTCATCTTGGCTCCAGTGTTCCCTTCCCCTTTGCAAAAACAGGTAACTGCAGGTCCCATATCCAGCATGGGGACCACAGTCAACTAAAGGAACAGTAAAGTGGGTGACCAGAGTTGTGGGGCACCTCAATGTCACGTGCCCTTAGCATGAAGAAGCCTTGTCTGTGACTGCTGGGGGTCAGCTCCCTAACCTCACCAGCCACAGGCAACATAAGCACTCTGTTCTAGGCATCACAGGCCCTGCTGTCACTCTACAGATTAGTGATAGGCGCACTTCAATCCTCAAGCTCTCCCTGGAGCATCCAACCCCTATTCCACTGGACACTCGCAGCATTCACTAAGGCCTGGTCTACACTACGACTTTAATTCGGATTTAGCTGCGTTAATCCGAATTAATCCTTAACCCGTCCACACAACGGAGCCAGTTACTTCGAATTAAAGGGCGCTTAAAATCGATTTCTGTACTCCACCCCGACGAGCGGAGTATCACCAAAATCGATTTTGTTAATTCGAATTAGGGGTAGTGTAGCCGCACACCACCGAATTAATGTGGTTAAAATTAATGGGGTAGTGTGGCCGCACACCACCGAATTAATGTGGTTAAAAACTGAATTAATGTGCTTAGTGTGGCCACGCACAATCGAATTTATACAATCTGTTTCCCAAATTCGAATTATCTAAATTCGAATTAATCTCGTAGTGTAGACGTACCCTAATACACTGCTGCCAAAGAAGTACTACACCCCAGTTTACCAGTTTAATCTCAGATCACTGCACCACTTAACTCACAGCACTTAAATAAATTTATACTTGATTTCACTATAAACAAATCTAACAAAGCAAAGAGATTCAAGTAGTAGTAAGTAGAAATATTGGAAACAAATGGCTACATATAAAATAAAATTATAACATACATTCTAGAGCCCAGATTAATTAACACAATACTCTCATGTCTAGTAAAGTATTGCTCGCCCAAAATTCTTGCAGGGCTTTACAATCAAGCTGGCTGTGACCCTTCTTTCAGGAGACAGTTTGTCTCCTAGGTGAAGGATTCAGTGCATTTCTTTGTTCTCAAAGATATACCAGCCCAGCTTTTTGTTTCTTCCAGTCGATTTCCTTTCTTTTAAGATTTTACAATCTCTCAATTTTCACCTGGCTCAGTATGCAAATAGGCATGCAGTGTGAGTCATAAAATACACAAATGACCAAACAGGGGCCTGGTCTACACTACGACTTTAATTCGGATTTAGCTGCGTTAATCCGAATTAACCCTTCACCCGTCCACACTACAGAGCCAGTTAATTCGAATTAAAGGGCACTTAAAATCGATTTCTGTACTCCACCTCGACGAACGGAGTAGCGCCTAAATCGATTTTGTTAATTCGAATTAGGGTTAGTGTGGCCGCACACCACCGAATTACTGTGGTTAAATTAATGGGGTAGTGTGGCCGCACACCACCGAATTAATGTGGTTAAAAACCGAATTAATGTGCTTAGTGTGGCCGCGCACAATCGAATTTATACAACCTGTTTCCCAAATTCGAATTATCTAAATTCGGATTAATCCTGTAGTGTAGACATACCCAGGGAGATATATGTCAGTTACCTCCTTCCTGAAAGGAACATCTCTCTGGTATGTCACTGTGACGTTTTGGGGTTCAATCCAGACCGGTAAGGGATTGTGTCACCACCAGCCCTGTGACCCTGAGTGAAATGCCTGCATGGAAACTTTTTTAAAACACTATAATAGAGACTCAAATTAAATGTATATCCCATATTAAAAAAATAGAGGAACAAAAGAAAATTCACCATAGCTAAACAACAGAGTAAAAGAGATGGTTGGAGGCAAAAATGCATTCTTTAAAAATTGGAAGTCAAATATTAGTGATGAAAATAAAAAGGAGCAGAAACTCTGGCAAGTCAAGTGTAAAAGTGTAATTAGGCAGGCCAAAAAAGAATTTGAAGAGCTACTAGCAAGAGACTCAAAAACTAAGTACTGTACATCAGAAGTAGGAAGTGTGCCAAACAGTCAGTGGGCAACTGGATGATTGAGGTGCTAAAGAAGCACTCAAGGAAGACAAGGCCATTGCAGAGAATTTAAATGATTTTTTTGCATTGGTCTTCACCGGGGTTCTCAAACTGGGGGTCGGGACCCCTCAGGGGGTCATGAGGTTATTACATGGGGGGTCACGAGTTGTCAGCCTCCACCCCAAACCCTGCTTTGCCTCCAGCATTTATAATGGTGTTAAATATATAAAAAAGTATTTTTAATTTATATGGGGGGGGGGGGTCGCACTCAGAGGCTTGCTATGTGAAAGGGGTCACCAGTACAAAAGTTTGAGAACCACTGGTCTTCACTGTAGAGGATGTGAGGGAGATGCCCACACGTGAGCCATCCTTCTTTTTAGGTGACAAATCTGAGGAACCCTGCCAGATTAAGATGTCAATAGAGGAGGTTTTGATCAAATTAATACATTAAACAGTAATAAATTCCCAGGACCAGATGGTATTCAACCAAGAGTTCTGAAGGACCTCAAATATGAAATTGCAGAACTACTAACTGTGGTATGTAACCTATAATTTAAATCAGCTTCTATACCAGATGACTGAAGATAGCTAATGTGACACCAATTTTTTAAAAAGGCTCAAGAGGCAGTCCTGGCAATTTCAGGCCAGTAAGTACCAGGCAAACTGGCTTAAAGTGTAGTAAAGAACAGAATTATCAGATACATAAATGAACATGATTTGTTTGGGAA
Organism: Terrapene triunguis; assembly: GCF_002925995.2. Lineage (NCBI taxonomy): Eukaryota > Metazoa > Chordata > Testudines > Emydidae > Terrapene > Terrapene triunguis. Next base: position 55,939,380 of record NW_020664419.1, on the reverse strand, counting down.
GAGTCAACACAGCTTTTGCAAAAGAAAAACTTTTTGCCTCACCAATCTTTTAGAATTCTTTGAGGGGGTCAACAAACGTGGGCAAGGGTGATTCAGTGGATATAATGTACTTGGACTTTCAGAAAGCCTTTGACAAGGTCCCTCACCAAAGACTCTTAAGCAAACTAAGCAGTAATGGAATAAGAAGGAAGGTCCTCTCATGAATCAATAATTGGTTAAAAGACAGGAAACAGAAGGTAGGAATAAATGGTCAGTTTTCAGAATGGAGAGAGGTACACAGGGTTCCCCCCAGAGATCTGTAATGGGACCAGTGCTGTTCAACATATTCATAAATGATCTGGAAAAATGGTTAAAATGATACAAAATTACCCAAGATAGTTAAGTCCAAAGCAGACTGCAAAGAGTTACAATGGGATCTCACAAAACTGGAGAACTGGGCAACAAAATTGCAGCTGAAATTCAATGATGATAAATGCAAAGTAATGCATAATGGCAAATAAAATCCCAACTATACATACAAAATGATGGGATATAAGTGAGATGTTGCCACTCAAGAAAGAGATCTTGAAGTCACTGTGGATAGTTCTCTGAAAACATCCACTCAATGTGCAGTTGCAGTCAAAAAAGCTAACAGAATGTTAGGAACCATTAGGAAAGGAATAGGTAATAAGACAGTAAATATCATAATGCCACTATATAAATCCATGGTTCGGCCACACCTTGAATACTTCATGCATTTCTGGTTGCCTCATCTCAAAAAAACACATATTAGAATTGGAAAAGGTATAGAGAAGGGCAACAAAAATTATTAGGGGACATGGAACAGCTTTCATATGAGAAGAGATTAAAAAGACTGGGACTGTTCAGCTTGGAAGAGAGATGACTAATGGGGAAATATGATAGAGGTCTATAAAATCATAAATGGTGTGGAGAAAATGAATAAGGAAGTGTTATTTATCCCTTCACATAACACAGGAACCAGGGATCGCCCTCACCCCCTTCTGCACCCCAGCCCAGAGCCCCCTCCTGCACTCCAAACCCCTCAGCTCCATCCCCAGCTGAGCCCCCACCTGAACCCCAAATCCCTCATCCCAGCCCCACCCCACAGCCCATATCCCCAGCCAGAACCCTCACCCCCTATCCCTCTGCCCCAGCCCTGAGCCCCCTCCCACACCCCAAACCCTCATTCCTGGCCCTATCCCAGAGCCCATACCCCCAGTTGGAGTCCTCACCCCCTCCCACACCCCAACCCCCTGCCCCAGCCCAGTGAAAATGAGCAAGTGAGCAAGGTGGGTGAGAGCAAGTGATGGAGGGAGGGGGGATGGAGTAAGTGCTGGCAGGGCCTCAGAAAAGGGGTGGGGCAGGGGTGTTTGGTTTTCTGCACTCAGCAACTTGGCAACCCTACTGGTTTTGTCCCAGTACTGGCCACCAGACAAACAAGCCAAAAAGACAGTGTGGCATAAGACTGGATGAGTGGCTCCCTAGGATAGAGCAAGTCAGAGCAGATGATCTAATGGTCTCTTCTGGCCTGACACCCCTGTACGACCCAGCTCCCTTTCTATGCAATGGTTCCTCCTGGGGAATTCTAAACCAAAAAATAAAAAATCATGCACAATATTTTAAAATTCTGAAAACGTTATTTGTCAAAATAACACTATATAATCATTTGGTAATTTATTTCAAAATACTGTCAGCAAAGATATCTGTAACAATACAGACACACAAAATTTCCCCCAGGAGTGGAGACTTAAATAAACCCCTATGACAGCCTAGTTCCTGTTTCTCTGCTTCCCCCCCCCCCCCAGAAATTCACCCCCTCATGCCCCCTACCTAGGGTGACCAGATAGCACATATGAAAAATCGGGACAGGGAGTGGGGGGTAATAGGAGCCTATATAAGAAAAAGACCCCAAAATCAGGACTGTCCCTATAAAATCGGGACATCTGGTCACCCTACCCCTACCCTCCTAGAGCCCAGGAATCCAGAGGGAGAAACAGCCTGATGCTGGGTTCCCGAGCTTGCAAGGAGTTTCCTGAATGTCATCCCCCACCCCCTTCCTTCAGGGGGTGTTGAGAACTGCAACTGCTGGGAATCCTCCAGTTCCCTCCCCTGCTTCGGGGCTGCCCCAGTCTTCTATTTGCCAGCTGGGCTCTACAGGGTCCAGCGGCCTCTAGCGAACATCACTGCAGCCCATTTCTGTGGGGGAAAGGAAGTTCTGCGCACACGCGGTTAATTTCTGCACAATTCTGCATTGCACAGTGGCAGAATCCCCCGGCAGTAAAGGCTCTGTTCACCCCTGAGGCAGAACAGAGGGTACCGCTGCCAGGGAAGGTGCTGGGATCCCTGAGGCAGCGAGAGCCTGAGCAAATCCCGCGAGATCAGGCGCAGGCCGCCCTCCCCTGCCACAGGGGAACCATGAGACCGCTGGGCCGCGCTCTGGGCACCCACCGGCCGCCCTTCCCCACACTCAGCGCCCGAGACAACCGCGCCCAAACCCCACAGAAGCGAAGGGCTTTCTACCCGCCCACGTCACCCGGCTTTTTTTGGAGCACGCGCCTTAGCCCATACTGCTCCCCTTCCCCCCACCTCGCACGTCACATGCCCACCGAGGGGCGGAGTCAGCGCGGCGACGCCCCGCCCCGCTCACGTGTCAGGCGGTGGAGGGGGGGGGCCGCGCGGGGTGGCCTGGCGCATCACGTGCCCGGCGGGAAGCTGGAAGCGGCCGGCGCGGCATGGGCGAGTCGATCCCGCTGGGCGCCCCGGTGCCGCTGGAGCAGGCCGTGCTGGAGACGTTCTTCTCCCACCTGGGCATCTTCTCGTACGACAAGGCCAAGGACAATGTGGAGAAGGAGCGGGAGGCCAACAAGAGCGCGGGAGCCAGCTGGCTCTCCCTGCTGGCCGGGCTGGCGCACCTGGCCGCCGCCGAGAAGGCCTATCACAGCATGACCTTCCTGGGCCAGAAGCTAGGTACCCGCCGGGCTCGGGCCGCGCGGCGCTCGGGGGCTGCCGGGCGCCTCCGCCCTGGGCGCTCCGCTCTGGCGGCCTCCTCCTGCCGCTTGGGGGGCCCCGGCTGGCAGCGCCCCTGGGCTTTGGGGGCCTGCCCAGGGAGGGGACCGGGCCCCAGGGGCGGCCAGCGGGTGGGCTGAGCGCCCCGCCGGTGGGGGCTGCCCTGGTGCGGTGACAGGGCAGGAGGCGGTGCCGCTGTTGTATGGAAGCCGGGGCCAGCGTTCAGCCGCCCAGCCACCGGACCTGATGCCCGAGGAGGCAAAGGTTCCCTGCTGCCGCTTATGGCCATTGACAGCAGCATCCCCGGCTACCTGTGCTGCTCGCAGAGAGGTGGTGGCTGCTTTCTAGCTGACTGTCCTAATTACAGCCCTCCCCTATATCCTGCTGTGTAGTCTCAGCAGAAAGGCCAATGATTGACTGGTTGTTCAGACTGAACAGCTCTGTAACCTGCTAGACGTTGCCTCTTAATGTCAGAGTTGAGCATGCTAGCAGTGCACTGGGGAAAGGTTGTGCTACCTCTGTCCACGCTCAATGTGTCCTGTACATATACTAGGATTTTGGCCTCCAGAGTTATAGTTTACAAGCATTTAAATTCATACACACAATATTTGATGATCTAATCCAGCAGTTCTCAAACTCTGGGTCAGGACCCCAAAGTGGGTCATGACCCCATTTTAATGGGGTCCCCAAGGCTGGCTTGGACTTGCTGGGGCACAGGGCTGAAGCCTGAGCCCCACCACCCAAGGCCGAAGCCTGAAGGTTTCAGCCCTGCGTGTTGGGACTCAGGTTACTGGACCCCCACCTGGGGCTGAAGCCCTTGGCTTCAGCTTTGCCTCCCTGCCTGTGTCAGTGGGGCATGTGTGGGCTCAGACTTCAGCCCTCCCTATTGGGGTTGTGTAGTAATTTTTATTGTCAGAAGGGGGTCGTGGTGCAATGAAGTTTGAGAACCCCTGATTTAATCTTCCCCCTACTTTATATACATATATTAAAAACAAAACAAAAAAAACAATGCAGGATGTTATACCTGTAGGGCTACCCTTGGGTATATGATAGTATGAGGGTAGATGCAAAACATGTGAGTTGATAGTATAAGGCACAGCAGTTATTCATCTGGCAACTTAACAATGTATGGCTTTTGAGACTGGGCAAAACGTGTAAGAATCCCCACAATTGGGTACTGTGGCCATGGGTCTGGCCAAACTGTGCTCAGTGCAGTGCCTAAAAGGGGTGAGAGAGAGGGTTCATGTAATCTTTGCATTCATGGCCCTAGAGCAGGGGTAGTCAGTAGGCAGACTGGGTCAAATCTGGACTACCAGATGCTTTTGAACACACCCCAAAATCTTTATTTAATTATCATTATTTTTTTCTCCTTCTCTGGAGTCTGGACCTTGACTATAGCCTGACCAAGAAATTTGGACCTTGACAAAAAAATAACTGATTACCCCTGCCCTAGAGGCTAAAGTTAGAGCAGCCTCAGGGCTGCTTTAATTAACCCAGGCAGCTAACAGCCCCCTAAAAGCTGTTACACAGATGGGGATGGCGGGAACATAAGAAGCTCTAGCAATAATTCCTTCTGCCCTCTGCTTGGTTATGCTGACTTTATGCCATCTGGGGATTTCCTCTTACGCGGGGGCATCCCAGATGCCCTGTTGAAGGCAGCTGATTTCCCTTTTACATCTGGAAGTGGCACACAGGGCATATTGAAGGCCAAAGATCTGTCCTATAACTCTCTAGGCATCAACTATACATCCAATATAATGGGGGCTAATTTAGCTACAACTAATCAGGAAAAAGATCTTGGAGTCATCGTGGATAGTTCTCTGAAGACATCCACACAGTGTGCAGCGGCAGTAAAAAAAAAAAAAAAAGCAAACAGGGTGTTAGGAATCATTAAAAAGGGGATAGAGAATAAGACAGAGAATATCTTATTGCCCTTTTATAAATCCATGGTACGCCCACATCTTGAATACTGCGTACAGATGTGGTCTTCTCATCTCAAAAAAAGATATACTGGCAGAGAAGGGCAACTAAAATGATAAGGGGTTTGGAACAGGTCCCATATGAGGAGAGATTAAAGACGCTAGGACTATTCAGCTTGGAAAAGAGGAGACTAAGGGGGGATATGATAGCGGTATATAAAATCATGTGGAGAAAGTAAATAAGGAAAAGTTGTTTACTTGTTCCCATAATATATGAACTAGGGGCTGCCAAATGAAATTAATGGGCAGCAGGTTTAAAACAAATAAAAAGAAGTTCGTCACACGGCACACAGTCAACTTGTGGAACTTCTTGCCTGAGGAGGTTGTGAAGGCTAGGACTATAATAGGGTTTAAAAGAGAATTGGATAAATTCATGGCGGTTAAGTCCATTAATGGCTATTAGCCAGGATGGGTAAGGAATGGTGTCCCTAGCCTCTGTCAGAGGATGGAGATGGATGGCAGGAGAGAGATCGCTTGATTATTACCTGTTAGGTTCACTCCCTCTGGGGTACCTGGCTTTGGCCACTGTCAGTAGACAGGATATTGGGCTAGATGGACCTTTGGTCTGACCCAGTACGGCCATTCTTATGTTCTTCTGCATGCTCCCCCATGATTATGCCCCTACCATGAGATGGGGAGACCACTTATAGGCTTAAGAAGGTAGTTAAAATTTCATGCCCATTCAGTTCTCTGCTTGAGACTGCCAACAAGAATGCAAATTAGTGCTGTTGTTAGTGGTCGCTTTTCACTTGGATACCTGCAACTTTTGATCACCTGAGGTGGATTTGATGTGAAAAGAACCTTTTGCAATTACAAATTTCCTAAGTAGTTTTGAGGTGCAGTCTGGTTTTGGAATTCTTTTCCTGAAGTACTGTATTTGAGATGTGGGGGATGAAATAATAGGAACATGACTGAGTTAAAGATTTTAATATGAAAACCATGGGTATGGTCTGCTGCAATTCTGAGGTAAATATACAACTTTGTGTAACTTACTGCAAATTCTGGGGTGGTGACGATGTATGTAGTCGTCTGATTCTGTCCACTGTCTATATCCAGGGGAGAGTGCTGTATGATGCTGTTCTAAAATAGTGCAAAAATCATAAGTCCAGTCCTTGGGGTTTCACATAACTGTCACATCTTTCACTAAAATGAGGTGTGTTCAAAAATATAACACCAGCTCTGCAAATATTTTAAACTCAGCAGCCACCAAAGTAGCCTGGTTTGTTTCTCTAAAAGAATGGGATAATGATATCTCTATTGACTTTGCTGATATTCTTTCTTGCACTAAAACAGATTTTAAAGTTCTAGGCTTTGTGGCTGAACATGCACATGGGCGCTCTCTTTAACACTATTGGTGCGTGAGAGGCATTTTAAGAAAACAATTCTTTTTCGTCTATCAGTATCTATAATCAGCAATATGAGTAATTCTATGACCAAAACCTGATCAGTCATATCCAATGCCACAGCTTCATTACGTAGGTTTGTAATTTAAAATGTAAGCAAGATAACTTGTTACTGCTCAGGCTAATATGTCATACCTGCTGACATCAGACACCAGGCTAAATTGACTTTGGATAATCAGGTATCATTTGTTCAAACGGCTTGTTGTGGACTTTGGGGACCAGCAGAGACAGGGGTTTTCATTTTGTTTCTCTGGTGTTTGAAAAATTCTCTGTCAAGTTTGCAGTTGCAAAGTATTTGAAAACTTGAGGTCCTGAATGAAACTATTTCAATATCTGCATAAAATCTAGGCTTTGAAGTAGTGTTTTTAAAATATATATTATTTGTGTTACATGGATTTTCCTTAAAATGTTAGCATATCTTTCAGCCTAAAAAATGAAGGGAATTCCATTTTAAGGCATGCACACTGTGAACTTAAAATTCACAACTTCTGTTCCCAGAATGAATCAGATTGGAACAAAGGTGCTGATCCTGCAATCTATCCCTTGGGGTGGACCCCTGCATAGAGTCCCATTGAAGTCAGTGAGGTTCCACCCAGGCATTGTTTTAGCCCCAGTAGATTCACCTGCAAGATGGAGGCCTAAGTGCTCTGTGAATGTTGAATCTTTTGCCTTCTGTGTTGAGCCTGCTGTCTGCTGAGAGTTTCTGGTGTTTTTGCCTGGTTCAGTGAACTGACATGATTGCAAGCTGCAGATGTAAGTGGAAGTAATGCATATAGCCAGCGAGTAAGGTTTTATCCAGATTTATGGTTGGAATCCTACTTGTAAAAGAGGGGAGAGAGGTTTGCAGTGTCACTGTACATAATGTTACATGACCTGTGGTGGAGTCTGTCCTCATAACGTAATGCAGCATCTTAAAAGTGGCCTGCAAAGGCTGTTTTTTTTTTTTTTTAAAGAAAGTCTGCCCTTTTTTGCTGCTTAATTTTTTGCATGTAATACATTATTATGTTGGAAAGATGTTATTTAGATTGTAAAATTAAGCCCTCTGAAGTTAGGAAATGAGAATTTAAGTTGCTTATGCAACCTTATTTTGGCCCCCTTGTACTTTGACAGTCTTTAATTACACAACTACATACTATATTTTTCATAGGATTTATTCTGCAGTTGTGTATTCTCTACTTCTGCTTTGATGGCAACCTGAGCCAAGATTTAGAATGTTCATGTTCACCTTGTTGCTGTGGCACATTGCTTGAATTGTCAGCAAGAATTTGGCAACAGAAGGGAAATGGCAATTTTAAAAAGTTTACCTCTCTGCTAACCCTGAATGGAATTTCATGGGACAAAGAAAAGGTGCTTCTCTAGCCTCAGGACTTACTGCCTGCCAAATTTCAAAGTCCTGCTGCAGACAATGAAAGTGTTACATTTTTTTTTTCAAAAAAAGGTCCCAAGAATCTTTTTTATAATGGAGTATGCTTAGCATCCAAAATACAGTTTATTAGTAAGGCTAAGGTTTTGTCACGGATATTTTTAGTAAATGTCATGGACAATAATGAAAAATTAACAGAAGCCTGTGACCTGTCCCTGATGTTTACTAAAAATATCCATGGTAAAATGAGGAGCCTGGGCAGCTGCGGGTGGGCTGGGAGCTCCAGGGTCCCCCCCTGCTGAACTCTGGGGGTCCTCCTGAGGCAGCGGGGAGCGGCGGGGGACCCTGCAGTTCCCAGCCCCGCGGGGCTGGCTGAAGTCACAGAGGTCTTTGGAAGTCACGGAATCTAAAGGAACTAAAATTCCCTTCCCCTTTCAACTCTATATTTAATTTCACTAGTTCTCCAGTCACTATAGAATGGATAAAAGTAGATAAGACCTAAATTTATAATGTAAAAATCAAACAGTAAAGGCTTAACAAAATTTTCAGGTTCCCTTTATTACCTCATAAAGAAGCAAAAAGAGCACAGGCACAACAGTTTTTTCTTTTAGCAGGTCACTTTTAAAAAATTTTACTTTACTTCGAAACAGGTTAAATATGGGAAGGTAGTTGGTGTGGGCATATAATGACATACAATAGGGGAGGCTTTTGATTGATAAACAGCTTAGTAGGACAACAGTCTTTTTGCTCTCTGTTTCACCCCAAGTTATCTCTTGGGCCCTAGCATCCTGTCATCCATACATAGTACATTTTCTTTCTGCTCCATTCATGCTGGTAGCGGCCCTTTGTTGCAGCATCGAGTTGTTATGAAGCAAGGATACCTCTGCAGCAGATCCATGCATCTGTTTAGTAATACAGGTGGCCTTTAGTGGAGATTATTAATTAGAGCTAGTGAAATGGTGCCTTTATGTAGTCCGTTCCTGGCATCTAATGAAGTATCTTTACTTTTTTTTTTTTTTTATTCGTTCTTTTAAATCCCAAGTGGTGTCAAGCAGCTGTTGAGAAAATACAAGCCCACATTCTCCTTATTCTCAATAATTTAAGATGTACTTGTTTGCGTTTTGTCTTGTTATGTAATAACCTGCCATGCAGTCCTCTGAAGTATGTGGGTATTGTTTTCCTCTGGGATTTTGATTTGCAGTTGGGTTGTTCGGGGAGTTGAAAACTTTTGGTATACACACAATTGTATGGTTCACATTTAAGTTCTGTCTTACAAATTTTAAATGTTTCATTTTTTAAAGGGCATTGTCACATTAAAAGGTCTAGTGTTGTTAATAGTATCATAGATTATTAAAATTGCGCCGTGACTCGTGTGTCTAGTCTCCAGAGAAAGGAGTGTTTCCAGGTCACAGCTGATATGTTATCAAGGCTAGGTGAGAACTTATTTATATTGTGACCTTCCTGAAAATTGGAGATGAGTGGGAGGGAGGCAGGCAGGCAGAGAGGGAAGTCTTACACCAGTCCCTTGTTGAAAAATGAATTGCAACAAGCATGAATTATGGCAGTCACTGAACAAAATTATGCGTAGTGCCTATGCAAATACTTATTCCCAATGTACTTATCTGAATGGTATTCTGTGAGTGGAAAAATACCTCAGAGAAATGTCTTAATGTAGACATTTAGGAGCACCTAGCTGAAAGGAGGCATGGTTGCTCACCATTTCCCAGTATTGTTGTCTATCTTTGCCATCCCTGGGTTTTGGTAATACATCCATATTTATCTGAACAGGTGGTCAGTCATTCTTCAGCCGAAAGGACTCCATCCGAACCATCTACACATCTCTGCACAATGAGCTGAAGAAGGTGGTGGCGACGGGTCGCAATGCACTAGGAGGAACAGCTCCTCACTTGGAAGAGCTGCTTTCTCACCTGTCTGAACAGCTCTGTTTTTTTGTTCAGGCTCGGATGGAAATTGCTGACTTCTATGAAAAAATGTTCACCCTCAGCACCCAAAAGTTCATTAACTCTGAGGAACTCGTAAACATTTTGGAATCCATCCTAAAGAAATACAGCTCAAGGTGAGTTCTTGTTTATTAGAATTAAATACTCAGATGTGTCATGATGTTCTCTGCAGTACTGTAAATGAGGATGAGGCCTAAGCAAGTCCTCTCCAGCAAGTATAATAATTTGGCTGTCCTATGCTTTTGTTAAGCAGCACAGTCCTCCACCTGAGTTCATGCATTAAACAAATGTGACATGAGTAACACAGCATTTCTCCAGTACTCAAAACATGACCCTTCTTGCAAGAAAATGTGAAGATACTTTAGCTCATCATGGTCACAGAATTGTCTTCTCAGTCATTTCCTGCACTCAGCAAATAGGAAGAGTTGTGTTAATTATAGGCAGTGAAGGGAGTTTTGCAGCAACAGTGTTTCATGTGAAAAATGTATGTTAAATTCAAAGTGGACTTAAGTTTACGAGGATGAACATAGAATTAGTGTAGAAATAAGATACAAATACTTGCATCTGAGCAGTTTTGTTTTTAGACTGGAAAATGTGCCCATCACCTAGTCTCCAGAAGCATATGTAGAGATTAAAATAATGTGTAGTTTATCTACAGGTAAATTAAAATCTCACTCTAGGATATATTTCTTTATGAAATACCATTGTTGCCGCTCTGGAAACACTTTACACCATACCCTGAAGTCAACTTGAGATTTACTGGACCAACAGGGCAACAAGAGCCAGAATTTCTATGCCCTCTATCTGCAAACTGTAGATGATCAAATTTATGGATGATAGCAGGAGCCCCCAACCTGATCACAGCTGACACAAAGGTCCATACAAAGAGAGGCTGTTTCTTAGTTTCTAAAACATAGAAGCCTTTACACTGATAGGGATTTTGAAATGTACTGTGGGATAAAATTGAAAAGAGGATGACTTAGTATATAGAATAAAACAATGACAATTGTTTTAAAATAGTCAGCTGTTGTAGACAGTCTTTGAAAGCTAACAAAAATGTTCAGTTTACTTTCTCCTCTAGGTAACAATCACATTCTCATCAGAAATACATTTGAGGGGTTCCTATGTCTGGAAGCTAAACTAGATTTTAAACCGACACATGCTTTAGGAAGAATCAACATAATTCTCAGTGCTGCCATAAAACATTCCAGATATAGGCACTGCAGTTTAATAATTTACCATTTCAATGTAACTTCTGCAGACTCAGCTCTTGTTGGCTACCAGTGCAAATGGTTAGATAAAAAGGACACTAATAACATATTGTAAGAAACATAGACAGAATCACTTTGGAACTGGTGGAAGCTTAGACATTAAAGGGACAATGCACATTAAAAATTGCATGTTTCAGAAACTTTTCCCTCTTAGAGCTTTTAGCATTATCTAAGACGGGAGAAAAATATTTTTCTGTTTCCATTTGGTTTATGCTGTGTGGTTGACAGCACTTGTGTAGCCTGTTTCACAAGTCATTGGAAGAGCAAAACATGCTAAGAAGTGTAAAATGACCAAAATTGGCAAAGAGATTATGGGTAATACCTGGAAACTTAAAACTTTTTAAAATAGATTTCATGTTCCTGTCACTAGTCTTATAACTTTTTAATGTATTTTTTCATCCTTTCTGTTCTTTAGATCTGAGATGGCTGCCAGAGATAGTAGCTCAGATCCTGCTCTGGATTAGATGGCTGCCTCTATGATGGAGGAATCCGAAAGTGACAGAGTCAATGTAGTGGCTTCTGTGCCAAAAGGGGGTGTAGTTAGGGCTTCCTTCAACTCTGGCATTCCTCAGTTGCCAGAGCAGTCTCTGCAGCCTACTGCCAGCAAGTGTAGACTAGAGCAGTTTTCACATTGCACCTGATCAGTCCCTATCATATATTAGAGCAATCTCAGAATTGGGGGAGTGTAATAAAGCCACCTTTGTGCCATCTCTTCTCCTTGTCCCCTTCCTGGGAGTATATGAATCTTCTTCATCTGCATCTCAAAATCTGGGCCATTATTAGTTACTTGATTCGTAGGTTTTTAAGGCCAGAAAGGACCACTATGATCATCTCATCTGACCTCACTGTCTTTCCTTCCTTCATTTTATTTACCTGGAAAATTAAATATGTATCTGGACATAAAAAATGGAGCAAGGTATCATGCTGTCTGGAGTGGCTCATGACCATGAGTGCCAACCTCCGGGCAGACTGTCAAGAAGCAGGGCAGAGACCCCAAACTAGTTGTATGTTCGGCAGTTAGATTTCACCAATCCAGTAACAAGTGTGAACTCCTGAAGCGCTATAACAGTCTTACCATGGAGTCTCAGACAATCCCCTGGGGCATTCCAGTCTCTCTTGCTACCCAAGCAAGCTGGATTTAATGATAGTTGGTTGCTATACACCAAAGATCAGAAAAGACTCAGATTGTTTCCAGTCCCAAGAGACCAGTGACTTACCCCAGGTCAGTTTGTACCTTAGATCTCACTCCAAATACCACGCTTGTGGCCAACTCTATAGTAAACAGTCTAAGATTTATTAACTAAGAAAAGAAATTAGAGAGTTATTACAAGGTTAAAGTGGGCAAGCATATATACACAAATGAGTTAGTTTATGGTTCCAAAAGGAACAGGAGTACTTGTGGCACCTTAGAGACTAACAAATTTATTTGAGCATAAGCTTTCGTGGGCTACAGCCCACTTCATCAGATGCATGCAGTGGAAAATACAGTAGGAAGATATAGATATATACACACACGGAGAACATGAAACAGTGGGTGTTACCATATACACTATAAGGAGAGTGTTCAGTTAAGGTGAGCTATTATCAGCAGGAGAGAAAAAGAACTGTTTGTAGTGGTAATGAAAATGGCCCATTTCCAGCAATTGACCAGAAGATGTGAGGAACTGTTGAGGGGAGGAGGGGGAACATGGGGAAATAGTTTTACTTTGTGTAATGGCCCATACACTCCCAGTCTTTATTCAAGCCTAATTTAATGGTGTCCAATTTGCAAATTAATTCCAATTCAGCAGTCTCTCGTTGGAGTCTGCTTTTGAAGTTTTTTTTAGTTGTAATATTGCGACTTTTAGGCCTGTAATCGAGTGGCCAGGGAGATTGAAGTGTTCTCCAACTGTTTTTTTAATGTTATAATTCTTGACATCTGATTTGTGTCCATTTATTCTTTTATGTAGAGACTGTCAGAGTTGTAGGAATCGGTCAGCTCTGAATGTCTTTTAGGGCTAAGCCAGGTTGACCCTTGGGATCTCTGCTTCTATTTCTTAGCTCCAGCCCTGTGAGAGTCCAAACAGCAAAACAGAGATGAAAAATTTTCTTATCAGCTGCTTTGATTTCCTTCTTCTAGAATTCAAGCTGAGGGGATGAGCCCTTTTGCACATAGCCTCTTCATGGCTGTGAAAGAGCAGTTAACAAAGTCTTTGTATTGTGATGTCCCTCAATGGCCCATTTAGTTTTGATAGGTTTCAGAGTAGCAGCCGTGTTAGTCTGTGTCCGCAAAAAGAACAGGAGTACTTGTGGCACCTTAGAGACTAACCAATTTATTTGAGCATAAGCTTTCATGGGCTACAGCCCACTTCATCGGATGCATAGAATGGAACATATATCAAGGAGATATATATACACATACAGAGAACTTGAAAAGGTGGGAGTAGCCCTACCAACTCTAAGAGGCTAATTAATAAAGATGAGCAATTATCAGCAGGAGAAAAAAACCTTTTGTAGTGATAATCAGGATAGCCCATTTAAGACAGTTTGACAAGAAACTGTGAGGATACTTAACATGGGGAAATAGATTCAATGTGTGTAATGGCTCAGCCATTCCCAGTCTCTATTCAAACCTAAGTTGATGGTGTCTAATTTGCATATTAATTCAAGTTCAATTTCTCTTTGGAGTCTGTTTTTGAAGGTTTTCTGTTGCAAGATTGCCACCTTTAGGTCTGTTACTGAGTGACCAGAGAGGTTGAAGTGTTCTCCTACTGGTTTTTGAATGTTATGATTTGATAGGCCTTCTTGATAGGCAGGAGTAGATCCCTCCTGGCTGGGTTCATGGTTTCAGAGCAAACATTTTTTTTACAGTTACAAAGCAAAAAGTTAAATATTGGCTTGTGACAACTAGGTGTTGTAAGCAATTCACAGTTCTTAATACACAGGCTGAATTCCCTGCTCAGTCTGGGACCAGTCTCCCCATTTCAAAGTCTTCCAGACATTCTTGTTGCTTTCAGAGTAGATGGGGGAGGCGAGAGGTGACATCATTGCCCCTCCTTTTATACTCTCTACCTGGTGCTGGAAAGATCATTGCTGTGTCACAGGGGTTAGACAGCCCCCATAGTGTATGTTCTCTCACAGGAGACTCTGGGAGGGGTCCACTGGAGAGTAGATTCTTCTTAATGAGCCATCTATACATGGCAGGCTAGTCCTGATGTAAATCTATTTTGGGGGTGTTAGTTGTTCCTTTGTTGCCACAAAAAAGCTAACTTGTGGGCGTCTCCCAAACTCACATATTGCAATAACTAACATATAGCTAATTTCACATACAATGGTAATACATATAATTGAACAGGATAGTAATGTTCAACAGATTTTTCAAATGATACCTTACAAGGCATACTTAGTATAAAACATATAACAGTGATAAATATGTGGGTACAAGGTGTTATTTTGAGGTACAGTGTCGGTGTTCTACTAGAATATTGTAAAAATCCTGTCCGTTTTATGCAATGCTATGCTTCTTCAAGACATCTCTGTGTTATGAGACTTAATTAAAGCAGATGTTCTTGGCATATAACTGTCCAGTTATTCTGCAGTCAGCATACTTTCAAGCTTTTAGTCGAGGCTGATGTGTATTTTTGGATTAAAACGGTTTAACGAATCCTGCTATGTAGTGAGACACGAAAAGATCACTATGAGGCATGAAGCAAAGGGGAGTTGGGAGCTGCACATCATAATGTTAATCCACAAGACTTGGCAGAACTGCATTTACATGAATATTTTAGCTGCTTTTAATGATGAATAACCTTCATAGGTCAATATCGCTATAATAAATGTTCAAACGCTTGATGGTCTAAGTATAGCACATTTTGAGACTATTTAGAAGGAATAGGGTTTCAGAAGAATGAATTTGCTTAATAGACAGGACAGTATTCTTTTTGATGCTAACAGACAGCAGATCAGTGAAAATAAATACATAATGCTGTACGTGGTAGAATATTCTTATTAATCAGCACACTCATTTTCTCAGAGAACTGTTCTAATAGACCTGTGGCTCCCCACCATCTGAAATAGCCAGTAAACCCTGGATCTTTGCTGCAGTAGAAAGCTAAAATGTGTGATAATATAAAGCATTAATGTTGGGTAAATTGTCTAATTTATCTTCAGAGCAGTGTTCATCATGTGATCTGCCAGATTTCTTTCAAAATAACTGCCTTCCTTCTCCCCCCCCCCCCAGCTAGAAAGGATGTATTAATGCCACACAACTAACTGCTGATGGCTACTTTAACACTGATCTATAATCTGTCAGACACCGTTCTCAGGTTTTTTGTCTCAGACTGTCAGTGTTAATGTGCACTAGAGAGATGAGTTATACTGGTTCTTGTTTCCCTTAAAGATACCTGCCAAAAATTTGGGGTGGGGAGAAATGTGCTTTTTTGCTGTTTTAAGATGACTTAAATGAGGCCTGGCCAGCTTAAATCTACCTTTTAATTTCTTTTCCCTTAAAAATAAGGAATATTACATCTTGTCTTTCCTGTTTTTGCTTAGTGGCCCATAAAAGCTAATTGGGAGCATTCTCAGACCTTACTTGAAGGAGTCAGCATGTTATACCATGTTCAGGAAAAACAGGATAGACAAGTTCTGAATTAATTCTGTCAAAAAAAAAAAAAAAAAAGAACCCAAACCACACAGACTTTTATGTATCAAACAGGAGCAAACAAGGGGGACACACCAATTTCCCCCTTCTGTTATTTATTGTAACAGGGAGAGAGAAATGAGTTCTCTCTCACTTTCATTAGATCTAAATTTATTTTTTATTTTAGAAAGAATATAAACCCCTATGCTTCAGGACACTTATTTTGAGGGGCTAGGAAAAAACTTTCCATGTGGGTATTTTTTTTTCAATAATTTCCCATTAGGGGTTTCTTGCAACTTCCTTTGAAGTATCTGGTACTGGCCACCATCAGAGAGAGAATATCACACCAGTGAGGCCACTGGTCTGATCCAGTAAAGCAATTTCTGTGTGACAGCACAACACATTTTATGTGATATGGTACAGTATATTAGATCTTGTATGCAATTTCCATCTTGACTCAAAACCAAGATCACATTACTGTATCAGTGAAGATACAGTAGTTGTACTCTGCTAGTTTCACTTGCTGCCTTAGGACTCTTGCAGCACCATCAGTGGTCATGATGGTCTGGGAAATTCCACCAGAACAACTAATGCATACCATCTTGGATAGACTCCTGATGAGAAACTTCCTGTGGTAATTTTGAGATTTACTTTTGTATAGGGAAATTGCATGTAAACATTGTACCTATTCAAAATGAGGATTTAAGTGCTGGGATTGGGGGAGATATCTGCTTAGGAGCAAATCCAGTGGTGGTTGGAATTCTTTTGCAGTGCCTGTAGGACCAGTCACAGATTTTGCACATACGGCTATGTTTTTGAAGGGATATTCTATAATACATGAGTTTCCACTTCTAGCTAAAGTAAGTTCCAAACATACATGTTTGTTACTTGACTGGAAATTGAGTTTCTGTACATGTCACACATGCAAGAGCATGGAGTTGCTCTGCTTCCTCTAAATAAGAGGCATATTAAAAATTCAAGTTAATTTTAAGAAAAGTGAGAGGTTCATTCTCTAATTTCCTGTGTCCTATCTCACCCAGGCCTGCTCTGACATGGCAAGACCCTCTTGTGCATAAAACGTGTAATGGCACTCAGACTAAGAGCTTTTTTTTTCTTTTTTTCTTCAACTTCTGTTGTACAAGTGAAGGGATGATCTTGTCCTCAAATTTCTGGTGTCTGATGGATTCATCCATGATAGCAGCTCCAGTGTGATGTTGGTCAGACCTCCATCAGACCTTGCCCCTCAGCTGCTGTGATTTAAAGTTTGAGAGCAGGTTTGGCAGCAGATACAGTCTGTGACAGGTTGGATCACAGAAACCCCCTTGGAAGTTGCCACCCGATGTGCAAAGACTACCCCTGCTTTTGTTTTCCCTGCCAGTTCAGGACTCCAGCACCCTGTCTTGCTGAGCCAGACACTCCTGTCTGCTCCAACACAGACCCAGGGTCTGAATCACTTGCCCCAAAGCTGCAAGTTTACCTGAAAACAGCTCACAGAAGTGTGCTTGTCTTTAGCACTCAGATGCCCAACTCCCAATGGGGTCTAAACCCAGATAAATCCGTTTTACCCTGTATAAAGCTTATACAGGGTAAACTCATAGATTGTTCGCCCTCTATAACACTGATAGAGAGATATGCACAGTTGTTTGCTCCCCCAGGTATTAATACATACTCTGAGTTCATTAATAAAAAGTGATTTTATTAAATACAGGAAGTAGGATTTAAGTGGTTCCAAGTAGTAACAGACAGAACAAAGTAAGTCACCAAGCAAAATAAAATACAATGCGCAAATCTATGTCTAATCAAACTGAATACAGATAATCTCACCCTCAGAGATGCTTCAGTAAGCTTTTTCTCAGACTGGACTTCTTCCAGGCCTGGGCACAATTCTTTCCCCTGGTACAGCTCTTGTTGCAGCTCAGGTGATAGCAAGGGGATTCTTCATGATGGCTCCTCTCTCCCCTTTGTTCTGTTCCACCCCTTTATATATCTTTTGCATAAGGCGGAAACCCTTTGTCCCTCTGGGTTTCCACCCCCCCCTCACTGGAAAAGCACCAGGTTAAAGATGGATTCCAGTTCAGGTGACATGATCACATGTCACTGCAAGACTTCATTGCCCACTTGCCAGCACACACACATACAGGAAGACTCGCAGGTAAACACATCTGCAGACAATGGTCCTGGTTAATACAAATAGGATGATCACACTCAGTAGATTATAAGCTTTGTAATGATACCTTACAATAGACCTTTTGCATGAAGCATATCCCAGTTACGCTATATTCACTTATTATCATGTTTTTATAAAACCATATAGGCTGCACAACGTCACTTAGGGCAGGTCTACACTAACCCCCTAATTCGAACTAAGGTACGCAACTTCAGCTACGTGAATAACGTAGCTGAAGTTCGAAGTACCTTAGTTCGAACTTACCTCGGTCCACACGTGGCAGGCAGGCTCCCCCGTCGACTCCGCGGTACTCCTCTCGTCTAGCTGGAGTACTGCAGTCGACGGCGAGCACTTCCTGGTTCGACTTATCGCGTCCAGACAAGACGCGATAAGTCGAACCCAGAAGTTCGATCGCTCGCCGCCGAACTACCGGGTAAGTATAGACCTACCCACAGTCAATTATGGTTTTATTTACCAATTTCTCCTATTCAGCCCTTGCTGTTCCTATTTCATTGTGAGGAAACAAGTGACTATGAGGAAGCCTAGTTGGACAACGATTGTGCAATTTTGGGGGTGTTAGTTGCTTTGATAGAGATGTCTGGGTAACTAGACCATAACCATCAAAAAGTGTCTTACTGCCAGTAGTTATGGAATATTATAATAATTAGCAGGTTTTTTTTAAAAAAAAAAGTTCAGTATCCTAGTGGTTGGAAAGGAAAGTGGCATTGGTGTTGGAACTTATCAAATTATTTCAATTGATACACACACATTTGTATCATTTGTTTTTATCAGGCATGAAGAGATACTACATTTTTAATTTAAAATATTTATGCAAAAACAATGTTAAAAGTCATGCATTTTAAACTAATCAACATAGAATTCTTCTGCCTACACTTTCTGTTTGACTTTCAGTGATGTTTTGCCTGCGAGTTGGTGTACTAGTGAATATAAAACTTTTGCTGTCATGTGCAACATCCATCACACTTTTAAAAATGTTTTGTTTTTTTTCTAGATTTCACCATCCAATCCTCAGTCCTCTTGAAAGCAGCTTCCAGCTGGAAGTAGATGTGCTTGCACATCTTTTAAAGGCTCAGGCTCAGATCTCAGAGTGGAAGTTTCTCCCATCCCTAGTCAACTTGCACAGTGCTCATACAAAGCTGCAGACGTGGGGCCAAATTTTTGAGAAACAGCGAGAGACCAAGAAACATCTGTTTGGAGGGCAGTCTCAGAAGGCCGTACAACCACCACACCTTTTCCTCTGGTTGCTGAAACTCAAAAACATTCTCCTTGCCAAGTTTAGCTTTTACTTTCATGAGGCCCTCAGTCGACAAACAACTGCATCCGAAATGAAAACGTTGACTGCTAAAACTAACCCTGATTATTTTGGGAAAATTTCCAGCTTCATCAGGAAATATGATGCGGTTAATGTTTCTCTTATCTTTGACAACCGTGGGTCAGAGAGCTTCCAGGGACATGGCTACCATCATCCCCACTCTTACAGGGAAGCCCCAAAGGGGGTGGATCAATACCCAGCTGTGGTCTCTCTGCCCAGTGACAGGCCTGTAATGCACTGGCCCAATGTAATCATGATTATGACTGACAGAACAGCTGACCTCAACAGTTTGGACAAGGTTGTTCACTTCTATGATGACAAAGTCCAAAGCACATACTTTCTGACACGCCCTGAACCTCATTTTACCATTGTAGTTATTTTTGAGGCTAAGAAATCAGAGAGGGACTCACATTTCATCTCTTTTCTCAATGAAATCTCACATTCCCTCAAGAACTCCAAAGCTTTTGCAGGCCTAAAGCCGGGATCCAAAGGATAAAATAAATATTGAGTTGCAGATTGCAAGGCCATACATTAGACTGGAAAAAATAAATATTCTCGCTTTCAAGGAGTACATTCATTCACAATTCTCAGAGTTTGTTTAAAAAGGAACCGTTATTTTAATATTTGTTGTGAATGCTTTTTTAGCTAATGAAAACACTTGAATAAAAATATAGAAAGAATTTTCTAGGCTGTGCACATGGGAATGACTTAGCTGTGGTGCACCAAAATGGCTGAGGTTTTTTTTTTTTTTTTGCATGGTGCTCTATTCACAGTATGAATTAATATTTTTCAGTCCATGACATTTTGTCCTTAACTAAGTGGAATTTATGCACTTTATATTATGCTGATCATTGACTATAACTTATGCAGAATTTATTGAAAACTTGGTTAGAATGATTAAATTGTCTTTTCAGGACACACTGCTGTTACACTAACTATCAGGAACTATAATGGAATCTTATTTCTTAACAATGATACTCATTGGGGATTATTGGAAACTTGCAGATCTTCAAGCAAACAACTGCAATAAAGTCAATACATCATAAAATGTACTCTTATTTTGGTAACTAATATGTCACTATACAAAAACTTGAAAAATAAGTATTAGCAATGAGGCTTTTCTTTGACATTCGCTTTTAAATCCCCACTAAACTAGGGAGAGAGTGCCAATATTGTGAACTATAAAGTGTGCAGATTAGCCATAATTCTACAGGATATAGAAGCAAAAAAGTCAAATTTGCAGCACACGCATAGAGTGCAATGTCCACATGATTACAGTTTATAAAGTACACTGGTAATGTCAAAACTACAGGATGCTAGGTTTTAAATTTCTGCTTATGGAATGAATACTTTAGTACTCGCAGGTAGTTTGAAATAATCTTGTGGAAAAATAACAAAGCCCTTATATTTCCTTTGTCCATTTGCCTTTCTGATGACAATGCAATAGAAAAATCCAAACCAAAAACTAAAAAAGTCATGTATTTACACTCTTACAATTAGTGTAAGGCTGCACTATTGTTGGTTTTCGTAGCTATTTTTTCTTTAGTACATCTTCAGTTTTGCTTTCTGTTCAGATATCATTACTAACATTTTTAAATAACTTTCCAGTTAAGATAAAAGCCAAAATTGTTTTGGTACTAGGATCTAAGACCTTCTACAACACTTGCAGTGCAGTTTATCGAGTTTTGAAATGTCTCCCTCCCACTTTACTTTTTTTTTAGTTTAAAAAAAGACAGTTCCCTCTCAACTTTTTAAAGTCATTGTGCTAGGTGAGTGCTCTCCATTTCCTGTCCAATTATTTAAAAAAATCATTTGTCTGTACTTGTGGCCTTCTTATAATGGGTGATTCTATCTCCCTTATGATCAGTACCTTTCTCCACAAGCACTTTCAGTGGAAATCAAGTGGGACTAATCATAAAGTGTGAAGTGAGTAAAGTTGAACCTTAATGGATGCACTTCATGGATGGTAAGCAGGTGTAATAAGCACAACATCAGATTTACTTTATATGTAAAGTAGGTCATTTAAGCCAAAATTTTGGTTGCCCCATTCCATTAAGACTTGCACAACTCCAACCTCATATGGCAAGCATAGTGAAAGCAACTACAGAAAATCTAAAGAGCAGATGAAGTTTTCATTTTCTTCTTTGTAAGGATAGTGCACTTACCTTTCCCCCTTGATGCATATATAATTTTTCTTAGCCTCCATGGCAGTTGCATGCATATATTGAGGAGAAAATATACAGTGTGATTTGCTTCCCTATAAAATGTTAAATAGAGCCATCCAAACTTCATTAGGGTTATATTCAAATGTCATACGTCTATTGTAAGTGCTTCAACGTATTGTCCATCTAGCTGAGAAAATGTGTATTCTTTCTACGCTAGTCCTAAATTAGCAATGGTAACACAAGACTATTGCTTGCCACTGGAAAGTGCTAGAATGTGAAAATATGCAAGGTGGGACATGGCCAGCACCTAACTTTGCTATGTTACAGTTTCCAGATATCACTGTCTTTTAACAGGGTGGAATGTTGCTCTTGCTTCAGGAAGCCAGGTCCTTGTCCTTAAAGGTATTTAGGGTCCTAATTTCCATTGAAACCAATAGGAGTTAGGTGCCTCAGTACTTTGAGAATCTGGGCCCCAATGTGGTGATGGTATCTGTGTTTTTCCTCTTTTAGACAGACCATTTTAACAACCCAACCCCCGCTCTGCAAATCCCAAAACAAACAACTGTAATCAATGAATGCTCCAGCCCTGTCTCTTTAGCCTGAATATGAGCAAAGGTGCTGTCATCAGCAGTGGCCTTATCCTTCATTAGGGTAATGAGTTGTTTCACAAACCCTTTCTGCCACTTTTGCCCCTGATAGCAACTGGGGCTTTGGTGGAGGGGTGTGGGTGTAAATACCTTCTCTGCTGGTGTTTGGGAGGCAGAGAGCAGCAGTCTGAGCTGTGCCTGCACAGAGGTCATGGAGAGAGAGGCAAGGGCCAGACCTGCTGTTCATAGGGAGCAGAGCAGCAGCTGCCAGCAGAGTTTGGCTAGCGAGTGCACCTGTGCTTTTCTCCCTACAGGGCTCTCTGTTCAATAGCACCTGTGGTGGAGTAGTGGGACCTGTTGCATTCACCAGCTCACCCTCTGCTGGCTCTGAGGCTTTCCTGTGCTGTAAAAAGCCCCTTAGAGTCATGTTGCTGCTTCCTACCTGCATTCATGGTGGCTTAGTGGAAGGGTGAGCAGTTATAGGAGCAGCATGATGCCCAGTGAAGGCTTCAGGTAAGAGCTGCTGCAGATTTAGCTGGAGCAAGAGGAGCAGGGTGGAGTTGAGGGGTTGGTGTGTTGGCTGCTGTGAGGAGCATAGGTGTTTGCCAGAGGAGGAGTGGGGTAAATGTGTGGGACCTTGCTGAGGAGAGGGAGGAGAATTGTATGTGGCCTGAGAGGTCAAGCTGTGGGGGGCATTGGATATGTGGGTTGGGGGGGCGGATTGGATATGGCCTGGGTGTGGAAATTGTGTAGAGCTTTGAGAGAAGCATTGTATGGTTGTGGTATCAGGGATTCAAAGAAAATTAGAAACTGGGTGATGTCTGGGGGAGGGGTGGGTTGGCTTGGTGAGGATCCCTGCTGTCTATGGGAAGGAATTTCTGTCCAGGGTGTTGGGACTATAGTGTTGCTACAAATTCTGAATATACAAAAAAAAACAGGAAGTGTGTATGTTTTAAGTGTTAAAATGTTAACTGGTACACAACATACTTACTCATTCACAGCAGCTGTTCAGCTCTAAACCCACCCTTCTGTGAGTAAATGGGAAAGAACATGTTTTCTAGAGCAGTGTATGATCTGCTGATGCACATGAATAGCAGGATTTGCAAACAAACTTCCATTGCATGGACACTTGTCATTCAGGCTGCTAAACTGGAGAAGTAAATCTGGAAGATGGATTTCTATTTTAAATTTCTTCAGTGTTATAGTAAAACACAGAACAACAATAATGATTTTTAATAGAAACACAGTGAAATAAAATACTGTAGATGAAATATATTCCTATCTGTGTAGCATAGTTGTTTGGTTTCATAAAAGTAATCAGTGCTCAGTGGGACAGGAAAATAGAAACTATAGTATTGGAGCAAAATTTCAAGTATCTGTGGATTACTGACCCCCTCCCCACCCACCCACACTTCTAAAAGGAGAATTTTTTTTTAAATGATGGGTGTTGGATATAGTTTCTTCCAAATAATGCTGAATTCCTGCACATAAATGTAATTCAACACTCCAGTACTTTAGTGAAGTCTAGTTCTGAACTTAGCACTGGACCCTTCCCTGTTTTAATATGCTAAACCAGAGCCCCAGCTCTGAACTGCCGTGAATTTTGGAGTTCTGAACTTTGCAGCATTTGGCACGTAATGCTTAATTGTTGGCACATAGAGAACTTCTCACTGTGCTATGCAAACTTTAGGTTTGGATTCTGCAAGGAGAACTGTAGGCAGACACTTGTGGGGCTCTGTTTGAGTGCCAGCATCTGCCTGCAGGGTTGTCCTGGTAGATCAAGGCCTTAAAGTAGTAGAATGGGGAGAGCAGAGACTTTTTAGGCCGTAGGGTTAGGAGATGTCTGGAGACTTCTGCAGACAAGGAGTTGAGGCAGTGGTGCACAAGAGCAACGTGATGGAGTTGATAGGCAGATCTATAGTCCAAAGAATTGTGGGAGAAGAGTTGTATCTAAAAACAATTTTTTGGGTGGGGATGTATTAATTAAATGTCCAAAAATGTTCTAGGCCCCATACAGACACTAATAAGGCCTGGTTCCCATTTTGAAGAGCTTACATGCTAAGTGACACATCACACAACAAAGGGGTGATATCATACAAATTCTATGTACTGGTAGGATGTCAATAAAAAGCTGCACTATCAAAACAAACTCCCAAATATGGAGTAGGTAGGGTCAGACAACAGACATAGCAACAAGTGTGGTTACTCGACAAAATGTGTGCAGGGTTGACTTTAATATTGAAAATGAGAGAGTTCGGGCTGTAAGGACTAGTGGGTGAATGGCCTGATCACATCCATCTGCCACCCATTCCTCTTGACCTTCCCGAATTAAGTATGTACGTTTTTTAAGTGCTAATGTACTTGTACAGACTATTTCATTACATAGAAAGTGTAAATGTACTTATGGAAACAGAGTTGGAGCCAACACTTCTGGCTATATTTAAAAGATTAAAACAGGTATCGAGGCATTGATCTACTCAGTCACTTAGAACAGCAACCTAAAAGCTTTTCACATTCCAAACTCCATATCTCAGTCACTTACTTGAGTCAACAAGGATTCTGGTAGAACTGTTAATTTAAAACTACTTGGCTGTGGGGGGTGGGGGAGAGGTGGATTTGACTGCAAAAAGTATTCTCAGTTCTCTTACATATTTAATACTTATGTTGTATAAGGTTTTTATGTAGTGTTATTTTCCTTAAATAAAATATCTGTCCTACTCCTCTCCTTGCTATGAAAACAGAGCAATTTGAGAGTTGAAACTGGTGAGATGCTTTATGTTGTGCTCTAAGGAGTTTTTAATCTGAGCACAACACTCCTGCTATTCAAACTTTAATGTTGACGGAAAAAACAACAACCCCCATATCCTATCAGAAAGCACCAAAGCTCAAGGTTTACCTAATTCACTGACTTAATTTTTTTATACAAATCCACATTATACATGTAAATAATTTCATGATCATCTCCCATCCTATTGTTTTCTCCTAAAGGGTACACCTACACACACACTAAGCTCATGAGCCAGTCTCACTTCCCCCAGGTGCTGTCCCAAAGGCCCAGCTGATATCAGCTATTTAGGGATCCCTTTTGTGCACAGCTGCAGTACCTCCTGCTCCAGATCAATCTGTTCTCTGTTGCTGTCTGCCAGGCAGAGGCAGTGATCCCCTAATCAAGGTTGTATAGGTGCAGCAGCTATGTATAAAAAAAGGATCCGAGAGCCCTGCAAATGCTATCAAAGGGGCAGCAGTGTCCCAAAATCAAAAGGCCTGCCTTTCCCTCTTCCTTTAGAAGGGGATTGAGCCCAAAGATAAGACAAATAAATCCTTCCTCTTAGGATCGGTAGTCTCACAGATGTATTTTTTTAATTATTCTCTCTTCTGACTGCCAGGAGCAACCCCTTCTTATTTTCTTCCCTCCCCCCACCTTTACACCTTATTTTTATTTATGTAATAAAAATATTAGCAGTTATCTGGCCCATTCTTGGAGACAGCTTTGCTAGTTTCATTGCAGTGGCACATAGCGAAGATGCATTCCTATCTCAGGATCTTGTGCTGCAGATGCTGTTTTTCAAAGAAGGTGCTGCAGAAACGGGCACAAAGGTCACAGCTGGGAGCTGAATGCAGCCTGTTTCACAAAGCTGAGAGAAGAATAGCAAAGCTGAATCCGAGGAGGAGGCAGGTCACTAGGAGATGTGATGGGGGCAGATAACAGTAGCTTTAGAAAAGGGGCGGGGCGGATAGCTAATGTAAAAGTACTGCAGTGGAGACAGAACTTCAGAGTGGAACTTTCATTGGCCCTTCTGTAGTCTAGCCTGTGAACTGTTGGCCTAATTTTACATTAATCCATATATATTTTATATACCATAAAATCTGCACTATGCTCTACCTGCAGTAAGCACCTACCTCTTATACGTGACCCCTCTGAAGTATCCACAAAGTTTCCAGAACAATTTTGTTCAATCCTTAGGTGGCAACCACCTCTGCTAGATAACTGCTTTTTGCTGATGATGTATTGGGTGGTTGCTTAAGGTGAGCATCACTGCATACCAGTACTTAAATGGGGGGATATTTTGTTCTGAGTTAGCATTTGACGTTTGAAAAGTAGAGCAATATGCCGCTGTTTTTGCAGCTCACTGCTGATGGGATAAAATATTTAGTGGCACAAAATTTTAGCACTGTGTATGCATTATTTGCTACAAAAGTACTGAGATTTTCTGTGGACGTGAAAACATCCACTCAATGTGCAGCGGCAGTCAAAAAAGCGAACAGAATGCTGGGAATAATTAAGAAAGGGATAGATAATAGGACAGAAAATATCATGTTGCCTCTATATAAATCCATGGTACGCCCACATCTTGAATACTGTGTACAGATGTGGTCACCCCATCTCAAAAAAGATGTATTGGAATTGGAAAAGGTTCAGAAAAGGGCAACAAAAATGATTAGGGGTGTAGAATGGCTTCCGTATGATGAGAGATTAATAAAACTGGGACTTTTCAGCTTGTAAAAGAGACGGCTAAGGGGAGACATGATTGAGGTCTATAAAATCATGACTGGTGTAGAGAAAGTAGATAAGGAAGTGTTTACTACTCATAACACAAGAACTAGGGGTCACCAAATGAAATTAATAGGCAGCAGGTTTAAAACAAAAGGAAGTATTTCTTCACACAATGCACAGTCAACCTGTGGAACTCCTTGCCAGAGGATGTTGTGAAGGCCAAGACCATAACAGGGTTCAAAAAAGAACTAGATAAATTCATGGAGGATAAGTCCATCAATAGCTATTGGGCAGGAATGGTGTCCCTAGCCCAGAGGTGGGCAAACTACGGCCCGTGGGCCACATCTGGCCCGCGGGACCATCCGGCCCGGCTCCTGGCCCGGGAGGCTAGTCCCCGGCCCCTCCCCTGCTGTCCCCACTCTGCTGTTCCCCCTCCCCTGCAGCCTCACCTCGCCCTCTCCTCTGCCGGCGCAGTGCTTTGGGTGGCAGGGCTGGGAGCTCCTGGGGCAGCACAGCTGCAGAGCCGGGGCCTGACCCAGTCTCTGTGCTGCGTGGTGGCGGCGTGGCCCGGCTCCAGCCGGGTGACGCAGCTGTAGCGCCGCCAGCCACCGGTGCTCCAGGCAGCACTGTAAGGGGGCAGGGAGCGGGGGGGTTGGATAGAGGGCAGAGGAGTTTGGGGTGGTAGTCAGGGGGTGGGGATGTGAATAGGGGTCGGGGGAACGGGGTTGAATGGGGGCAGTCAGAAAGGAGGGGGGGTTGGTTGGGGCAGCAGGCTGTCAGGGAACGGGGGGGGTTCGGTGGGGGGGCAGATAGGAGGTGGGGGCTGGGCCACGACCCCCTCCCCTAACCAATCCTCCATACAATTTACGAAACCCAATGCGGCCCTCAGGCCAAAACGTTTGCCCGTCCCTGCCCTAGCCTCTGTTTGCCAGAAGCTGGAAATGAGCGACAGGGGATGGATCACTTGTTGATTACCTGTTCTGTTCATTCCCTCTGGGGCACCTGGCACTGGCCACTGTCAGTAGACAGGATACTGGGCCAGATGGACCTTTGGTCTGACCCAGTAGGGCCATTCTTATGTTCTTTTAAGCACTTTATGGCAAAAGGCTGTTAAGCGCTTTGATATCTATGGAAGAGAAGTGCTGTATGAGAACTAAGTGTTTCTATCATTTTCCCTCTTTTTCATGGATATATACTGAGATGTGAGCACTAATAAATTTTAAACAATCATAAGAGAACAGATTTTGGGAACAAATTTCCCTCATTCATCGTGTTACATAAGTAGGCAGGTGCTAGGATAAACCATTTTTACCTGTACACTTAGCATACTGGTTCTCTCACACCAAACATTTACCATGTTTAAATAATACTAGGTACTTACATAGTGCCTTTCAGCTGAGGTCCTCAAAGAACTTCACAAATACTAGCAGCATCTTCCCCATACACAAGGGGAAAGCTTTATCCTAAAAACAAAAATCCATTTTCCTTCAAGGGATGTGGTCTGTCTATCTTAAGTGTTTGGAGTACTGGTCTTGGATTGGCACTAAAACATATTCAATACTCATATGGGTCTATCTCCAGCCCCAACTGAACTGCTAACTGTAGCCCACAGCAAGAAGGACAGTAGCTGAATTTCTAACAATATGCATTGTTCATTGCTATATATTAGTTATAAATATAGATGAACTTTGGATCAGACTACTGGAATCTGGAGCCAGGTTGCAATTTTGCCATCTTATTGGGCTGAACTGAAACCTGGGTCCCAAACACCTCAGGACATAGAGGTTTCTAAATCTAGATCTGGCTTCTGTACTGTGGGTCCATCTCTAATATAAATCCGTTGTTACAGTAACTGGACATTAGGAAAGGAGCATTCTAGTTCTTTTCTGTAGCTGCGTAGAATTTACTTTTGGTTACTGTTTTCCATCATACTGGTAACCTAGAAAAAAAATTCAAAATGTATTATGAAAAACATTTTATTATTTTAAAAGTAATTGTAGTCTTTAAAAAATTGAATTTGCAGCTTGGGAAAGGTACTGGATTGATAGGCCTAGAACATGAAGTATTCTGTTCTTTTACCCAAGAGATACAGTACCAGAAGTAGCAGTGTTGCCAGAGCATGTTGTGAAGGCCAAGACTATAACAGGGTTCAAAAAAAGAACTAGATAAATTCATGGAGGATAGGTTCATCAATGGCTATTAGCCAGGATGGGCAGAGATGGTGTCCCTAGCCTCTGTTTGCCAGGAGCTGGGAATGGGTGACGAGGGATGGATCACTTGATGATTACCTGTCTGTTCATTCCCTCTGGGGCATCCGACATTGGCCATGTCGGAAAACAGGATACTGGGCTAAATAGATCTTTGGTCTGACCCAGTATGGACATTCTTATGTTCTCTGCCCATTCCCTTGCTGACCTACCTTACCCCTGACTAATGGACCAGTTCTATGGGGTGGGAAGGTAGCTCAGTCTTTGGCTTCCCTGCTGTAACTGTCTACAGCAGGGGTCGGCAACCTTTTAGAAGTGGTGTGCCGAGTCTCCATTTATTCACTCTAATTTAAAGTTTCGCGTGCCAGTAATACATTTTAATGTTTTTAGAAGGTCTCTTTCTATAAGTCTATAATATATAACGAAACTATTGTTGTATGTAAAGTAAATTAGGTTTTTAAAATGTTTAAGAAGCTTCATTTAAAATTAAATTAAAATGCAGAGCCCCCTGGACCAGTGGCCAGGACCCGGGCAGTGTGAGTGCCACTGAAAATCAGCTCGCGTGCCAAAGGCGGCACGCGTGCCATAGGTTGCCTACCCCTGGTCTACAGGGTTGTCAACTGAAATTGTGATTTTTGTGATGTGGATACGCGATAGGATTAAAAACAATACATTAGATTTTTGACTCCTCGTGCTTCAGGGCACAACCCAACCACTTGCATCTAGAAGAAACTTCCTCGTAGACAGGCTATTCCATAATTGTACATAATGGCATTTTTTACATCTTTCTCTGAAGCATCTAATACTGGCTACTTTTAGAGACAGGCTCCTGGACTAGATGGACTACTGGCTCGGAATGGTGTGGCAGTTACTATATTTTTCACTGGGAACTGAACTGAGATCAGCAAATTCAATTCAGATGGGCTACTAGTTCTTTGTAACTTTTATACCATTTCCTGCTTCTGAAAATCAACTTTAGCAAACAAGGCTGAATTTTCAAATAAGTGCAGCACAGAAACTACCACTAGAGGGCGGTGTTAATACAAAAACATTTTCAGGTTAACATAATAAAAGCTTATAAAAAGGGTTGAATTATACACTTTGTTCCTTAGTAACACTTAGTTTAGTGTCTTTCATCCAATGTTTGATGCAATTCTATGTCTGCTGTAAACAATGACAGGTATTAGTTCAGTAGTAAAATAGAGGACCTTAATTTAGCTGATCAATTTAATCTGAATTTTCACAAATAAATTCCATTTCTCTCTTTTGTGAGTGAAACACTTGAATTAATCATTCATAAATTATTAGTCCATCAAGAAAGCTTTTTCTGCTTGAAAATGCGTACTCGCTTTTGACTCCATCAGAAGGATCTGTTTTTAATTTCTCCAAAGGAAAGGAAAATGTTTCTTTTGAAAAAATGGTTGTGCTCAGCAGAAGGCCTAATGTATTATTTCCAGACAACCCAGGGGTAATACAGTATAGAGAGAACTTGTTTTTTAAATGTCAAAATTTACTTTGGGAAGTATGATGATATCCTCTGGGAACCCCGATATCCATGGCACCCCGTGAAAGGATGTTGAAATCTAGTGCAAATTCAAGATCATCATCAAGTTGGATAGAATCTAACAAAGGTCACACCTTTTAAACTGACTTTCCAAAGCCTTTCATGTCCCTCCCCCACTCTTTTTATTTCTCCAACATGATCTGTTAGAATGGTAGAAATATTCTAACCCTCCACCCTTCTACCACTAATGTGGAGACATGTGATCATCATTCTGGGACCCATAAAGGCTTCTTCCTAACTCGTTCTCTCTCCCTCACTGGTTTGTCTTGATTAAAATAGACTTGATTAAACTTCGTTTATTCTGGGAAGAAATATAGCAACCTATAAGGAGGCAGTGTAGCTTGAATGTTACAACGAAGAACTGTGAAGCAAAAGGATCCAGCTTCAAAGCCAGCCTGAGTTACTTACTATGGTTTTAGTTCAGAGTTGTGATGATCTGTATGACTCAGACTTAGCTGCCATGGTGGGTATCGTTCGAACAATAACTAAACTAAACCCACACTTTTATGCTGAACATTTGTGGAACATTCTCTAAACCAGGGATCAGCAACCTTTGGTAAGCACCCTGGCGGGCCGGGACAGTTTGTTTACCTGCCGCGTCCACAGGTTTGGCCGATCGCGGCTCCCACTGGCCGCGGTTTGCCGTTCCAGGCCGATGGGGATGGCAGGAAGCGGTGCAGGCCGAGGGATGTGCTGGCCGCCGCTTCCCACCGCCCCCATTGGTCTGGAACGGTGAACCGTGGCCAGTGGGAGCCGCAATCGGCCAAACCTGCAGACACAGCAGGTAAACAAACCGGCCCAGCCCGCCAGGGTGCTTACCCTGGCGGGACGCATGCCAAAGGTTGCTGATCCCTGCTCTAAGCGAAACTACAGGACAGGATGATCTACAGTGAGTCCATTGTGAAGTATAATGTTAAGGCCAAGTGTGTTTGACCACTCAGGCATTCGGGTGTCTGATGTAGCCGCCCTTTTCTGAAGTGAATTAAGGCTTGTGTGCAGTGCTGTTTGTTGGGACAATCTGTTTATCTACTGTGAGCTGTGCTGTCCTGGAGAGTGCCACAGGAGAATGCCCTATTTAATTGAACTACTACCCTCCTGGCCAATTAAAAGTGGTGGTGTTTGTTTCTATGCTAATCCAAAGGATGCTGTTGTGAGGAAGAGCCCCCAAGGGTGAGAGTGGGGGAAAGAGGAGATAAACTGTGTCTACTAGGATTTTCAGGACTGTACTGGAGATCTCCCCTTTCCCTCCTGTCCCGTAAAAGGGAAATAAATTAACCCTATTAAATGTTCCCTTCAAGGTAATGAGGCAATGAGAATTGTAACCACAGTTCCTCCCTATGTGGAGATATTTTCCCTGCAGGAGGACAGACTTTCTCTTCCAA
This sequence comes from Terrapene triunguis, assembly GCF_002925995.2. Taxonomy (NCBI): domain Eukaryota; kingdom Metazoa; phylum Chordata; order Testudines; family Emydidae; genus Terrapene; species Terrapene triunguis. Next base: position 55,907,879 of record NW_020664419.1, on the reverse strand, counting down.
GAGATCATACCTGATCTGTAGTCTAGTGTGTGGGGCAGGGAGCTGTGAAACTTAGGTTCTGTTCCTGACATGGCTACAGATTCCATGTGTGACCTTGGGTAAGTCATGTCACCATCCTGTGTTTATTTCCCCATCTGTAAAACGAAGATACTGATATTTACCCTTCTTTGTAAAGTGCTTTGAGACCTAAGGATGGAAAGTATTATACAGGAGCTAAGTATTGTGGTTATAATACATAAAATGCAAAATATTATTATTTATTAGGTATGTTCCATCTCTAACTAGTATATTCCTATGTGGCAGTGTGGAACTCTGCCAGAAAGGCAGCAGACTGGCTCCAACCAGTACTTTAAAAAAAATATTATAAGGGTTCTGGTAATGGACAGTAGATGCACTCTGTTAACAAGCCAGCATAACTGTTCTTTGGTGAACAAGATGATTTATTTGAACAGGCACAGTGGCTCTGTGTATATGTACACATTGTGCAAAAAGTAATGCATCACAGTTTAATAGAATAGTCTTTCAATGATTCATCAGGAAGTGTATACTATTGTGACATTTCATCTTAGCCTGATAATTAATTGGAAAAATAGTAAACTGTACTCTATAGTGGCCCTAACTGTGAAGGACATTTTTATACCATAGGCCAATAGAATATGAAAGATAGTACATTGCTAGTGTCTGACTTACATTTAGTTAGTGTTGCTATAACATAGAATGATGATGAAATTAAACTGCAAGTCATGAGAGAGGGTGTGGTTGGCTATTATGACAGCTTCATATTCCTGGGATATTATGAGACAAGAAGCATCTGCTCCAATATTGATATATTCAAGACAGCGACCTTCTGAAACTGTTGTATAGGAGTTTAAATATTCTGTCACTGTGCACTGGAGTTGGGAAATGGTTTTTAACTGGAAATTATGAATGCTGATCATCACTTTCAGATGACAGTGGCAACAACTTCTCTTTAGTATGTTTCTCACCCAATCACTGTGCTTGTTTTAAAAACTAATGATATTCAGCTGGTTACTATGGCAATGATGTACTACTAGTTGTCATGGTGATGAAGTGGAATTTTTGTCAATTTCTTTCAAGAGCATGATGCATGCATGTTTTGGTCTCTAAACTTGATCATATTACCTTGTATTTTCTTAAAAACCTAAATCCACTGCAGATAATGTATTCATATGCCTTCATAGTTATTTTCTTATCTTCTGAATCCTGATGCTGAGGTTTTATTTCAGAATTATAAAGTTAAGAAAATCTCTGCTAAGCCAGAAACTGCTACGACTACCATATTATGTGAGGCATGTTAACCAGAAATTCAACTAGTATGGCCATTTTCAGATTTTTCCTTAATCTTGCATGTGCTCTTCCTATCTGCATCTGCCTACAATACTCATATAGCTAACAGGATGTTGGGTATTAAACAAAACAATTTAGAAAATATTAGATTGTGAATGAGCATAAATAAGTTTGCTTTAAATGTTCTTTTCTTAATACACAGTGCTGCATGTTTTGTTTTATTGTTGCAGTTTTATTTGAATTGCCTCTGCTTTCTGGTACTATCCACATTTAAAAAAAACACATTTTGTTTTTCCCGTCTCATGGACATTGCTTTGGTTTCCCTTGGGGATTTTTTTGTGCATGTAGGTCATCAACAGGAAAAGTACATTGTACATAAATTGTATTGGTTTGAACAATCTCTTTCCTTAGGAGACCCAAGGTAACTCGTTCTCACTGCTTATTTTAACCCCTTGGAAACAAACAGGATAGGTGTCAGTTGCCAGTTCTCTGCTGTATAGGAAACTGAATTCTCAGATTTAAAAAAGGGCATTTTGCAGAATGTACATTCTTATTTAATAGAAATAAGTCTAAGCTGAACCACAGAATATTATAACTGTCCTAGATAAGCAATAATGTTTTTCCAGAAATTCTCTTGATGTTCAGATACTGAACTATTAAATGCACTATTAAAAATATATATTACTAAACCTTTTTGCCAGTAAGACGGAATTTTGCAAGAGTTAGGAGTGTAGTTCATTTTCATCGTGCTTTGTTTTTTAAGGCTAAAAAAAGGTGTATTCAACTTTTCTCAGTATGATGTTTAAAAAACTAAACAACCCACTCAGCTAATCAACTATTTTCAAAACTCCTAAACCCTTCCCACACTTAAGTTTCCCAGTCTAAACCATACACCTCAAGATGGTGCAGTTTGAAAAGAATATTGGGACTACTTCAGACAAGAAGTGTATGTTGGTTTCATAAGATATTTCCTATTTGCACACATTAGACAACCTGGGAACAGAAAACATTCTGAAACTGAGATATGCAAATTAGTCATACTAATAGGATGAACATTTCTAATAGGTTCTCAACATCTTATTGTGCTCTGTGCTTTTCAGCAAATAAACGTTGGCTATACCAGTGCAGCTGCTTTTATGACCCCTCAGCACAGGAGTGATATTGGCTCAGAAATTTGTTGTTAGAATTTGGGCCTGCAGAATGGTGGGTTAGGATCGGGGTTTGTGCCTGAGGCTGATTTTCTTTGGATTTAACAACATAAGCTCAATTCATTAAAAGAAAATGTCCCTTTTTGTTTTAAAAACCACTGATTGGCATGTAACTTCCGTGTGTGACAGATGTAAGAGGTCGGTCACAGACACACACGTGGCGTGCACTTTCCAATTTCCTGGAACCAAGTTCCATCTTTAATGGAGCATCATGATAAACATCTACAAATAATAGCAGCGATGTTATTTCTCCCTTGTGAACAGCTTTAAAAAGGCTCCCCAAAATGATGCTAGCCCATAGCACTGGTCTAACACTTTCTATTGTAAGTTTGTAGAAACATACTATACAGTAACACCTTGCTAATCTGTGCTTCGCTAACCCATCAGTTTTATAAAAAGCCGCACAAAAATGTGGTGGCATCTCTTCACCTCTTATCAAAGGTTTAATAGCAGATGCTGTAGTAAGGTCTTGTATTACTAAGATTTCATTATTTTTATTATTATTTATTTATTTACAAAATAGACTACATTATACTTAATAGCATCTGTGAGGTAGATTAATAGTAGGGTTAAAGTCAGAATTTGTTGACCTGACAGTGTCCCACCAAGGGAAAAAACAGGAGGTAAAATGTAAACAGTGTGTCATGGCCAATCATTTTTAAAGTACCCATCCAGTTCTTTAGACATTTATATAAATACTAAAAACGATTATTTAAGATGAATTAGTGAGATTCTACTGGATTAATATTTGTTCAGGTTAATATAATATAGAATTCTGATACAAAGGAGCAAAAATGACTTCCTGTAGTCAGAATATGAGATCGCTCCTCTCAGGAATGTTACCATGGTATATATTTGGGTCGAAAACCTAGTCCATTGCAGCTAAATGACAGTGGCACCTTAATGGCAATGATCTCAAGGAGGCGATATGGGGAGGTATTTTTTACCCACTTGGCATGCAGCATATTCTTAAGGTTTATTAATTTAATGAGTTTGCTCCATTAGAGAAGCTTTCTTACTCTGCAAATACTGTTGTATGTGATATTAGCAAGTAACCTCTTGAGACCTCACAGCAGGGCCAACCAAGAACTTGCCTCTATCTTCTTCTTGCCTCTTGCTTTTCCGGCCATTTAAACTGATATAAATCAAGAATAACTCTGAAATCAATGGAGTTACACTGCAGCATATTAGAGGAGAATCTGGTCATTGTTTAAGTCCTCTGTTTCTTCTCTTCCCCCTCCCAAAAAACAAAGCAAAACAAATTGGAATCTGTGGCCATGTTTTGATGGGCTACAGAGGTATTGTTGTCAATTGTGTTAGCTGAAAACTACTGAAAGGCACTGTTAAAGTTCATTTAAGGTGCAGGCTAATGTGACTGAAGACATGTCAGCTGGCTCTGTTGCTGCTCAGGCTCCTCCCTGCTAAGCTGCTCCTAGGGTTCTCACCTGTACCTTCCAATGAATTAGCCTGTGTCTGTGCAAGCATTAAGAGGGCTTTTCAGTCATGTTAAGCTTGCACAGCTCAAAGACGCCTCATCTGGATAATGCAACCAAAGATTTAAAATATTTCATTTGCTTGGAAGTGTTTGATTTTTCTCATTTTGCTATAAATGAGTCCTGGTGAATGAATGCCTGATTCAGACAGAAGATTTTTTTTTTCCACTCTATTAGTGTCAGTCAGTGAGCAGAATTTAGGTACCTATACTGCAAAGAAGTAAAGGTTCCAAACAGATGCTATTTTGTTTACAATAAGAATTCACCTGAATTCCTAATCATTAATTTATAAGTTGCTGGTGCTTTACATGGCAGGTAGTGTAATAATATGTTGCAATATGCTACAAAGAACTATTTAAATTGGATCTGTAATATGACTTTTCTCTCTTCTGAGCAAAGAAGCAATCATGACCCTTACTGTTGGTCTAGCTAAAGTGGCAATTTCGCCAAAGAATGCTGATCACAAAAGGTTCAAAGAAAGACAAGAAGAGATAAGACATCAATACTCAAATGGAAGTAACCTAACCTACAGGTTAACTGCAAATGCCAGGAAATACACACTGTGTGTTGGAGAACTTTCAAACCGAGATCTCAGTGGTATAACAACCTAGCAGCCCTTTACAAACATGAATTTAATTTATACCCACAAAACACCTAACAAATGTTAACCTCTCTGCCTCTGTACAATGGGGGTAAGAAACTTTTCCAAAGCTGTGAAGAGAATCTATGTTAAAGTCAGGACTAGAACTGAGTTTTGTCTGTTCCCAGGCTCTCCCTCCTGCTGCAACTGGTGCAAAGGGGATACCTGACGGAGAGAGAACAGGATCAGTTCTTACATTTCTCAGGTACACAAGTAATTGATCATGATAATACAGAGCAGAAACAGAAAAAGACAAATGTTTATAACACTTCTGCAGTTTAATGAACTTGCCTGCCCAAAAGTGAAAAAAGCAGAGGTTCTTAGTAGATCATTGTAAAACTTAGGCTATGTCTACACTACAAAATTAGGTCGGATTTATAGAAGCCGGTTTTATAGAAACCGGTTCTATGCAGCCGATTGTGTGTGTCCCCACCTAAAATGCTCTAAGTGCATGAAGTCGGCGGACCGCGTCCACAGTACCGAGGCTAGCGTCGACTTCCGGCGCATTGCACTATGGTACCTATCCCACAGTTCCCGGAGCCTCCGGCGCCCATTGGAATTATGGGTTGAGATCGCAATGCCCGGATGATGCAAAGCAGTGCCGCGAGGGGTTCTGGGTACATTGCGTCAGGCCCCTCCCCCGCCGTCACAGCAACGGCAGACAATAGATTCGCGCCTTTTTACCTGGGTTACCTGTGCAGACAACATACCACGCCAAGCATTGAGCCCGCTCAGCTCAGCTCACCGTCACCATATCTCTTCCGGGTGCCGGCAAACGTGGGACTGCATTGCTAAACAGCAGCAGCAGCTTACTGCCTTTTGGCGGTAGATGGTGCAGCATGACTGGTAGCCTTCATTGGCGATCTGGGTGCAGGCAGCCGTGGGGCTGGCAGCCGTGGTGCTGCATTGCACCAGCCCCTTGCCTTTTGGTAGAAGATGGTTTATTACGACTGGTATCCGTCGTCGTCGTACTGCAGCGGCTGTCAATCATGGGCACCCGGGCAGACAATGATGGTTATCAGTCGTAGTATGCTATTTTCTGCCAAGTGCCCAGTATTGTCTGCTAAGCACCCAGAAGAGGCCGATGGCGATCTGGGTGCTAGCAGACATGGGGCTGGCAGACGTGGGGCTAGATTGCTACACAGCAGCAACCCCTTGCCTTTTGGGCAGTAGATAGCATATTACGATTGGTATCCATCATTGTCATATTGCAGTGGGTATCAGATCGTGCAATAGACCTGAAGGCTTACTGCCAAGCGCCCAGTATTTGCTGCCAAGCACCCAGAAAATGCCGAGGGCTGTCAGTCATGCTGCACCGTCGTCTTAAGATGTAAAAAATAGATTTATTCTGCATTCATTTGCTTCCCCCCTCCCTCCTGCTAAACCCAGGCTTTTGAGTTCAATCTTTGGGGGGGGGGCATTCTGTGTGACAGTTGTTTGTGTTTCTCCCTGATGCAAAGCCACCTTTCTTGATTTTAATTCCCTGTACCTGTACGCCATGTCGTCACTCACCCCTCCCTCCCTCCCTCCCTTCTTCCCCTGGTCCGTCAGATACTACTTTCGCGCCTTTTTTCAGACCAGACGCCATAGCTAGCACTGGGATCATGGAGCCCGCTCAGATCACCGCGGCAATTATGAGCACTATGAACACCACGCGCATTGTCCTGGAAAACATGCAGAGCCTCCTGGACATGCCAAAGCCAAACCAGGACCAGCTGAGGAGGAGGCGATTGCAGCGTGGCGACGATAGTGATGAGGAAATTGACATGGACCTCTCACAAGGCACAGGCCCCAGCAATGTGGAAATCCTGGTGTTACTGGGGCAGGTTCATGCCGTGGACCGCCGATTCTGGGCCCGGGAAACAAGCACAGAGTGGTGGGACCACATCGTGTTGCAGGTCTGGGACGATGCCCAGTGGCTGCGAAACTTTCGCATGTGTAAGGGCACTTTCATGGAACTTTGTGACTTGCTTTCCCCTGCCCTGAAGCGCCAGAATACCAGGATGAGAGCAGCCCTCATAGTGGAGAAGCGAGTGGCGATAGCCCTGTGGAAGCTTGCAACGCCAGACAGCTACCGGTCAGTCGGGAATCAATTTGGAGTGGGCAAATCTACTGTGGGGGCTGCTGTGATCCAAGTTGCCAGGGCAATGAGAGACCTGGTGATATCAAGGGTAGTGACTCTGGGAAACGTGCAGGCCATAGTGGATGGCTTTGCTGCAATGGGATTCCCAAACTGTGGTGGGGCGATAGACGGAACCCATATCCCTATCTTGGCACCGGCGCACCAAGCCACCGACTACATAAACCGCAAGGGTTACTTTTCAATGCTGCTGCAAGCCCTGGTGGATCACAAGGGACGTTTCACCGACATCAACGTGGGCTGGCCGGGAAGGGTACATGATGCTCGCGTCTTCAGGCAGTCTCTTCTGTTTCGAAAGCTGGAGGAAGGGACTTTCTTCCCGGACCAGAAAATAACCATTGGGGATGTTGAAATGCCTATCGTGATCCTTGGGGACCCAGCCTACCCCTTAATGCCATGGCTCATGAAGCCGTACACAGGCAGCCTGGACAGTAGTCAGGACCTGTTCAACTACAGGCTGAGCAAGTGCCGAATGGTGGTGGAATGTGCATTTGGCCGTTTAAAAGCGCGCTGGCGCAGCTTACTGACTCGCTCAGACCTTAGCGAAAAGAATCTCCCCATTGTTATTGCTGCTTGCTGTGCGCTCCACAATATATGTGAAAGTAAGGGGGAGACATTTATGGCGGGGTGGGAGGTTGAGGCAAATCGCCTGGCCGCTGATTACGCGCAGCCAGACACCAGGGCGGTTAGAGGAGCACAGCAGGGCGCGGTGCGCATCAGAGAAGCGTTGAAAACCAGTTTTGTGACTGGCCAGGCTACGGAGTGAAACTTCTGTTTGTTGCTCCTTGATGAACCCTCTGCCCCTCCCCCGCCACCCTGTTAACTCTACTTCCCTGCAAACCAACCACCCCACCCTCCCCTACTACCCTCCCCCCTTCGAGCACCACTTGCAGAGGCAATAAAGTCATTGTTGCTTCACATTCATGCATTCTTTATTAATTCAGCACACAACTAGGGGGATAATTGGAAAGGTAGCCCGGGATGGGTGGGGGAGGAGGGAAGGAAAAGGACACACTCCAATTTAAAACTTTAAAACTTATTGCTATGGAAATCATCTAGGGTGGAGTGAGTGGGTGGCCGAAGGCCCCCCCACCGTGTTCTTGGGCGTCTGGGTGAGGAGGCAATGGGACTTGGGGAGGATGGCTGCTGGTTACAGAGGGGCTGTAGCGGCGGTCTCTGCTCCTGCTGCCTTTCCTGCAGCTCAACCATACGCAGGAGCATATCACTTTGATGCTCCAGCAGCCGGAGCATCGACTCTTGCTTTCTGATTACAAGTTGACGCCACCTCTCCTCTTCAGCCCGCGTTTCAGCACGCAACTTCTCCTCTTCAGCCCGCGATTCAGCACGCCACCTCTCCTCTCGCTCATATTGGGCTTTTTTAAAATCAGTCATTGACTGCCTCCACGCATTCAGCTGTGCTCTGTCAGCGTGGGAGGCAGTCTGAAGTTCAGTAAACATTTCGTCACGCGTCCTTCGCTTCCTTCTTCGAATATTCACTAGCCTCTGCGAAGGAGTAAGATTTGCAGCTGGTGGAGAAGGGAGAGGTTGTTAAAAAAGATACATTTTAGAGAACAATGGGTAGACTCTTTCACGTTAGATTTTGCTGTTCACAACATCACACAGCACATGTGCTTTCGTTACAAGGTTGCATTTTTCCTCTTATATTGAGAGTCTCCTGGTTTGGTGTGAGAGATCACTCACGCAGTGCCAGGACACAGATTTCAGCTTGCAGGCAGCCATGGTAAGACATATAGTCTTTGGGCTTTTTTAACCTTCTTAACATGTGGGGATGGTTTCAAACAGTTCTGCCCTCATTTCCCATACCAAGCACCCGTGCCATTTAAAATGGGTTTGCAATGTAAAAGGAAGGGCTGCGATTTCAGGTTTAACATGCAGCACAAACCCAACTAACTCCCCTCCCCCACACACCCAATTCTCTGGGATGGTCACTTCAACCCTCCCCCCCGCCGCGTGGTTAACAGCGGGGTATATTTCTGTTCAGCAGAGCAGGAAGGGGCACCTCTGAATGTCCCCTTAATAAAATTGCCCCATTTTAACCAGGTGACCGTGAATGATATCACTCTCCTGAGGATAACAAAGAGAGATAAGGAATGGATGTTGTCTGCATGCCAGCAAACACCGGGACCATACGCTGCCATGCTTTGTTATGCAATGATTCCAGACTACGTGCTACTGGCCTGGCATGGTAAAGTGTCCTACCATGGCGGACAGGATAAGGCAGCCCTCCCCAGAAACCTTTTGCAAAGGCTTTGGGAGTACACGAAGGAGAGCTTTCTGGAGATGTCCCTGGAGGATTTCCGCTCCATCCCCATACACGTTAACAGACTTTTCCAGTAGCTGTACTGGCCGCGATTGCCAGGGCAAATTAATCATTAATCATTAAACACTCTTGTTTTTAAACCATGTGTAATTTTTGCAAAGGTACACTCACCAGAGGTCCCCTGTGTGCCCTCAGGGTCTTGGGTCAGTTCGGGGGTTACTGTTTCCAGGTCCAGGGTGACAAACATATCCTGGCTGTTGGGGTAACTGGTTTCTCCGCTTCCTTGCTGCTGTGAGCTATCTATGTTCTCTCCATCCTCATCTTCCTCGTCCGCCGAACCCGCTTCCCCGTTTCCAGAGAGGGACTCATACAACACGCTTGGGCTAGTGGTGGCTGCACCCCCTAGAATGGCATGCAGCTCCGCGTAGTAGCGGCATGTTTGCGGCTCTGCCCCGGACCTTCCGTTTGCGTCTCTGACTTTGTGGTAGGCTTGCCTTAGCTCCTTAATTTTCACGCGGCACTGCCGCGCGTCCCTGTTATGGCCTCTGTCCTTCATGGCCTTGGAGATCTTTTCTAATGTTTTGCCGTTTCTTTTACTGTTTCGGAGTTCGGCGAGCACTGCTTCATCTCCCCAGATGGCGATCAGATCCTGTACCTCCCGTTCGGTCCAGGCTGGAGCTCTTCTGCGATCCTGGGACTGGGACTGGGACTCCATCATGGTTACCTGTGCTGATGGGCTCTGCATGGTCACCTGTGCTCTCCACGCTGAGCAAACAGGAAATGAAATTCAAACGTTCGCGGGGCTTTTCCTGTCTACCTGGCCAGTGCATCTGAGATGAGAGTGCTGTCCAGAGCGGTCACAATGAAGCACTGTGGGATAGCTCCCGGAGGCCAGTAATGTCGAATTCCGTCCACACTAACCCAATTCCGACCCCCTAAGGCCGATTTTATCGCTAATCCCCTTGTCGAGGTGGTGTTAGGAAACCGGTTTAAAGGGCCCTTTAAGTCGACAGAAAGGGCTTCGTAGTGTAAACGTGTCCAGGCTTAAGTCGATTTAACTCGGCTAAAGTCGACCTAAACTCGTAGTGTAGACCAGGCCATAGGTATTTGCACTTTAACAGCTAAACATTGGGTGGCACCACTGGAAGTTAATGAATTTATTAAAAAAAAAGTATCAAAAGTTTGTAGCAGAATAAATGGGCATACTTACAAACTATAAACTAGTTAAAAATAATTTCATCCCTTGTTTCATGTGGGTCACAAACAGTTAATCAACAGCTCTAGGTGGGTGTCATAGTTAAGGGTAACTGGATCTGTATTTTCCTCCTTGTGGTCCAGCAAGGGTGCTCGCTCCTGGCTCCTTCGCTGTCAACTTTCTTGGGTGGAGACCTGTGTGTCTCTCACCCCTAATTGGGATATTTCCAGGCTACACAGTTCCCTGAACACACTGGGAGTTCCCCAATAAGTCAGATAGCCTAAGGAGGTCTGCTTTGCTTTCTCCTCAGAGGCTACAAACAATGTAATTGCCAACAGATATAAGTTACTACACAGCCCTTCTAAGAAAACACATTTATTCTTAAAGTATGAAGGCGTTACAGGGAAAACATATTGAAAACAATAAACGAACCTACACATATGCTAATAAGCTTACCAGAGATCACCCCAACTCCATCAAGGGTTCTGGCAGGTGATCAGACCTTCAAACCCCACATGGGTTTTTCTGTGGTTACAAGTTCCTAACAGCTGTTATCTCAGAACAAGCCCACCCATTAATCTGTGAGTCCCTCCTTTGTACAGTCTGGGTCTTTGATCTTGAGACCCTGGCAATGATTATAATCAGCAGCCAATTGGCCTCTCATCAGGGCATAGATTCAAAAGGCTGGGTTTTTACATAACTGGGTGGGGAACAAGGGGGCAAAATCTGTATTCACCTCCCCCTAAATATTTCCCAGGAAATCCACTTCACATATATTGTCTCAAAAGTTCAGATAATACTTATCCCTGCCTCAATGAAGGGGACTGGACTAGATGATCTACTGAGGTAAGAACATAAGAATGGCCCTACTGGGTCAGACCAAAGGTCCATCTGGCCCAGTATCCTGTCTACTGACAGTGGCCAGTGCCAGGTGCCCCAGAGGGAATGAACAGAACAGGTAATCAACAAGTGATCCATCCCCTGTCGCTCATTTCCAGCTTCTGGCAAACAGAGGCTAGGAACACCATCCCTACCCATGCTGGCTAATAACCATTGATGAATCCTCCATGAATTTATCTAGTTCTTTTTTGAACCCTGTTATAGTCTTGGCCTTCACAACATCCTTTGGCAAGGAGTTCCACAGATTGACTGTGTGTTGTGTGAAAAAATACTTCCTTTTGTTTGGTTTAAACCTGCTTCCTATTAATTTCATTTGGTGGCCCCTAGTTCTTGTGTTATGAGAAGGAGTAAATAACACTTTTCTTATTTACTTTCTCCACACCAGTCATGATTTTATAGACCTCTATCATATTCCCCCCCCCTTAGTCGTCCCTTTTCCAAGCTGAAAAGTCCATTTTATTAATCTGTCATACGGCAGCCGTTCCATACCCCTAATAATTTTTGTTGCCCTTTTCTGAACCTTTTCCAAGTCCAATATATCTTTTTTGAGATGGGGCGACCATGTCTGCACACAGTATTCAAGATGTGGGCGTACCATGGATTTATAAAGGTCCCTTGCACTCCTACATTTTTGTATTTTTTTTAACATCATCGTCAGAACACTCACACTGGTGGCCAGACATACACTGAGGGCAGGATTTTTACCTAGTACCTACTGTGACAGATATGGCAATTTCCTGCAGTACCTTTTGGGGATCTTACTGTATTAAGTTTAAGTATCTTTGAAGTCCATTGTATTAAATGCGAAGGTTATGTACTATTGTGGGCCTGGATGAGCAAAGGACTATATTAAACAATGTGAGAGACCAGAATGTCAGATTACTGCGTGGGATTGTTCTTTGAATTTGTAACTGCAGAAAAAACCCTGTGTGGGGTTTGAAGGACTGATCACCTGCCAGAGCCCTTGATGGAGTTGGGTGATCTCCGGTAAGCTTATTAGCATGTGTGTAGGTTCTCTCATTGTTTTCACTGTGTTACTTACATACATACATACATACATACATATCCTGATGTTTACAATGTTAGTCATCCAATCACTATTGACTTTGCTGGTGAAAACGGAACCACAAAAGGCATTTAACACTTGATGTACTGCTTCTGCCATGTATGTCACTGGTCAGGTGGGTTGTCACTCACTATCCTGCGGAGGGAATTGGTTAGGTGTAATTCTGTAATAAGCCACAACATTCCTGTGTTAATTTGTTCATGTAGCTGAATTACATTTCCTAATAAATAAAACCTAGCTCTTATATAGCATCTTTCATGCATAGACCTCAAGGTGCTTTACAATGCTGAGGAAACTGTGTTTCCGATCCTACAATCAGCCTGAAATAACGTGAGGCTGTTTTCTAGAACTGATAGGAAATTTTCAGAGTGTTTTTGTATGGGAAAATGCAGTTTTGTCTAAAGCAAAACCATTAGTGGAAATATGTCTTTTGATAAAATTTCATTTTGGAGGGAAAAAGGCAGGAAGAATTTTGATAATGTTAAAATGGAACATTCAGAATGGAACACTTCACATTTTTGTTTTGAAATAACTGTTATTGTTTTTTTTTAATGTCAAAATTGGAATTGAAACAAAACTTCTTTAGAATCGTACTCTCCCACAAAATGTGTGTGTGTGTGTTTTTTTGGTTTTTTTTTGGTCTTTGTTTTAGTTCTGTTTTTGTTTTCAAACTGGTGGAATTTTCTGCAAACAGAAAATCCAGTTCCCATCCACCTCTACTCTTTTCTCTTTCTGTCCTACGTATTGTATTAATGATGCCTTCAACTGTTAAAGTAGAAAAACAGAGCGCATGTTAATTTCTTTCCCTAATTGCTGTTGGCCTTTTGATTGAATGCTTTAATCTATTCGCCATATAATATCTTTACAGCATTGTTTTCCATAATTTGTTGCCCTGTGTTCTCTTGTATATTTATTTGTGTACATTTTTGGTAAAGATGCTATGCAGAGTAAATAATTGTATAGTAATATGGATATAATTCATAGAATATGGATGTAATTCATAGAATAGAATCATAGAATATCAGGGTTGGAAGAGACCTCAGGAGGTCATTTTGTCCAACCCCCTGCTCAAAGCAGGACCAACTCCAACTAAATCATCCCAGCCAGGGCTTTGTCAACTGGGCCTTAAAAACCTCTAAGGAAGGAGATTCCACCACCTCCATAGGTAACCCATTCCAGTGCTTCACCACCCTCCTAGTGAAATAGCTTTTCCTAATATCCAACCTAGACCTCCCCCACTGCAACTTGAGACCATTGCTTCCATATGAAATTTCACAGAACCCAATTGGACTGTTATTTCGGGTTCACAGAACCCAGTTGGACTGGAAAGATATGTTCTAGTTTCGAGGGCATCACTTTTATGAAATAATTAGAAAAGTTGTAACCCAAATTCATTCAAAATAATTTTTTAATGCTTTTGCAGTGGGACAAAATAAATATGTCCCCACAATGTCTAAGTAGAAAGTTCCAAGTACAAGGCAGGTATAACTATGTCCTTCGTTCTTGCTCTTTGGAGCAGGTAAACCCTTTTTGACTTGCTGCTTGTTTGGATATGTGTGGGAGCGTTCCCCTCTCATTCTCAGGGTGAGTGCGGTTCAATAAGTGCCAAAAGCCAGGACTTTGGTCATGAAATATGCATTCAGAACTCTCTTAAAAAGGTAAACTCTACAGAAAGCTCATGTAAATGGTAAGCAACTATTATGAATAGACATGAATTTTTAATAATTCTAGTGCTCTAGGGTACAGGCTAGAGCTTAAAATAAATTACTTTACAATTCATACTGTAGGTACTATATGTAACTGTACCTGAAGTGGACTGAAGTTTTCAAAGGACAATTTACTTTGAATTAAATGAGGTCATTTTACAGTCACCCAAGAAAATATATTTATAACATACCCTTAGGACACTGGGGATGAGAGAATTCATTTTCAGTCCCCCTTCTTCTGTCTTTCTCCATCTGGAGCCCTAGAATCATAGACTATCAGGGTTGGAAGGGACCTCAGGAGGTCATCTAGTCCAACCCCCTGCTCAAAGCAGGACCAATTCCCAACTAAATCATCCCAGCCAGGGCTTTGTCAAGCCTGACCGTAAAAACCTCTAAAGAAGGAGATTCCACCACCTCCCTAGGTAACCCATTCCAGTGCTTCACCACCCTCCTAGTCAAAAGGTTTTTCCTAATATCCAACCTAAACCTCCCCCACTGCAACTTGAGACCATTACTCCTTGTTCTGTCACCTGGTACCATTGAGAACAGTCTAGATCCATCCTCTTTGGAACCCCCTTTCAGGTAGTTGAAAGCAGCTATCAAATCCCCCCTCATTCTTCTCTTCTTCACACTAAACAATCTCAGTTCCCTCAGCTTCTCCTCATAAGTCATGTGCTCCAGCCCCCTAATCATTTTTGTTGCACTCCGCTGGACTCTTTCCAATTGTTTGACATCCTTCCTGTAGTGTGGGGCCCAAAACTGGACACAGTACTCCAGATGAGGCCTCACCAATGTCGAATAGAGGGAAATGATCACGTCCCTCAATCTGCTGGCAGTGCCCCTCCTTATAGAGCCCCAAATGCCGTTAGCCTTCTTGGCAACAAGGGAACAATGTTGACTCATATCCAGCTTCTCATCCAGTGTAACCCCTAGGTCCTTTTCTGCAGAACTGCTGCCTAGCCATTCGGTCCCTAGTCTGTAGCAGTGCATGGGATTCTTCCATCCTAAGTGCAGGACTCTGCACTTGTCCTTGTTGAACCTTATCAGGTTTCTTTTGGCCCAATCCTCTAATTTGTCTAGGTCCCTCTGTATCCTATCCCTACTCTCCAGCGTATCTACCACTCCTCCCAGTTTAGTGTCATCTGCAAACTTGCTGAGAGTGCAGTCCACGCCATCCTCCAGATCATTAATGAAGATATTGAACAAAACCGGCCCCAGGACCGACCCTTGGGGCACTCCGCTTGATACTGGCTGCCAACTAGACATAGAGCCATTGATCACTGCCTGTTGAGCCCGACTATCTAGCCAGTTTTCTATCCACCTTATAGTCCATTCATCCAGCCCAAACTTCTTTAACTTGCCGGCAAGAATATTGTGGGAGACCGTATCAAAAGCTTTGCTAAAGTCAAGGAATAACACATCCACTGCTTTCCCCTCATCCACAGAGCCAGTTATCTCATCATAGAAGGCAATTAGGTTAGTCAGGCATGACTTGCCCTTGGTGAATCCATGCTGACTGTTCCTGATCACCTTCCTCTCCTCCAAGTGCTTCAAAATTGATTCCTTGAGGACCTGCGCCATGATTTTTCCAGGGACTGAGGTGAGGCTGACTGGCCTGTAGTTCTCTGGATCCTCCTCCTTCCCTTTTTTAAAGATGGGCACTTCATTAGCCTTTTTCCAGTCATCCGGGACCCTCCCGATCTCCATGTTTTTTCAAAGATAATGGCGAATGGCTCTGCAATCACATCCGCCAACTCCTTTAGCACCCTCGGATGCAGCGAATCCAGCCCCATGGATTTGTGCTCATCCAGCTTTTCTAAATAGTCCCGAACCACTTCTTTCTCCACAGAGGGCTGGTCACCTCCTCCCCATGCTGTGCTGCCCAGTGCAGCAGTCTGGGAGCTGACCTTGTTCGTGAAGACGGGCAAAAAAAGCATAGAGTACATTAGCTTTTTCCACATCCTCTGTCACTAGGTTGCCTTCCTCATTCAGTAAGGGGCCCACACTTTCCTTGACTTTCTTCTTGTTGCTAACATACCTGAAGAAACCGTTCTTGTTACTCTTAACATCTCTTGCTAGCTGCAACTCCAAGTGTGATTTGGTCTTCCTGATTTCACTCCTGCATGCCTGAGCAATATTTTTATACTACTCCCTGGTCATTTGTTCAATCTTCCACTTCTTGTAAGCTTCTTTTTTGTGTTCAAGATCAGCAAGGATTTCGCTGTTTAGCCAAGCTGGTCACCTGCCATATTTACTGTTCTTTCTACACATCGGGATGGTTTGTTCCTGCAACCTCAATAAGGATTCTTTAAAATACAGCCAGCTCTCCTGGACTCCTTTCCCCCTCATGTTATTCTCCCAGGGGATCCTGCCCATCAGTTCCCTGAGGGAGTCAAAGTCTGCTTTTCTGAAGTCCAGGGTCTGTATACTGCTGCTCTCCTTTCTTCCTTGTGTCAGGATCCTGAACTCGACCTTCTCATGGTCACTGCCTCCCAGGTTCCCATCCACTTTTGCTTCCCCTACTAATTCTTCCCTGTTTGTGAGCAGCAGGTCAAGAAAAGCTCTGCCCCTAGTTGGTTCCTCCAGCACTTGCACCAGGAAATTGTCCCCTACACTGTCCAAAAACTTCCTGGATTGCCTGTGCCCTGCTTCTCTCCTCCTTACTACTTCTTCCCCCAGAGAACAAGAGCCCTTCAACCTCCCCAGTCCTTTCCATTGGACCCTGTCCCACTGTTAACAGCCTTGTGCTTACTACCCATTGGCTTTACCTCCCTTCACAGAAATGCTCTGGCTCCTATACTGGTTCCCCTTCAGTCTTGTTTAACTTCATGATGTGGCCTATCTACCAGGTGCTTGATCCTACCTTGAGATTCAAGGCAGGAACCAGCAGCAAGAAGACATGCATTATGTTGGGAATGCAGCTCAGGGAGATACGAGTTTGTATAATGACTTAGTCCATTTGGAAATCACAAACCAGCTACTCCTCCAAGTGCCCCAAACCCTCCCTTGTACTTTAGGGTAGCTGCTCTCAGTCACTACATAATCCAGTGGAATCACCTGGGATTGGGGAATCTAGTCAAGTGTTAAAATCTTAAAGCCTTATTATGTTAACTTAATATTTATTACACAATTATCTTAATGGAAAGAGAACAGGGCTTGCATCTCCCATTGCTCAATTATTTTTTAATATCCTGCTTATCACTGTGGTATCGTCTCACTGAAAGATTTATCCCTTTCATCTTCCTTTTCCCTGAAGTATTGTTTTTTCCTTTAATGTGTGCTCATCAGCAATATTCTATTAAATACTTTTGTGTCCTTTAGTTCACCTATTGAAATGGGATGAGACTAAGAACTGCATATTCATACCTGTAAGAATTCCTTATAAAAATATTTGCAGCATTTACATAAAGGATATTGCATAATAAAAAATAACACACAAGTGAAAACAAGCGCAACATCCATAAGTAGAACTTCCCCATGTATCTATCTCATATATAACACTTTCTATCCTAAGGCATCCAGACAGGGTCTTAACACCCACTAATATAGTTCTCAAGTCACTTTGGGTCCCTATTGTGGGTTGAAAGCATCAATTGTCTAGGGAGCTTTAAAAAATATCCAGTATAAAGCCATGTAGTTCTTATTGATGAAATTGTATAGAGCAGGGATTCTTAAAATCTCTTACGGTGTAGACGGCGATTTTCTGAGGCACAAGTACCAGCTGACTTTGAAGGGGAGTTTGGTGCCTAACTGCTCTTTGTGCCCTTGAATATCTCTCCTGTAGTCCACACTAGTCATAGATTTGGTGGTGATGGGGGACTTCAACTATCCAGATATATGTTGGGAAAATAACACAGTTGGGGCACAGACTATCCAACAAATTCTTGGACTGCATTGCAGACAACTTTTTATTTCAGAAGGTTGAAAAAGCTACTAGGGGGGAAGCTGTTCTAGACTTGATTTTAACAAATAGGGAGGAACTCGTTGAGAATTTGAAAGTAGAAGGCAGCTTGGGTGAAAATGATCATGAAATCATAGAGTTTGCAATTCTAAGGAAGGGTAGAAGGGAGAACAGCAAAACAGAGACAATGAATTTCAGGAAGGCGGATTTTGGTAAGCTCAGAGAGCTGATAGGTAAGGTCCCATGGGAATCAAGACTGAGGGGAAAAACAACTGAGGAGAGTTGGCAGTTTTTCAAAGGGACGCTATTAAGGGCCCAAAAGCAAGCTATTCCGCTGGTTAGGAAAGATAGAAAATGTGGCAAAAGACCACCTTGGCTTAACCACGAGATCTTGCATGATCTAAAAAATAAAAAGGAGTCATATAAAAAATGGAAACTAGGACAGATTACAAAGGTTGAATATAGGCAAACAACCCAGGAATGCAGGGGCAAGATTAGAAAGGCAAAGGCACAAAATGAGCTCAATATAGCTACAGGAATAAAGGGAAATAAGAAGACTTTTTATCAATACATTAGAAGCAAGAGGAAGACCAAAGACAGGGTAGGCCCACTGCTCAGTGAAGAGGGAGAAACAGTAACAGGAAACTTGGAAATGGCAGAGATGCTTAATGACTTCTTTGTTTCGGTCTTCACCGAGAAGTCTGAAGGAATGCCTATCCTAGTGAATGCTAATGGGAAGGGGGTAGTTTTAGCAGATAAAATAAAAAAAGAACAAGTTAAAAATCACTTAGAAAAGTTAGATGCCTGCAAGTCACCAGGGCCTGATGAAATGCATCCTAGAATACTCAAGGAGCTAATAGAGGAGGTATCTGAGCCTCTAGCTATTATCTTTGGAAAATCATGGGAGACGGGAGAGATTCCAGAAGACTGGAAAAGGGCAAATATAGTGCCCATCTATAAAAAGGGAAATAAAAACAACCCAGGAAACTACAGACCAGTTAGTTTAACTTCTGTGCCAGGGAAGATAATGGAGCAAGTAATTAAGGAAATCCTCTGCAAACACTTGGAAGGTGGTAAGGTGATAGGGAACAGCCAGCATGGATTTGTAAAGAACAAATCATGTCAAACCAATCTGATAGCTTTCTTCGATAGGATAACGAGTCTTGTGGATAAGGGAGAAGCTGTGGATGTGGTATACCTAGACTTTAGTAAGGCATTTGATAGGGTCTCGCATGATATTCTTATCGATAAACTAGGCAAATACAATTTAGATGGGGCTACTATAAGGTGGGTGCATAACTGGCTGGATAACCGTACTCAGAGAGTTGTTATTAATGGTTCCCAATCCTGCTGGAAAGGCATAACGAGTGGGGTTCCTCAGGGGTCTGTTTTGGGACCGGCTCTGTTCAATATCTTCATTAACGACTTAGATATTGGCATAGAAAGTACGCTTATTAAGTTTGCGGATGATACCAAACTGGGAGGGATTGCAACTGCTTTGGAGGACAGGGTCATAATTCAAAATGATCTAGACAAATTGGAGAAATGGTCTGAGGTAAACAGGATGAAGTTTAACAAAGACAAATGCAAAGTGCTCCACTTAGGAAGAAAAAATCAGTTTCACACATACAGAATGGGAAGAGACTGTCTAGGAAGGAGTACGGCAGAAAGGGATCTAGGGGTTATAGTGGACCACAAGCTAAATATGAGTCAATAGTGTGAAGCTGTTGCAAAAAAAGCAAACATGATTCTGGGATGTATTAACAGGTGTGTTGTGAGCAAGACACGAGAAGTCATTCTTCCTCTCTACTCTGCTCTGATTAGGCCTCAGCTGGAGTATTGTGTCCAGTTCTGGGCACCGCATTTCAAGAAAGATGTGGAGAAATTGGAAAGGGTCCAGAGAAGAGCAACAAGAATGATTAAAGGTCTTGAGAACATGATCTATGAAGGAAGGCTGAAAGAATTGGGTTTGTTTAGTTTGGAAAAGAGAAGACTGAGAGAGGACATGATAGCAGTTTTCAGGTATCTAAAAGGGTGTCATAAGGAGGAGGGAGAAAACTTGTTCACCTTAGCCTCTAAGGATAGAACAAGAAGCAATGGGCTTAAACTGCAGCAAGGGAGGTCTAGGTTGGACATTAGAAAAAAGTTCCTAACTGTCAGGGTGGTTAAACACTGGAATAAATTGCCTAGGGAGGTTGTGGAATCTCCATCTCTGGAGATATTTAAGAGTAGGTTAGATAAATGTCTATCAGGGATGGTCTAGACAGTATTTGGTCCTGTCATGCAGGCAGGGGACTGGACTCGATGACCTCTCGAGGTCCCTTCCAGTCCTAGAATCTATGAATCTATAAAAGGCAGATTTTAAGTGATTATAGGGGATAGCAAACAGAACGAAGCAGGTTACCAAGCAAATAAAACAAAACACACATACTAAGCTTAAGATAGTAAAGAAACTGGTTACAAATGTAATTTCTCATCCTAAATGTTGATTTAGGCAGAATGCAAAGTTTCTGTAGCTTAGAGTTCCAGTCAGGGCCAGCTCTGGCTTTTTCGCCACCCCAGGCGAAAAAGCCTCCGGCCCCCCCCCCCCCCCCCGCTGGGTGGGGGAGCGGCCGGAGCCCCGGGGGGAGGGCGGCGAGCCCCGGCTGGGGCTCGGCTCTCCCCCCGGCGGCCAGAGCGCAGGGCGGCGAGCCCCGGTAGGGGCTCGCTGCTCTCCCCCCGGCGGCCGGGGGGAGGGCGCGAGGGGGAGGGCGGCCAGAGCGCCGGGGGGAGGGCGGCGAGCCCGGCTGTGGCCCCGCTCTCCCCGGCGGCCGGAGCGCCGCGCCGCCCCCCTCCAGGTGCCGCCCCAAGCACCAGCTTGGGTGCCTGGAGCCGGCCCTGGTTCCAGTTATTTCTCTTTACAGACTAGACGCTTTTGTCTCAGTCTGGACTCACCCTTGCCTTTCCCTCAGCTTAGTTCCTTTGTCTCTTCAGGTACTTTCAGCAGTCTTTCTTCTTAGGCAGGAAGGCAATGGAGAAGAGTCCTGTTTGCCTTACTCCTCAGCCTTAAATAAGATTTACATAGGGCAGGAATCTTTTGTTGCCCTGTCTTGCCCTCCCACTGCTCTTAGTGGAAAATTACTAGAAGTCCAAGACGGTGTTTAGTACCAGGTGACAGGACCATCTGACGTAGTAGTGTCACAGCTACGTCCCAGGATGCCTTAGGAAGGAGAGAGATTATACCTTCAAAATCTTACTGTTTCTTCTTGATGGCCTGTTATCTGGTGAGGGTTTCCCAAATACACACACAGGAATATTGACTATGTAACAATTACAACTAACTTTAGATACAGAAATGATACATGCATACAAATTGGATAATCGCATTCAGGAAATTATAACCTTTCCAATGATACCTTACAAGACATCTTGCATAAAATATATCTGTTATGCCATATCCATATCATAAGCATATTTCCATAAAGAATATGGGGTGTAACGTCACACCAGTATTTGATGATGGGATGGAGAAGGGTAGAGGCATGATTTGATCCTGAAATTGGTTTGAGTGGTAGAGGTGGAAAGGGAAAAGGAGAGCGGGAGAGGGAGGAAGTGTGGAAGGGTGCAAAAAAATGAGACGAAGGGAAGGAATGTGAGGCCAGTTGATGGCAGCAGTTTGAGAAGAAACACCATGCAGCAGCTTTACTATTCTCCCCAATTATGTATTATGCATAGGATAAAATGTTTGGCTTTAACATTATTATTTTGGGCAACCACTTCAGAGAGGACCTTTTTCCCTGCCCACAAGCCTTTCTATTTTCACTTACCCCAAGGAGAAACAGAAACCTGGTGATTAGATCTCACCCTTTAAACTTCAGTGCCAAGGAATAAACCAGCTGTTGTAAAGAAATGGACTGTAGTCTTCTGCTTCAACAGCAAAAAGAATCATATCAGAGATAATAGTGGTTCAGGTTTTGAACCCCACAATAGAGTTAAATTTAAAATGATTGTCAGATTTTTTTTTTAAGAACTAAAGGATTTGTGAGTTGAAGCCTGTAATGTTTTGACTCTTGTAATATTTTTTTCTCTATGTGATAGCCAAGAAAGTTGTCCTGTAGACAGCAGCTCTAAGAAATGTTTGTCAGGGAGAGAGTAACAATTGTACTGGTGAGATGCAAACCTACTAAAAAGAATTGCATCACAATTAGCAATAAGCATTTATCAAGGACTGACTACCTAAGTAGTTGGTGTCTTGATAAATACTTATTGCTAATTGTGGTGCAGATGCTGTAGATTCTGTTTAATAATGTTGCAAGGAAAAAGTTCTCTCTCATATTAATTTATATTGAGCTGGATTCTGTTCTCACAGCAGTTGTATAGCTGCATAATCATAGATCTCAGTGGACTTACAGCTGTTTTTCACCACTGTGAGAGGAGAATCCGACTTATTGTCTTAGTTTACTCACAGTTGTCCCCCCAGTTGTCTTCAGAACATTCTTCATTCCGGTTCCTTTCCCATCTAGTCTTTGTCTTCCATCTATATTTGTTAAACACTCATGCTAGCCCATTATTAAAGTGCAGGATGAGTCTGCTATCACTTTTTCACTGCAGTGCATTGATACACAGCTGATAGATATGAAGAGTAGTGTCTCTCAGAAATCAAGATTGAATTACAAATGACCTAGGACAGAAGAGCATCACTTCATAACTTCTGTCAAGATACCAGGTTGAACAAAGCAGATTATTCCTGGAATCGGTACTCAATACAATATGTAAGCAGCACTAAAATATACATATTTTTTCCCAGACACAAGCTTAATGACAAAGTATTATATATAGTCTTTCCCAAAATTACAGTTGCATTGTAAGCGGTTTTGTGCCTTGCACAAATGTGGTTCTCTGCCTGGTGTTTTTATCTGGCACTGGAATACTCTGCCTTTATGCAATTGCATATGGCTATTCCTAGTACGTTTGAACAAGCAGACGTCTTAAATGTACCGGGTAAAATTTGAGCCACCACATCAGATATGGGCCCTTCAATAGTCTTCAATAGTTAGTGAACAAAGCAAAGAAAACCTGAGGACACCACTAATTAAGACAGTCAATTATTCCTTCATGGGGGCAGCCTGCCAGCTTCCTTAAAACATATAACCTGCAAACTACCATGCTGTCTTCAGTCTTGCCTTCTGAGAAAGGTTATTACTGAGGACATGGTAGTGGGCTGAGCCAAGCTGCTCTTGAATGTTGCCATTATCCAAGGCCCTGCCAACTGGGATTCAGACTAGGTTATGGTAGAGAGGCAGATTCGGCAGCCCAAATGGCTGTCTTACTGATGGTGGTGAAAGAAAAACATCAGTGCTTATTTTATTCTATCAAAAGGCTTTGAAGGATGTAACCATGAGATCCATATCTATGAGACCCGTCCGGGGTATAAGGAGTTGCATTGAACTTGCTGTGCTCATACCCATTGGATATATCCTGAAGGGTGGTGTTTGGCAGCGTCTCTTCTCCCTCTCAAAAACTCTGGTTTGTAGACTTGTACAAGATTCAGTCCTGGGGCCCACCTAGCCCCCTTTTACATTTTTGTTAAACCATTATGGACACTGTGAGATGACATGCTTCAGTACCAATGACACGCAGCTCTGCATTGGTTTTTATTGAATATGGACATTACTGCTCCACCAACACCCAAATATCTGAGCACATTAGGTCCCTGGATGCTAGCAGACACTATCTGAAACTTAACAGAGATAGAACTGAAGTGATGCTAATAGCAAAAGGGAAACTCTATGAGGAGTTATTAGGTACAGTGACCATTTTCCACTGAAGGGTCTCTGTTTTCTGGTGATCAAGGTGAAGGGGTTCATCTGAGGGACTCCTCTCAGCTTCTAACCCCCAAAGAAGCAGTAAAAGTCCAAACCATATTCTTCTATCTTTGTCTACCCAGCAGACTTGAGCCCTCTCCTATTAAATGAGGACCTAGCAACAGTAGTCTCTGCATTCATCACTTTCAGGATGATCTACTCTACCATGCTTTATCTGGTGAAGCTGGTGGGGGGCCCCTTGGAAACTACATGTGGCCAAACAGTTGAACATGCCTACTAAGCAGTACAAAAGGAAAAGAGCACCGTTGCTCTGGGCTGTACACTGAATCCCTGTTCAATACTGAACCTATTTAAAGGTTCTGGTGATAATATTCAAAGCCCTTGGTGAATTAGGACTTTATCTCAGTGCAAGACCACCCTCAGCAACTGCAACTGCAAAAATTCTGAAAGAGTGAAAGCCTATGGCAGACCTCTGGGGAGGTGGGGCCTGGATGTTCTGTTTCAAGCCTCTGTTCATGGAATCCGCCTAGCACTGGAAATCAGAATAAGCCTGAGCCTTGCTATTCTTAGGGCACAATGCAAGATGCTCTTGTTTGCCCAAGCCTTCCTGCAGTAAGGGCAATGACAGAGTGGCTGGCTATATATCCCCAGGAAACAAACAAGCTGGAGAAGGACTGCTGAACAGCAGCAAATCAACAGAGGAATGGATCGTGATTGTTTGCATTTAAAAGGCCTGGGCTCTATGAATCTGAGAGATCCTCTCACTCCCTATGCTATACAGCTACAGCCACAATCAGCAGAGGTGCTTGAGCTGGGGCCTCGTCTGTATTAGAGTGAGAGCTGCTGGCAGGGCATTCTCCATGAGGGCTTCTATCTGTGTGGGACCTCACTGTTTCCCAGTCCCTGTCTCAAATAGCCCAAATCTGTTGATCTTTAGGACATGCTGCATACACCTTTTATTCCCCTGGCTTTTTGTGACGGGGAAGAATTTTATGTGGGTGACAAGTGTTGTGAGAGTAGGGTGTTAATTTAAAAAAATCTGACCTTTGTTGATTAAAGGCAATGATTGAGGAAGCAGAAAATATTGTCAATAGTCCCTAGAGCCTTGGATCGGTGCTCTTTGATTTGTTTTGAAAATAAAATACATTGTATATATGGCATCTTGGTACTATGGTGACGGGAGTCTTAGAAATGTGATGCATGAGTTGAAGATATGGGCTTAGATTACATTAAACCAAATCTCATTGCAATAACACGAACATGACTTTGGCCTAGGGTGACCAGGTGTCTGGTTTTCGACTGGAATACCCGGTCGAAAAGGGACCCTGGCGGCTCTGATCAGCACTGCCAACTGGACTGTTAAAGATCCAGTTGGCGTTGCTGCGTTGCTAAGGCAGGTTAGTCTCTACCTGTCCTGGGGCACCACGCTGTGCCCCACAAGCGGTCAGCAGGTTCAGCTCCTATGCAGGGGGGCCCACAGGGCTCTGCATACTGCCCCTGCCCCGAGTATCGGCTTTGCACTACCATTGGCCGGTTCCCGGCCAATGGGAGCTGGGGTTGTGGTGCCCGCAGGTGAGAGCAGCGCACGCGGAGCCTCCTGCTCTCCCCCACCTACTAGGACTGGACCTGCTGGCCACTTCTGGTGCACACGCAACGCGGTGTCAGGACAGGCAGCCTGCCTTAGCCCCCCCCCCCCCCGCTGCGCCGCTGACTGGGAGCCGCCCAAGGTAAGCTTGAGCTCCAACCCTCTGCCCCAGCCTTGAGCCCCCCAACCCGGAGCCCCCTCCTGCACCCCAAACCCCTCAACCCACAGCCCCCTCCCACACTCCAAATCCCTCGGCCCCATCCCCCAGCCTGGAGCCCCCTCCTGCACCCCAAACCCCTCATCCCAGGCCCCACCCCAGAGCCCTCACCCCCAGCTGGAGCCCTCACTCCCTCCCACACCCCAAGTGCCTGCCCCAGCCTGGTGAGGGTGGGGGAGAGCGAGCCACTGAGGGAGTGGGAATGTAGTGAGAGGGAGTGGGACCTCAGGGAAGGGGCGGGGTGGGGCAGGGGCCTCAGGGAGGGTCGGGGCTAGGATGTGCGGTTTTGTGCAACCCTACTTTGGCCGTGTGTAGACATCGGGTGCTGGGTGGCTGAAGGAAAATTGAGCAAACTGAGCCTATTCTGAGCAGACCTGCTCCTAAATGCAAAGCCTGGAAACCTTTTTGATAACTTGTAAGCTCCTGGAGTTTTGTGTATGCATTTTAGTAGGGAGGCGACATTCTCCGGGATAGAACTTGGAGAAGGTCATGAAAGGGGCATCAGGTTTGTATAATTTTTGGTGGTGCCCAGAATGGTTCCAAGTCCCGCCCCCCCCCACCTGCCTAAGGCTCTGAGAGGGAGTTTGGGTGCGGGGGGGTTCAGGCTCTTGGAGGGAGTTTGGGTGCAGGCTCTGGGCTGGGGCAGGAGGTTGGGGTGTGGGTAAGGGGTGTGGCACTTACCTCGGGCGGCTCCCAAAAGTGACCCGCAGACCCCTCTGGAAGTGGCTCCTAGGCGGGGAGGCCAGGGGTCTCCGTGTGCTGCTGCTCACCGGCACCACCCCGGCAGCTCCCATTGGCCACAGTTCCAATGGCAGAGTCGGCGCTCGGGGTGGGGGCAGTGTACGGAGACAACCCCTCCCCCAGGGGCTGCAGGGACGTGCTGGCCGCTTCTGGGAGTGGCGCGCCGTGCGGAGCGAGGGCAGGCTGGAAGCTGCTTTAGCCCTGCTGCGCTGCCGGTGGTGGCAGTGGGGGCCCCCGGGCTCTTTTAAATCACCCGGGGGCGGCAGGCAGGGCCAGGAGGCACATGGGGGCGGCAGGTGGGGCCGGGGGAGAGACCTGGCCCCAAACATTGGTGGAGCCGGGCCCCTATGCTCTGAATATTCCTGGAGCACGGGCACCACGGGCCCATACAACTCGCCGCCCCTGGGTCGTGAGCTCCTAATAGAGGTCCCTTGGTTATGGAATTCATTCCCAGCAGAGTTTCATCAGAGCCAGAGTCTTGCTTCACTTTTGGATATCTGTTTGTTCAGGCTCTTTACTATGTGTATTGTACTCCCCAGTAATTGGGCCCTCTGCTCGGTTATCACCTCAGCCTGGTCTTTCAGAAGTGGTATTGGATATCACCAGGAGAAGAAGAGCATTCTCTCCCGCTTTAGGAAATACTGTGTCTTAACAATTTGCAGCAAATACTTTATTCAGAAAATTTAGCCCTTTTTACTGGATTGAGTGAATGTTTTGTGCACAATCACAGCCTGTGATAGTTTGAACTTGTTTGTTACGCGTATTCTGTATTCACATTGTGTGATGGGTCACCTAAATCTGAATTGGTATTGTGTCCTGTAGTGAGTCGGCGTGGCCCCCCCCCGCCTCTGGCAGGGTGGCACAGCCTCCATCCCTAGAGTGGGCGGGGCTACCGGGTCCGGGGCCCGCCCCTCCAAGGTCACGGCCCCGACCCGGAAGTATAAAAGCCCAGCACCAAAGCTCAGTAGGGCCCAGCCTGCCGGAGAGAGCAGACGCTCCGGGCCGAGCTCCCGGTTGGGAGTCAGCGGCTGGCCGCGAACCGCCTGCTAACGGCCCGCGCCGCTCGAGCCTTCCTCTAGCCAGGTACCCCGAGGAGGACTGGCCCAGCCTCCCCCGGACCCGTCACGCCGAAGAGGACTGGCCCAGCCTGCCGCGACCCAGCTATCCCGAGGGAGACTCGCCCAGCTGGCCCCAGACCAGCGGCCCCGAGGAGGAGTCAAGCCTGCCCCGGGCCAGCTATCCGGAGGAAGAACTGCCGGACCAGCCCTCAAGCCCCGCTCCCGAGGAGCCGATGCTACTAGACTGGCCCGAACCCAGCACTGCCGCCGAGGTAAGCCCCGAGGGGGACGAAGGAAGTAGCCCGGGGGTAGCCGACCCCGGTCAGGCTGCAGAGGCCTACGAGCCCATGTCAGTGTGTTTCGGTCAGGATACCCCACTGACCAGCAGCGATAGTAATCGCTGCTAGGGCCCCGGGCTGGGACGCAGTGGAGTGGGTGGGCCTGCGTCCCCCCCTGCCACCCCCACTCACGGGTGGCAGGCTTCCCCCTCACCCAACGCTCAGGTAGGAACCTGGGCCCCTTTACCTGCTTGTCGGCTCAACCCCCTGCCCCAAAGGGCTTGAGCAAAGACTGTTTGTGCCCCACCCTGACCCAGGGCCTGGGCCCCTTTAACTGCGTGTCGGCTCAACCCCCTCCCCCAAAGGGCTTGAGCAAAGACTGTTTGTGCCCCGCCCTGACCCAGGGCCTGGGCCCCTTTAACTGCATGTCGGCTCAACCCCCTGCCCCAAAGGGCTTGAGCAAAGACTCTGCTGTTTGCCCAGCCCCTGCTCCAGAGGGCCTGGGCTCCTGTACTGTTGTGT
>NW_020664419.1:55838902-55879826 GCF_002925995.2 Terrapene triunguis | reverse complement strand
CTGCTCCAGAGGGCCTGGGCTCCTGTACTGTTGTGTTTACCCAGCCCCTGCTCCAGAGGGCCTGGGCTCCTGTATTGTTGTTTTCCTCAGCCCCTACACCAGAGGGCCTGATTCCTGAGCAACCGGCTATTGGTCACGTCTGCAGTGCGTCGGCGTGGCTCCCCTCCCGCCTCGGAGGGTAGAGCCCCGACTCACACTACTACATGTCCATTCCCTGATTGGATGATCTAACCTTTGATAAACTGAGCTTGCCCAGAATAATTTTAATTCAGCCACAAAACAAACTTCATTTTGTAATTAAAAGAAAATCTACAGCGCTGGAATTCACTTTCCATGAATGTCTGTAGGAACAAAACTTTGCTTGAAACAATTTTTTAGGAAAAACAACTAAAGAGCTGAGATCAATGTCAAAGTGAAATTCTGTTTGGAAGGCAGAAAATTAGGAATATCCTTTGTATTCACCTTTTCTGTTTTTTCTCTGCTGTATAAAGTCATGCCAGGATACCATGATAATGGGTGCCTTTGAAAATATTGGACTACACATTACGCTAGCCAATATATCTGGGAGTCATTGCCTTGTTCAGCATGATTTATTATTAGCAGTTATGAAGAGAGCTCGATGCTCCTCACTGTTAGGGCATTTGAAATTTAATCTTGATGTTACCTCAGAGTCAATCTTCATGTTAATGCTACTTCGTTAATGATCAAAAAGACACTTAAAAAATGGCCATTCTTTTCTACTATGGAGCGGAATGTTGGTCTCAGTGATTTAGCTCTCCTGGAAAGCAATTCATTAAAATAAATGGGAAATCCCCTTTCTCTGTTTGGTCAATGTTTTATAGATTCTAATGCATAGTACTGAAAATGTACACAGCAGATATTAAACAAAAAAACCCAATATGCTCCATGGGAATAAGGATGGACAGTGTTTGTTTTTTGTTTTATTTTATCTATGCCACTGTACTATCTAGTATTGATTTCAACCCTGAAAGCATGTGACTGGCTTAGAACAGCATAATTTTCCTTTTTTATATATTTTATCATTGACTCTGATTCAGTTTGTACTTCTCATTGTTAGTCCATTGCTACAATATTTGGAAAAATCAATAGTGTTAATTAAAAAATAAACAACCCTCAGCTGTGTATTGTGACTAGCCTAAGCTGAGATTGACTGATAACATTACTGAGTCAATTTTTGAGTAAGGAGGGACTGTCATTGAGCAGTATGTTAGCCACAAACGAGCTTTACTTCAACATCGGGTATGCATGTCTTGTGCCAACCATTTTCTCTCACAAATATGTATTGGAAACAATGCGAGGAAAACCCGACTCTCCAATGATATTATGGTATTGTACTGTGTTCTCCTGGGTAGCACAGAGTATTGTCTGAGCTCACTCTCCTATTCCACAGTTTTACAGCCAAATTCTGCTCGCCTTGCTCCTGCACATAGCCCTATTGAATCACATGGGACTAAGCACATGAGTAAGGTGAGCAATGTTTTGGGTTTTGGTGTATATGCTTTTTAAAACTAGGCCTCCCTGTCACTCTTTTTGGTACCGTAGAGCAACTGATGGCATTTGATCCTTTGCACTAGTACATCAATTATTTTTTGTCAAGGTACAGTTAAGGTCCAGCTCCCCTTCTCTAACCCCCGATTGCCTGCCAGCTCCCTGCTTGGAGAGCAGGGTGGCCTTATTTCCCTAAACTGAAAACAGGATGTACAGGGCTGGCCTGAGCCGCCTGGTGTTGCCACTCACCCTCCCTCACAAACATTCCTCCCTGTCCCCAAGTGAGCCAAGTAGCCGAGATAGGCTGGGAGGGAGAGGAATGGGTAGGGGCTGGGATCTGGGCAGCAAAGCAGGGTGTGAGAGTGAGTACTTTTGAGCTCGGAGCCAGGAGGTGAAGCTATTGAACAATGATCCAGCTAGCGGTGCGATGCTCCTTTGGGGGCTGGGATAGCGGAGGAAGCTCTGGGTAATGGGAGTGATCAAGGAGACTCCAGATCCCAGCCTCCCCCTATCTCCCCAGGGCTGCTATGTGGCAGAAGCAGGTGCCTGGAGACGGATTGGAGAGGGAAAGAGGCTGGTTGGGGTGGGGGGCTGGAGAGGGCTCAGAGGATTGGACATGAGGCCAGGGTGGGGGGCTCTGGGGACTGCTCAGGGGTGGGGGGGCATGAGGCCAGGGTGGAGGACCTGGGGGAGGGGCATGCTGTGCTCAGTGCCCTGGCACAAGCAGATGCTGTGGGACTCCATTAGGTACTTATCAGCTGGGTTGCCTCGTAGGGCCCAGGGCCCACAAGTCACAACTCCCATGGCCCAACCAGCCCTGCTGGCTCCAGGGAAAGCAGAGAAGAATTTGAATTAGGGCTCAGACAGCGTTGCCCTCTGATTGGGTTGCAGAGTGAGCACATGACACCTCATTGCTCCGATTAGAGGGGCAGGGCAAGTGGAGACACATTAGGCTGTCTGCGGGGTTGTGTGGAGATGTCCCCCACTCCAAACATCACTGCTCCCCCCCCGCCCCTTCCCTGCACTGCTACCAGTGGGGTTGAGGCTGCACAAGCAGCTGCCCAGAGACACACTGCGCCCTGCAGCCTGGCCCAGCTTCAGCCTGTGCGGTCCACTGAAAAGCATCTGGCTTTAGTAAAACGAGTCTTGAATCCTGCTGGACAGGCTGATCTCTGTGACATACTGTAGACTTTAGTGTGAACCTTTATTGAAGGAAGATGCAGGTTTCTGAGTGCAAGAACAGAGAACTGTGAGGGTGCAGTCTTGGTTTCCTTTACCAACTGCCCTTGACTTGCTAGATGATGTTAGGAAAGTTCCTGACTCTGTGCCTCAGCTCTCTTACCTGTAAAATGGGTACAGTACCTCTACCTCCTAGGGGCATTAGTGTGGTTAATCAGATAATCCATTTTGCCAGGACAGTTTTAAATCCCCTTCCTGAGACCTTCACACCCTATAAACCACCATCTGTCCCCTCCAGACTTGCTGTGTTATGATAGAACTTTATCTCTTTTTGCATTCAGACAGTGGAGCAGTCACTGACCTGGGTGCCTGTTGGCCATACAGGAGCTATCCCTATAATGAGAGCCTTATCGAGTCTAGGTTTCCACTGCAGCAGCAATCTGCCCTTTGCTGCAGAATTGTGCTCTAGCATCTAGGCTTTTAACTAAAATAAGTTTCTCATGCTTATGGATCCAAACTCCCCCCCCCCCCCTGCCATTTTCAAACGTGAACTGAGTGAAAATGAGGCAGCACTTGCCACTTGAATGGGCAGGCAGCTTGAAACACTAGTTTTCAGTGATGTGAACTGCCCTAATGATGTAATTTTCAGTGTCAACATTAACTAATTCATGGCAGATCATTTTACTGTTCTAATAACATGACTACCCCAGCAAACCAAACAGCACCCCTCACTTTCCCAACTGCCAGAAGCTCCAATGGGCCCCATCTCACCTGTCAAAGTCTCCCGTCTCCCTCTTCCTCGCTCCCTGGCAACTTCTAGAATAGTTAAGCATTTTCAATACGAAATTCTGCAGCATATTGAAAATTAAAAATGCAGGGTACAACAACATTGAATTGGTTATGAAGTTAAATAATATGGGGATATTATATTGATTGCATTAGTGATTTTAATAAAAAATGTCAACATAAAATTGATCTGGAACTGCTGCACAATCCCCAGTCCCTGTAGCATAGGGTTTTGCTACAGAATTTAGGTCATGCTTGCTGTGGAGTACACAGGCCTTGAGTAAAGTATGACATGTTGCTCTGCCTGGTTGAATCTTTACTTTTGTGTAGTAAGGAACGAGTAGAAATACATAAGGCAGGTACTGGTCAGTGGAATGCAAAGGTTTGCAACATGGGCTGATGGGTAAGCCTACTACTGCATAAAGCATCAGCCACAGATGCTTAATTCCTGTTGAATGGCATCCTCTGAACATTGGAAGATGGGAAGAGAACTCCTGGGAGTGCTACCTGTTGCTGTAGCCTGTTAAGTGATTCTCCCCTGCCATATTACAGCTCTTGAGTGCTACAGCCAGGGAAAAGACAATTTTGATTGCTGCTGACTTATTTTTAAGCAGGATTTCGGCTTGGGTGCTCTGTGTGTTCATGCTTCCACAAAGCCCTGGAAGAGCTAGGAAGATAAAGTAGGTCAGAAAGAGCTTGGCAGGGTAACATCTCCCAGATTAAAAATAGGCCATCCCTCAGGAAGGTCTATTTGAGTAGGAGCCCTCTGACCCATAGAGATACTCTGACAGAAAAATCTAAAGCCAACTGTGTGCGTGGTTTGTGGATAAAACATTGACTGTGTTTCTTTTAAACTAATGTGAGTGTAACCACAGCTTCCAAATAAGAGATGAGATAGTTCAGTGGTTTCTGCTTAAGCCAATTACAAAATGAACATATGGCCGTTGGCACAACTGACAGCGCTTGCTCGGGGCTAACCCAGATTGAGCTCCGTCTCGCCCCTAATAGCCACTTCTATTCCAGTTTGAGGTTTTCAGCCTCTTAGTGAAGGAGAGCAAGTATTGTAGCTTCCAGATAGCTGACCTTAGAATAAGGCTTGGTGTTGGCAGTTGGCATGAAGCCCCATCCAAAGGAGAGCCACAGTGGTAAGTTTTAGGGAAGGGTAAAAAGTGGGGGGATGTTTATGGAGATAAGGTAGGGCTTTGTGAAGGCCCATGCAGGTGCCTCTGATCTGGTCATCTAGTCTCAGAGTAAGATTTGATCTGGAAAGGCCACTTGGGGGAAGGGGGGCAAAATGGAAATTGGGAAGACTAATGGGGTTGATAAAACTAGTGGGAAATGGTGGGGGGGAACCTCTCAAACCTCTTGATTTCACATTACCAAGAAGGAAAAGGTCATTTGGGGATACACATATAAAAATGTACTGAGGATTGCACACCATTAGACTACACAAATGCAGACAGAACTATCTTCTTTATTATAAAGATACACTATGGGGAACAAACCTGAATGTATACTGAAGCCTGTGATGGTACATGACAAAATGTACAGTACTATACATAAAAGTGCATTGTCACAACAGATTAACAGTACATTTTTTCTTCCATAACTGTGTATTTTTAATTTTTTTGTTTTTTGAAAATGGAGGGAATGTGGCTGTACAAGAGCAGATATGAATGCAATGAAAATGCAACAGTATACAAGCAAGAGTGAACGCAATGGAAATGCAACAGTACAAGAGCAAGGCTAAAGCTCCTCTAAAATTTTAAAGGCACTTTCACATGTACATACTACGGATGTACATTGACACAATTAGGTAACAGTCAACAAGCAGGAAGCTACCAGTACTGCAATTTATCAAACTGACAGTAAAGGACAATACTGATTTGATTAGGTGTGCAAGAGTTACCCCTTAGTATGTTTGTAGTTGTCAGTCTTTCCTGTTACATATCCACTTACTATACGTTAAGTATCTATAATAACCATCAAACTACACATTTAACTTGTGTGAATGCTCTAAGTGGATGCATTCACTAAATGCACTGTTTCTAATATTTTCTTTTGCTACACAATTTCTAATAATAAGCATTATGGAGTCCAGTAGTGTTATTTAAACATACAAAATTCCCTATATAATTTAAAGATACAGATATTCATCTCAATTATGCCACACTGGTATTGAACAAATTACTAAACTAAAAACATTATGGAAATTAGAGCTGGAATTCCAGTTTGTTCCATTGATCTTAATAAGTTTGGGGAACTTGAAAATAATTTCTGGTCCTGGACAGGTGAACATACCAATAGACTAAGGCCAACCTTTAATGAGGACTAGCTTCAGTTAGAACCTTGCCCTGGAGTTTAGGACTATAGGCGGCAGGGTACAGTCAAGAGATACAAGATTAAACATAAATTTGACAAGTTGTTACCCTGTTTATACAGTGGTAGCCTCAGTGGATTAAACTGACTGACACCTCAAGAGTCCACTGTGCTAGCTAAGAGTTTATATATGTGGTAGCCCCCAAACAGACATACTTATAGATTCCTTGGTTTTTTTGGACCAGTCCTTGGGCTGCAAATATCAGCAACAATAAATGGCCCTGACAGCATTGCTCTCAAATGCAGTTTATGGGATATTTGTCATGTCCAGGGCTTGGAGTTCCTTATCAAGTGATTAGAATTAGTAAACCACAGTGGAAATAAATAAATCCCCAAATGACAACAGGACATGGCTTCTATGACTTTATATAGACTATAATACACGAATCAAATCTTTGTTACAAGACACTAACTCTTCCCTCTCCCCAATTATGTTTCCATATAGTGAGTGGTACAACTTAAAACATTCCATAGGAAGAATGGTAAGATCCTAATGTAACAAATGCTATGAGGAAAGACAAATCTTATTTGAAGCCAGTTTTATTCCTATAGATGACCATCAGCTGATATTGTTTCTTGGCTATGGTATTTTAGGTAACGGCCAACGGGGTATTCTTTATAAATAGTTTGCATGGCTGCGTAAATTAAAAACCTGCTATAAATGATCCTATAGATTGGGCAAGTAATATTGAAAAATAATTACAGAAATGATGTTATGGCTTAATGTTAATGTGCAAAACAGCTGTCCAATTAATTCACATGTATAAGAAAATTTAATAATGGAGCACTAAGCAAAGTTGATAAAATCTTCACTCACACACAGACCCAAGAAAGGTATAGACTTTTTTTTTTTTTTTTAATTGGTTCTGGCAAATTTTATTTAGGTTTAGTCTAGAGAATAGCAAATGAGATTTCTGTGGTTCTAACAACCTCCTGTGTAATTGAGAGAAGTTATTCAATAACTCAGGAGCAGAATAGTTTAGTAAGCATCATAGAGAAACCATGCACAGTGTTTGCACTGTGAAGGATAACTAGTGAGGATACAGCAGCTTGAAACTGTGGTTATCGCAGCTCAAATTGTTTGAAGAAGATACTGAGCAATAAGGTCCAAGGAATGTTTTATTGAATTATTGTTCAACTGATACTTTCAATCTTTTATTACACTACAGAAAGATCCCCAGACCTGTATTGCTGCAGTTACTTTGTTCACTGAATTGTAAACTGTAAGTGAATTTAGTGCTTGTGAAAAGTCTGACAGTCCTGGGGACTGAAATTTTAGCTTCAAAAGAAAGGTACAGCACAAGTGGCAGTATTAGAAACTTCATACCATCCAGGCAATATACTTTAACCCTGACCTGGAGTGAGGTCAGAAAGAGAGTAATTCAGTCTCCATACTTACTCAGCACTTGGCTTTTGATAAGACTACTAAAAATATGCTAAATACTTAGTGCCAACTGTGAAAGTGTTATTTCAATTTATATGGACTGAGATTACATACACACTTCACACAGGCCATTGACTAATCCCTCAGATGCTAACTTTTAGCTTTTACCGACCAGATTGAGATTTGAACCAGTGATCTAGTGGTCACGGGTTCCACATCCACTTACGAATTCCTTCAAGTTACCTTTGTTTAGGATCCCTTATTAAGTAAACTACAATAAGACTATGAAATATTGTACAAAGTGGGAAGCCATTTCTGATCTGTTCCTTTTATTACAAATGGTGCAGCATCAAGTTTTCAAGTCTGTTTTAAAATGACACACAATTGTCCAGTTTTTTTTTAAAATTGAAACTATACAAAATACAAATGCCCATGTTAATGATACTAGTTCAGACATTACATTCAAAAACATTGAAAAACAAAACATCTCCAGTTATAAACATGAACTAATAGTGTTATGGAACCCTGACTTCTATCGCTAATCCGTTCCTTTCTGTAACACACTCCACCTCCTGGGTTGCTTAGCCTTTTACATTGTGCAAGATTTGTCTGTTGGACCTTGGGAAGGAGGGGAAGGTCCTATGGTAGGATTTGTTTTTGGAAGAACAATGGGTTTTGGCCTCAGAGCTGGGGGTTTTAGCTGCACTCCCATTCTGGGGGCCACCATGGGCTTGAAAGTACTCATGGTATCACTGGAAGAACTAGTGCTACGTCGAATCTGAGGCTCAGTGCTCCTTAGCACTACACTATGGAGAGGGCTTAGTGATTCTGTGGAGGTGGCCAGGCTGGGTGAGTTTTTCATTTGTTCCAATGTATCCAGCACCACGTCAGGGGCGTGTTTCGCAGAGCTCTGACGTTCCAACTCACGGAGTTCATTCAGAGCGGTGTTCATTGTCTCTTCAATATCCTGGTCAGAGCAGAGAGACAGAGCAGCAAGTCATTAAATACTGAATGCAAAGGGTAGTTGCCGAGGGAGAAGTTTGAGAAATGCATGACTTCAGTTATAAACCATCCATTCATTTCTAACAAATATTATGAAGCAGTATTAAGCCCATTTACAGCCCAGAGCTGAAGAAGGCTCAAAATCTTCTCTGACAACAGAAGTTGGTCCAGTAAAAGATATTACCTCACCCACCTTGTCTCTCTATTATCCTGGGACCAACATGGCTACACCAACACTGCATGTATTTACATCAACCTCATTTAAAAGTGGCCTTCCTGAACAAGATGGCAGCTTGGGTTGACCATAAATTAACTTAATGGTAGAGGGTCAAAATTCAGTTAGGCCATTAAAAACATACTCTGCTGCTTGCTATTAAATTACTATTAAGAGAACAAATATTTGATGATTGATTTGCAACAATATTTAAATAAATGTAAAGCCTAAGAGCTTATGTGCTATACTCCTCATCTTACCCTGAAATATTCAGGAACAATACTCTAGCACAGGGATTTTTTTTTAATGAAAGTAAAACTGAAGTTGGAAAACTGACTTGGACATCCAATTTGGCTTTGAAAATCCTGGCCTATATAACTCTCTTTTTTTAAATAAAGATGTAATTCAAGACAAATGGTAAAATAACTGTGCTTTTGATAACTTTCAGTTAGGTGGAGAGAGAAGTTGGTGGTTAGTATTAAGAATTAGGGACATCTTGAAAGATAAAGGCCACCTTTCCAGCTTTTAAAAATGTCTGTGGCAGTGAGCTCTGCTTGCTTATATCACAATTTCAGGGCAACTGCACCTGTATTGCCCTTCAAGAGTACCCATTTTATGCTTCTGGTTCCCAGCCATCACCTCGTTTGGGTGGGGACCCGCATCTTGTTCCCTCCTGACTGGTGGATCTTTAAGGTTGCACAGGTCCCTGCCTACGCTGTGATATCCCCAGTAAGCCAGACTGCCTAAAAAGGCCAGCACCTGCACTTTGCTTTCTCTCTAAGGGCTGTGACCAGTGTAATTGCCAGCAGTTATAAGCTATCTTACAGCTCTTTCTAAGCAAGCATATTTATTCTTAAGGTAAAAGCATTACAAAGAAAACATAAAAGTTCACATAAGCAGGCAAAAAGTTTAGCAGAGGGCCCTAGTAGGATTGGGGCCCCATCTTGGACAGAAGGTCCTGTCAATTGCTGGATCAGACCCTGTGTCAGTTTAAACTCAGGCTATGTATCCAAAAGTCCTTTCTTTGTCGTTAGTCTCTGAAGAATCTAATTTGAAGTATATATGTGAGCCTCCCAAGGAGCTGGCACTTCTCTGCGGGGGTTATAACCTGGCTGATTTGCCCTAATCATCATCTACTTTTTTTCGTGGGGGAGAGAAAGAACCCCCCCCCCCCCCCCGATGGCGTAGAAAACAGTCAAACCATTAATTTAAAACAATGGACCTTAAGATACTGCACGGAGTTGCAATATCTGTCACATCTCCCCCCAGAGAGGTTACATACAATCCCAGCCCACAATAATACAAATCAGTTCTTTTGAGAATATTGCAGGAAACTGCCATATATGTAAGCCCCTTTGTTTTCAGTTTAAACTGATTTTTACTAAAAAATTCCCAGGCTTTACAAAAAGTATTCATTTTTTTTCTGATTTTCACCCTACTTCTGTATCATTCAAATTTATAAAAAAATAACTTGTTTTAGTAGGCAAATACAATACATTGCATGAGATATGTCTCAATACATTAGTCTCTGTGTATATGCAAAGTTGCCTGTTGAAGTAAGACTATGTATTAGTCTAGAAGATACACACAGTAGACAAACAGACAAACATGCAAACTCTGAAGTGCGTGCGCATCTGAACCTACTGATGAATTTCACGCCCACCACATACATATTTCAAGCTGTTAGCAGATAATGGTTAAAGATCTGACACTAAAATGGGAAGAAAATGAAGATCTGTATCAGAATATGTTTCAGTACACAAGGAAGTATTCAAAAGTTTTAAAAATACAAAAAGGATGAAGCTGAGTGTATGCGCGGCAAATTGTGAGGCCCAATTATTAAATGTAAACAGTTCTAAGTCTACAACAGTAAACTGTTTATTCAAATGAAAAGTTTTATTTGAGGATTAGACCTATATTGTTTTCTTAAACTCAGAGGTGGCATTGTGTTTTTAGTTCTGCAGCAAACCACATTGAATAACGGAATTCAAAGCATTAATCTACTGAATACTTTTTTTCCTCTGTCTTTCTGTCCACCAAAACCAACACCTATATTTACTTTAAAAAATTAATAGTTTTTGCACTGGTTTTCACCGGTCTTTGTTGTGGTAATAAACACTGATAAATTAAAATAAAAACTGAAAACAAAGGGCCCTGCATATCTCCTATGACTTGTTCATTCAATAGATTTTTTTTTTTAACGTATAAATGATGATGTGCCTCCCAATGTCCTCATATTTGTAGTTTAAATTTTAAGCAAGACAAAGAAGAATATCAGACATGGTTAGAAGTTGTCATGCAAGATACTGTTTAGTGAGATCATTTATGAGCATATTTCCATATGTTTGTTTTGCACATTTAGATTTATTCTTAAAGTACATCTGCTAAAAGGACGTGCCAAGATTGGGTTTGTGGTTAATTTTTCAGTGTTGGTGAGGCACAAGTGGGTTAAATAAGAAAACTATCAGGTGTTTCATGCTTGTTCACAGCAGCATTTACATGATTTAGTCAAAGTTCAAGTTCTGTCTCTGTCTGGTCTAGGTGTGTACAAATTTAATTAAAGCCAAATAGGGCTGTGCATAGCTCCTGGGCAGTAAATAAGTAACATAGCTTAACCTAGTATTTAAAAGATTAGAAACTGTCGAAATAAGAACAATGAAAATTGATGGCTGAGTCATTCACAACAACTGAGACTCTCTCTTCCCACTTCATAAGCAGCAGAGACTTTGGAAGCAAAAGTTACATGACATTTTGAAATGTCAGTGCGGGATTATTTTAAATGCTTTTGTAATCAGATAGTAATTTGAGGGTGTTGAGTGTTTACATAATGACCATATTTTAAACTAAATGAGCTTTGAGTAGGACAGAAGTATTTATTAGCCCAAGATATGGCTATTACTGAGTTAGCACACTTCAGTAGCACAGAATTAATAACTTGCTTCTTGGTGCTATCTGTCTCTGCTATTCTATCCCTCTCACCTCTATGCTGCTGAGAAAGACTAGCCGCCTCTCCTACATATACACAGATAGCACAGTCTATTTATTCAGATTTATTTGCACTTTTACCTAGCATGTTCCATAGGCACAACTACAAGAGTTAAAAATCTCTACATTTATACAAAAACTATGTTAAAAAAACAGACTGAAATGCAAATTCCTATGTTTTCAAGTGACTGAGGACATTAGTAGCCAATTGGAGCACAGATTTGCATACTGTAAGATTCAGAAATAATCGCACAGTAATTATGAAAGCTAACCCCACTTCCATCAGAGCACACGGGTTTACATAACTGAGAAACAGTAACGCTACATTATCCTTATGTTCTGAGTGGCACAGAGTTTCATTTCAGTACAACTGAAAATTATTTCACTGTAATGCTGTTGCAACTTTTATTCCTATTGGCCCTCCTTTCTCCCATGATTCTTTAACACATCTCTGTCCTAGGCTCTCATGGCAAAAAGTTAAGTGGGATACTTTTCTGATACAGCTTTTCAATAAAAAAATAAACTCTCTGTGTTGTGAAAGTCAAATGTTCATTTACATCTATTTGACCATGCTCCTCACCAAGGCAAAGAAAAGAGACCAACCTGAGCTATTGACTCTGGGTCCAGTGGCTTATGGTCATTGAAACCTGGGTATTGACCAGATGATGTAGATCTTCTAATTGGAGGACTATCAGTCTTCTTTAGTGAATCATGCCTACTAATGTTGGTGAGGCTGCCATGCCCAGGTCTACGTCGCCTTTCGGGGCTGTCTGCGTTGAGGTTGCGATTGTGAAGAAGGGCTCGAGGACTGCAATGACTTGCCATGTTGGGGGAACCTAGCTCCACTGATGAGTTGGTGAGTGTGTGTGGTGGATGTACTGGGCAATGGCCATCACTGGTCCTGCCTGGGCGTCTTAGAGGAGGTGGTTCTGATCTCTTTCTTTGCCTACACAAATGTAGAAATCAAAGGATAAGTTAGCATTTTTAACAAGGTGTGTGTGAAGAAATCCTGCCACTGCATGAGCCCAGAAGCAATCTAACGGCTGCAAAGCAATGCAGAAATGTTGCTATGTTAACCTTACCTTCCTAAATATATGTCAGGATGACGATCAGTTGGGGAGTTCATATCCTTGGATGAGGACTTGTCCTCAGTTATTGGCCCACTGCTGGCTTCACTGTCTGCTTTTTGGCTCAATGTATCTGAGAAGGTATCATCCCTGAAAGGAAGATATAGATTGAGAAGTCACTTTCCAGGAAGTAGGACAGCAGGCATCATGGCTCTTCTGTTTTTGTCCTCTTAGAGAATTAAAACTAGACATATAATTGCATCTCCAGCTGCTGAACTCTCATTGATGACCTATTTATTTATTGACTTCACTCATGTCACCTCTTGCCCAGTTTGGAGGCAAAATCTCCCAGGTGTTTATGAGCCTTCAAAGCCTTCAAAGCCCTCTCACATTTGGGAGATACCCCACTAGCTAGTTCAACAAGCTTCTTCCCAACAAGAAGCAATCACTCAAGTATATTATATAACTAGACATGCTTACATATCCTGCACCACTATATATTGGTGAGGTACTAGGCCATCAATTCCATTATGCCTTCCTTCCCACCAGTCTTCAGATGCTCGATGATATAAAAGCAGGGAGGCTCCTTTTTTGAAGGAGAGTTCTCGTGCAGATCTTCCAATGTAGTCAAACTTGGCTATCGCTTCTATAGGCTCACCTTCTAGGGGGAAAAAGTAAGATCTCAGACTCCAGAATAGACTTATCTGTTTATTTCAGTGTTGTAAAATGTAACCCCTCAGCATTCATATCCAAACAAAGCTTACACAAGTCAGATATTGAACCAAGATATACTTCAGGCAGTGGCCATGTCTATGTGCCCCAAGTATAAAGCAACTGGGCTGCTTTTAAGACCTCTAGACAGAGAATATGAGAGAGAGCACACAATACATTCAATGCTCAACATTTGAAAGTGGGCGGAGCTCTTGTCTCCTAATATAAAAAGCTATGTGGTGGGTGGGGAATAGTTACAGGCAATAAAAAAACAAAACCACACCTGAGGGAGCCTGATAAATCAGGTGAACAAGCCAAAGAGATGTGCCACAACAATCAGCAGTGAAAAAGGAATCAATAGATAGGGGTTTCCTCAGCAAGACTAGACATGAGTAGAGCCCTAGGCGGATACAAAATTTGTATTCCCATCCGATCCGCAAACATGGTCCGTGGCTATCCGCAGGTTTGCAGGGCTCTAGGCCTGAGCTGTCTGATGAGTCAATTTAATAGCTTTAGAACTCTATTAGAATTTCTGTCACTTCTGTGCTAAGAGTGCAGATCCAGTGTAAACCTCATATTTTACAAAATACAGGGACCTGTTCTTGGGCCTTCTCTGGTTTCTTTTGAAGCTCCAGTTTGTACAAAGCCACCAAACACTTGACAGATCCAACTCCTTTAGGAGTACATCTGAGTATGAGGAATCATTGTATGGCATAGAGCTGCTAGGATAGTTCTGTTACACCCCAGTGTATGGGGCCATAGCTAGGTGAAAGAGGACAAAGTGTAGGTGTCCCTCTGCTCCCAGCGATCACTGGCTGCTGGGATGGATTCTGTGAGCAGCCAGGCATAGGCTACAGCAGTTTTGACTGGCCCCTGCAGAAAGAGTGAGTGAGTGTGTGTGGTAAAGCTTCTCCCTCCACAAGAACGGATTTTAAAAACCTTATCTTCATAGAGATCATTTTAAGGATGAAAATGAGAATTAAAACCTCCCTCCCGTCAAAACTTCCTGATATATCAAAGTTCATAGTGACAATGGCCCCTATCCTATAAGTAGATATGGTTCTGCTAACACCTGTGCGGAGTCCACTGACATCAGTGGGCCTCTGTGCAGCCTCAAGGGTCCCTTGTTAGCATATCTATTTGCAGAATTGGGGCCAACGAGTATAATATCTTAACTGATGTCTTTGGAGCTGCTACTTTGTCAGTTGGACCTTGATGGAACAGCTACGATTTTATTGTATGATGTTGGCAATGTCTAGTTTGTTCTAAAAGTTATGAAAAACTAATGCCTGTGAAATCACATTTGTCAGGTTAAATTTATCTCAGTATCAAAATACCAACCAAAGCATTAAGAACTAATGCCCGCAAAATGTCAGTTTTCGAATTATACATTTTGTTTGCTTTGAGTAGCTCAAAAATAAAGCCATTCAAAATACTTTATACAATTAAACCAAAATTTAGAAAGAAATTAACAGCTAGGCTGATGACTGCCGTATCACGTCTTAGCTTGGTGCAAATTTAAATTGCTTCATTGTAATACCCTGAAAAACTTGGTTTATAATGAAGACTCCTGCCCCTTTATTATGCGTTAATGTTATGTGCTGGAATGTCTTTAAAATTAACTTCCATCTTACAATGTGGAAATATAATCCTTGTGCCCTATTAAGGTTACAGTTTGCAGCTATTTCCAAATAACTTGCCCAACCTGTAGAGGACTGTCCTGTAGTTGGCCATCTTTAGTCAATCAGGTTAAAAACTTGCAATAGTTCAGATGACAACTTGTTTAGAGTAGTCAAGACCAGCAAACATTGAAGAATTTCAGAGAGGCCTACACACAACTAGGTGAGGCAGTGAAATTCAGTGTTACAAATGCAAAGTAATGCACACTGGCAGGAATCACTTCAATTACTCATACACATTGCTAGTTTCTAAATTAACTGTATTTATTCAGGAAAATACTGGCTAGCTTAATGAAAACTTCTGCTTTTTTGACCACCAATGCACACTGAGCAAACCAAATGGTAAGATGTATATAGAATAGGCTAGAAAATATTAGTGAAAATTGCAATGGCACTATATAAAATCAGCGGCATGCTCTCACCTGGAATATTGTGTTCAGTTCTAGACACTCTATCTAAAAAATTATATAAACAGAAAGCAAAGAGGACCAGAGATGTGACAAAATGATTAGAAGTAATGGAAAGGCTTCCACCACTTGAAGAGAAACTGAAAAGATTGGGACTATATAGTTTAAAGATGAGACAAATAAGAAGAGACATGATAAAGGTATACAAATGAATTATTAGTTATGAGAAAGAAAATCAAACCCTCCTGTTTATCTGCATCATAATACAAGGGGATAGTCTCATAGACTCATAGACTTAAAGGTCAGAAGGGACCATTATGGTCATCTAGTCTGACCTCCCGCATGATGCAGGCCACAAAAGCTGACCCACCTACTTTCCCTTAACTCAGCTGTTGAAGTCTCCAGATCGTGATTTAAAGACTTCAAGTCGCAGAGAATCCTCCAGCTTGCGACCCCTGCCCGCTGCGGAGGAAGGCGAAAAACCTCCAGGGCCTCTGCCAATCTACCCTGGAGGAAAATTCCTTCCCGACCCCAAATATGGCGATCAGTAGAACCCCGAGCATACAGGCAAGATTCTCTAGCCAGACCCACATTTTACCAGCGATGGCACTTTATTACCTAATTGACTAAAATCACGTTATCCCATTAAACCATTCCCTCCATAAACTTATCTAGCCTAATCTTGAAGCCAGAGAGGTCTTTCGCCCCCACCGTTTCCCTCGGAAGGCTGTTCCAAAATTTCACCCCTCTGACGGTTAGAAACCTTCGTCTAATTTCAAGCCTAAACTTCCCCACGGCCAGTTTATATCCATTCGTTCTCGTGTCCACATTAGTACTGAGCTGAAATAATTCCTCTCCCTCCCTGGTATTTATCCCTTTGATGTATTTAAAGAGAGCAATCATATCCCCCCTCAGCCTTCTTTTGGTTAGGCTAAACAAACCGAGCTCCTCGAGTCTCCTTTCATAGGAAAGGTTTTCCATTCCTCGGATCATCCTAGTGGCCCTTCTCTGTACCTGTTCCAGTTTGAATTCATCCTTTTTAAACATTGGAGACCAGAACTGCACACAGTACTCCAAATGAGGTCTCACCAGCGCCTTGTATAACGGAAGGAGCACCTCCTTGCCCCTACTAGAAATACCTCGCCTAATGCATCCCAAGATCGCATTAGCTTTTTTAACAGCCGCGTCACATTGCCGGCTCATAGTCATCCTGCGATCAACCAGGACTCCGAGGTCCTTCTCCTCCTCCGTCATTTCTAACCGATGCGTCCCCAGCTTATAACTAAAATTCTTGTTAGTCATCCCTAAATGCATCACCTTACACTTCTCACTATTAAATCTCATCCTATTATTATTACTCCAATTTACAAGGTCATCTAAGTCTCCCTGCAGAATATCCC
Organism: Terrapene triunguis; assembly: GCF_002925995.2. Classification (NCBI taxonomy): domain Eukaryota; kingdom Metazoa; phylum Chordata; order Testudines; family Emydidae; genus Terrapene; species Terrapene triunguis. Next base: position 55,863,124 of record NW_020664419.1, on the reverse strand, counting down.
GATCCTTCTCCGAATTAGCAATACCTCCCAACTTTGTGTCATCCGCAAACTTTATCAGCCCACTCCTACATTCGGTTCCGAGGTCAGTAATAAAATCGGACCCAAAACCGAACCTTGAGGAACCCCACTGGTGACCTCTCTCCAACCTGACAGTTCCCCTTTCAGTACTACCCGCTGCAGTCTCCCCTTTAACCAGTTCTTTATCCACCTCTGGATTTTCATATCGATCCCCATCTTTTGTAGTTTAACCAATAATTCCTCATGCGGTACCGTATCAAATGCTTTACTAAAATCGAGGTATATTAGATCCACCGCATTCCCTTTATCTACAAGGTTTGTTACTTTCTCAAAGGAGGAGATCAGGTTGGTTTGGCACGATCTACCTTTCGTAAACCCATGTTGTAATTTGTCCCAATTACCATTCAACTCAAGGCCCTTAACTACTTTCTCCTTCAAAATTTTTTCCAAGACCTTGCATACTACAGAAGTTAAACTAACAGACCTGTAATTACCCGGGTCACTTTTTTTTCCCCTTCTTGAAAATAGGAACCACGTTAGCTATTTTCCAGTCCAACGGTACCACCCCCGAGTTTACAGATTCATTAAAAATTATCGCTAAGGGGCTTGCAATTTCTTGTGCCACTTCCTTCAATATTCTAGGATGAAGATCATCCGGTCCGCCCGATTTGGTCCTGTTTAGCTGCTGAAGTTTAGCTTCCACCTCTAATACTGTAATGTCATTCCCTCCTTCTTTATTCCCCTCTGTCCTGCTCCCTCTATTCCTAAGCCCTTCATTAGCCTTATTAAAGACTGATGCAAAATATTCATTTAGATATTGTGCCATGCCTAGATTATCCTTAATCTCCACTCCATCTACATTCTTCAGCGGTCCCACTTCCTCTTTCTTTGTTTTCTTCCTATTTATATGGCTATAAAACCTCTTACTATTTGATTTAATTCCCCTCGCAAGGTCCAACTCTACACGGCTTTTGGCCTTTCTCACTGCATCCCTACATGCTCGGACCTCAATAAGGTAGGTTTCCTTGCTGATCCCTCCCCTCTTCCATTCTTTGTATGCTTTCTGTTTTTTCTTAATTGCTCCTTTGAGACGCCCACTCATCCAGCTAGGTCTAAATCTCCTGCCTACTAATCGTTTTCCCTTTCTTGGTATACAGGCCTCGGACAGCTCATGCATCTTCAATTTGAAATAATTCCAGGCGTCATCTGCCTTTAGATCCCTAAGTATGTTATCCCAATGCACTTCATATCAGTCAATGAAACTGAAAGGCAACAATTTAACATCAGAAAGGAAATATTTTTATATATATCACAAAGTTAGCCTTTGGAGCTCACTGTAAAAAGATATTCCTCAAATTTGGACCTCAAGATTATCTAGTCTATTTCCTCTTCCCTCCCCGGCCGAATACTGAGGCAGGATTAGCTCATAAGTATAGCTAGACCAGATGCTTGTATGAATAACATGCTGTTACATTATATAAGATGAAATAAAAGGGGGGGGGGCGTATAAACTCCCATACTTGAGGGCACAAGCCAATCTCTAATTGATGGAGGTTAAGAATAAACTTCACCATAGTCAGGTTATTTCATAATTGTGTATTCAGGGTTTCCTTTCACCTTCCTCTGAAACATAGGCGCCAACTTTCTCTGGCCCCACCCCGACTCCACCCTGCCCCCGCCCCCATTCATAGACTCATAGACTTAAGGTCAGAAGGGACCATTATGGTCATCTAGTCTGACCTCCTGCACAATGCAGGCCACAGAATCTCACCCCCCCACTCCTGTAACAAACCCCTAACCTATGTCTGAGTTATTAAAGTCCTCAAATCGTGGTTTAAAGACCTCAAGGTGCAGAGAATCTTCCAGCAAGTGACCTGTGCCCCACGCTGCAGAGGAAGGCAAAAAACCTCCAGGGCCTCTGCCAATCTTCCCTGGAGGAAAATTCCTTCCCGACTCCAAATATGGCGATCAGTTGAACCCTGAGCATGTGAGCAAGACTCATCAGCCAGACACCCAGGAAAGAATTCTCTGTAGTAACTCAGATCCCACCCCATCTAACATCCCATCACAGGCCATTGGGCATATTTACCTGCTAATAGTCAAAGATCAATTAATTGCCAAAATTAGGCTATCCCATCATACCATCCCCTCCATAAACTTATCAAGCTTAGTCTTGAAGCCAGATATGTCTTTTGCCCCCACTACTCCCCTTGGAAGGCTGTTCCAGAACTTCACTCCTCTAATGGTTAGCAACCTTCATCTAATTTCAAGTCTAAACTTCCCAGTGTCCAGTTTATATCCATTTGTTCTTGTGTCCACATTGGTACTAAGCTTAAATAATTCCTCTCCCTCCCTTATATTTATCACTCTGATATATTTATAAAGAGCAATCATATCTCCCCTCAGCCTTCTTTTGGTTAGGCTAAAAAAGCCAAGCTCTTTTAGTCTCCTTCATAAGACAGGTTTTCCATTCCTCGGATCATCCTAGTAGCCCTTCTCTGTACCTGTTCCAGTTTGAATTCATCCTTCTTAAACATGGGAAACCAGAACTGCACACACTATTCCAGATGAGGTCTCACCAGTGCTTTGTATAATGGTACTAACACCTCCTTATCTTTACTGGAAATACCTCGCCTGATGCATCCTAAAACCGCATTAGCTTTTTTAACAGCCATATCACATTGGCGGCTCATAGTCATCCTGTGATCAACCAATACTCTAAGGTCCTTCTCCTCCTCTGTTACTTCCAACTGATGTGTCCCCAATTTATAACCAAAATTCTTGTTATTAATCCCTAAATGCATGACCTTGCACTTTTCACTATTAAATTTCATCCTATTACTATTACTCCAGTTTACAAGGTCATCCAGATCTTCCTGTATGATATCCCGGTCCTTCTCTGTCTTAGCAATACCTCCCAGCTTTGTGTCATCCCCAAACTTTATTAGCACATTCCCACTTTTGTGCCAAGGTCAGTAATAAAAAGATTAAATAAGATTGGTCCCAAAACCAATCCCTGAGGAACTCCACTAATAACCTCCTTCCAGCCTGACAGTTCACCTTTCAGTACGACCCGTTGTAGTCTCCCCTTTAACCAGTTCCTTATCCACCTTTCAATTTTCATATTGATCCCCATCTTTTCCAATTTAACTAATAATTCCCCATGTGGAACCGTATCAAATGCCTTCCTGAAATCGAGCTAAATTAGATCCACTGCGTTTCCTTTGTCTAAAAAATCTGTTACCTTCTCAAAGAAGCAGATCAGGTTGGTTTGGCACAATCTACCTTTTGTAAAACCATTCCAACTCCTTCCCCAAGTCCCCACTCCAACTCCCCTCCCCTCCCCGCCCCTATTGGATCCCTTCCCCAAATCCCCGCCCCAGTCCCGCCTCTTCCCCCAGCACGCCGCGTTCCCCCTCCTCCCCCCTCCCTCCCTGCCCTGCAAAACAGCTGTTTCGCGGTGCAAGCGCTGGGAGGGAGGGGGAGCAGGACGCGGCGGCGTGCTCGCGGAGGCGGCGGAGGTGAGCTGGGGCAGGGGGGTGGGGCCACGGGGAGCTGCCGGTGGGTGCTCAGCACCCACTAATTTTTCTCCATGGGTGCTCCAGCCCTGGAGCACCCATGGAGTTGGCGCCTATGCTCTGAAGCATCTGGTACTGAGCATTCTGAGGCAGGATATTGGACCACTGTGTTGATCAGATATGGCAATTCCTTTTTGGGTGAGCCATACTACAATTAAAAGTTCAATGGACTGTTTGATATTAAAGACTTGAGTATACAGGCTTTGATTCTTCTCATTTACCGCACACCAGAGTAAATCAGAAGTAACTCCACACCTATGTAAGCCGTGTGTATGAAGAGAGTCAGGCCTATGGAATGTTGAATTCTTCCTTTTCCTGTACCTCATTATAGACGGACGTGCTTTCTCAGACATCTGTGGGAAGTTGCTGCATTGGGAACAGCTATTTGAACTGTTAATCTACGGACAGTGAGTGAGACTTCTGAGACATGCTATTTATGTGTTCCTATGTAACATACTCTTTTCTCTCAGAACAATGTGGTTTATAGCTGACATAGTTGCTTTCCTTAATGAAACTCTTGTATTAAGCTCATATAAATTGATCTTTTATTCTGATAGCAACTTTCATTACCAAAAATGTGCCCTTTACTTGAACAGCACATTTCTGCAGCAGACAGTTCTCAGATTTTATTTTTCAAATACTAATTCACTTGTTAACAAGTAGAACATTGACAATTAATATAAAAATACCTTGACAGTTCCATTTGGACATAAAAAAAAAAAGCCAAAAGATTTATAATGTCAAGGTTATTGAGAACGGGAGGGAGCCATTTCACAACTAAAGGAAAGGGAATAGAGCTAATCAACAGTTACAAATCTATGATTTGTAACTGAAATTCTGCATGATACTGAGCCATGGGGTCTAACAGTAAAATTAAGACAGCTCAGAGGGAAATATAATTATATTGCTCTGTCCTTTACCTTGAGGCATTTGCTAACTATGGCAAAAAATATATGATGACATCTGAGATATCACTAGCTATGATCCCTAGTGATTCAGACAAAGATGGAGAAGGAGAAATATTAGGACAAGCTGAAGAACTGTGGGAAGAGCTCTAGGGATTCTGTTCCCAGTTTTGTACTTATGACCTCAAATTCTGCTAATATTATGACTGCCATTCAGTGACACATTATGGTGCCTTTCACGTAAAAATCACTGTAAATAGCTCTGTACAGGTCCAGCAGGTGGTAAGGGTAAAGATGTAAGAAACACAAAGGCTAGTCGCTATTTCTATCCCTGCACTTTAAGAGCCAACCACAGCATTAGCCTTCCTCTAAAGGTGGCAGTATGAGGGTATGCCATCCCACCCCAGTGCTAGGGTTGCCAAAGCCAGACATTCCAGCAGGAGTGATGGAACCTCCCCCATCCCGTCTCTTCCCCTGGAGACCCTGCCCCTGGCCCACCCCAGTTCACTCCTCTTCCCCCTCCCTCCGCCCCCCGATTGGGAGGAACTCCCCTCGGGGCTGGGAGCTGCAGTCACCCAACATAGGTAGGAAACTGTCAGGTACCCTTTTCAACTGGACTTTCTGGTCAAAAACCAGGCACCTGGCCACTCTACACCCCACACTAGTGAGGCAAGTGGAGCTGAGCCAGCAGAATGAGAATATCCACTGTACCTTTCACTGGGTGCATCAGAGCAGCCCCTGCTCTGTGCTCCCCCAATTCTCCCACATGCATTGTGCTTGTCTTAAGCAAAAGACATCCTGATCCCTATGCTCTCTTCTATGTCTTAACAAAGGGCTGTGGCTTTACAGTAACAATCTATCCTCAAGTTCGCTGGCAGTTCTCTCACTGGAAAACAACAAAGGGAAACAAGGCTGTGAATTACTGTTACAGCAGAACTTGGCAAAAAGTTGATCATAGTATGAATTATTTTAGAGTAGTCATATCTGCAATGGTGACCATTCAGGGACGCGACAGCACTAACTCTCAGCCTTATTTGTCCTTTAATACCCCCATCTGGGTGAGAACTACTTTCTTGATTTATAAATGTAAGGCATCATAAGTGGTCAATGAACAGCAATAAAAATGTTAGCATGTTTGTGTTTTATATCAGGAATTACCCATGTGTCTGAGACTTCCTCAGGAAATTCTCTTATTTCCTTAGGAAACAGATCTAGTCAACTTTTATATTCATCCAACTAGAGTAAAATAGCTTCAACGTTAAAGACTTTCAGAAGCAAATTGCACAAAAACTGCTTATTAAGCATAAAGATGTATCCCCTGAATCTTTATACTCTTTTCTAGGAGTTATTTTTCAGGCGAATGTCTGAGGCTCAAGGTGAACTCTTTGAAATGCACAAAAGTTCATGTTTTCAGATTTAGGGGAAAAGGCTATTTAGCAGGAATGCTCTTCTTTTAAGTAGACAATGTAAATAAAAATTCTTATAGTGAAGGCTTTTTACCGTTACAAAAAACTCTTCACTATGACCTGGATTCAGAGACGCATGTGAATAGCCCCAATAAAGTCACTGTGACTACTCACGTGTTTACAGTTAAGGATGTATGCAGCTTTTTTATACTTCATCATTGTATGCCCCAAACCTTCAAAGGATAGAGGATAAGCTAATTTTATCCCTACACTTTTATATATATTTGCCTTATTTAAAAAAAAAATTTAGCTTTGTAATTCCATAAATAAACCTTTACTTTCCCCCACAGTTGCTCAGCCTTGTTATTATCTACAAACTGACTTCTTGTAGGTATAGAAAGACTTACTTGTAATTTAACCTTATACAGCAAGTAGTTCTTATAGTGAAAATAATCAAAACAGAAAAATAAATCCTCTTGCTTTTAATTATAGCCTTTGGATTACATTTCAATTGCCCAATATTGTTATGGGACTAGAGGTTTTGAGAGAAAAAAATCCCTTCAGTATAAAACCAACTAGATTTACAACATAATAAAGATTTAAATTTTTAGAGTAGGCTCTGTCCAGCTCCTAACAGAGGAAATGCAAAAGTACAATATGTCCAGTTAGTAGTAGCAAGCTCAGTTCAACATTACCTTACTCTCCTACACATGTATATCAGGATCCTGGTGTGACAAACTAGTAATCAATAAATCTACTGAATTCAAAAATTTCCTTTAGTGGAAGCTTTCCTGTTCCCCCACAAAAGATCAATTATCTGAGCCTTGTGATTCAAGATCAAAGTAAAATTGTTACCAATCACAGCGTATGGTATTGCAAACACTTTTATTCAAGGGACAAACACACGAATGTGTGTGCAAAAAGACAGTTAACAGCACCAGTTCAATGAAAATACCCACCCTTCATTATAAAAAATAGCTTATCTAAAGGTAAACCTTTTTACTGGTGGAAAAACTTGATTAGACCTAGCTGATTAAGTGGAGGCCTCTCACTTCATGCACTGGTCTAGTCACACCAACTACGCTGTCATCATCTTTGCCCAAGCATTACCACAAGGTTCAAATCTTTGTGTTATCTTTTCCCCCCTTTAAATGCACATCCACAACATGATTGTCCACTTCCTGTATTCAATTCACAAAAAGTAGCAAACAAAGGAATGGCAAAAGCTAGGATTTAATTGCTGGCCATCCTGATAAACAAAACTAGATCTAGTAATGTAATCCTTTCTTGGCTACCTCTGCTCCACTGAGAGTTACTCGAGTCAATTTTGTCTCAATCGATAATGCTATGCTACAACTTTACTACAGTCATTGCATCCAGGATTGATATCAAGGCACAAATGAAGTACCATACTACTTTCAGATGGTCAAGATTTGCCTGTCCATGCTTTTCAGATGCCATTTAATATTTTACAATTGTGTACAAAGGGATTAAAAACAACTTTTGATTGTTGCATGTTTTTTTCCCTCCGTTTCATTCTCATGTGCAGGGAAAAGTTTTGCAGAAATGCACATTTATGAATCTGAATTTCCATCATTTACACCTCTGTATGTATGTCAGAAAAATCAAGTTTTTCTTCGAGGATCCTCCATCATTAAGTGTTTCACCTCCTGATCTGTCATCCATTTAATCCTGAGCATTTCATAGGAGTCTGAAATAGTCTGTTTTTTAGCAACATGAGAAACTGTCTTATAAATTAGTATATGAGGGAAGGCGGGCAGAGACACATACTACCAAGTTGTGGCTGGTGCTCAAAATAAATGGTGGGTCTGGGGCTGGCAACAGGACCCTTTTTCCAATCCTTGAAATTATTATTTTTGACCCCACACTTGGATATTTCTGATCTCCTAAATAAAATCAATGATACCATTTTGGCCTCTTACTCTTCCCCACTTTGTCCCCGGACAAGCTCTTCTGCTGTAATTGCCTCCCCTTCTCCTTCTGAAAATGCGAAGGAGTCCTTCCTGTACTCTGCTGCTTACCTTGCCCCCTTGAACAGGTCCTCCTGCAACTACTTCTTTATTTTCCCCCACCAGATTACAGGCCCTATCTGCCTTCCCTTTCCTGTTTGGTCCCAGGCCCCTGATCGGTTGCCTCCTTGTTATCACAAGCTGCTTTATCCACTGTGCTAACCTAAACCAGGGAAAGAGGCATCTGCCACTAAGGGCTTGCCTATATGGGAAAATATATTGTCACAGCTGTAGTGGAATAACTGTGCCATTATATTTCTCTATCTAGACAAGGCCTAAGTCTTAATTTGCTGAAAGAAAGAAGAGGAGATTTGATAGGTGATGCTTATCCCATTGGGCCCTCACTGCCAGCTACGATGCCTAGTCCAGCAAGGGTGAGCATGAGCCAAGATTATAGTGATGGCTTTGGTTTAATAGTTTTGGGGGTCCTTAAATCCTCTAGAAAGTTGTGTTTTTAAATATCAAAATATAGCATATTGAATGCAATTCTCTGCTAAAATATTCAAAGACATAGCTTGGATCAGTTTATCTTGTGCAAAAAAGGTAAAAGGCCACTTAAAAAGGGAACATTACATCAGAACGTAATTTGTGCTGACTGAAGTAGTTTCCCACTTGCCCTTCCTGTAACTGAGCAAGCCAGGAAAGGTGCAAGGAAACAGCTGGCGAAACACAGATGCATAAGAGTGAAAAACAAACAAAAAATTGAAGATTAAAAATGGAGGTGTAAGCAGCAGAGCATCCTCCCAGAAGTAATTTAGTTTCAATTGAGAGACAGTGAGGAAAAGAGAGTATCTCCTGCATGAAAAACCTGTAAATGTAATTTATTTAAAAGAGGATTAAAGATGTAACATAAAGAACGTACCATCTTCACTGGTGTGGGGTTCTGTACTGGCATCCTGGTCCACTTCCTCTAGTGTACCATGTTCACTATAAGGGCTATCACTGCAGAAATACACAAAGTTAAGCAGGTACAGGCAATTAGCATATGAAGCCGTGCTTAATGGATGCTATATTTGGCATAACCCTCCCCCCAAGCTAACAAGAGTAATCTATTTCTATAACAAATATCACTTAAATTTTCTTATGAAACAAATAGCAAATATAAAATGTGTGTATGTATAGGCTGTCAAATGATTAAAAAAATTAATCACGATTAATCATGCTTTTAAACAATAATAGAATACTATTTATTTAAATATTTTTGGATGTTTTCTACATTTTGAAATATATTGATTTCAATTACAACACAGAATACAAAGCACAGTGCTAACTTTATATTTTTTATTACAAATATTTGCACTGTAAAAAACAAAAGAAATAGTATTTCAATTCACCTAATACAAGTACTGTAGTGCAATCTCTTTATCATGAAAGATGAAATGTAGAATTATGTACAAAAGAAATAACTGCATTCAAAAACAAAACAGTGTAAAACTCTAGAGCCTACAAGTCCACTCAGTACTACTACTTGTTCAGCCAATCGCTCAGACAAACAAGTTTGTTTACATTTGCAGGAGATAATGCTGCTCACTTCTTGTTTACAATGTCACCTGAAAGTGAGAACAGGTGTTCGCATTGCACTGTTGTAGCCAGCGTTGCAAGATATTTACATGCCAGATGTACTAAAGATTCATATGTCCCTTCATGCTTCAACCACCATTCTAGAGGACATGTATCCATGCTGATGTTCTGCTCGATAACAATCGAAAGCAGTGCGGACCAACATGTGTTCATTTTCATCATCTGAGTCAGATGCCACCAGCAGAAGGTTGATTTTCTTTTTTGGTAGTTTGGGTCCTGTAGTTTCCGTATCAGTGTGTTGCTCTTTTAAGACTTCTGAAAGCAGGGTCCACACCTTGTCCCTCTCAGATTTTGGAAGGCACTTCATATTCTTAAATCTTGGGTTGAGTGCTATACCTAGCTGTAGAAATCTCACATTGGTACCTTCTTTGCATTTTGTCAAATCTGCGGTGAAAATGTTCTTAAAACGAACAACACATGCTGGGTCATCATCCGAGACTGCTATAACATGAAATCTATGGCAAAATAGGGGTAAAACAGAGCAGAGGACATACAATTCTCCCCCAAGGAGTTCAGTCACAAATTTAATTAATGTATTATTTTTTTAACAAGCGTCATCAGCATGGAAGCATGTCCTCTAGAATGGTGGCCAAAGCATGAAGGAGCATATGAATGTTTAGCCTATCTGGTACATAAATACCTTGCAATGCCGTCTACAAAAGTGCCATGCAAATGCCTCCTCTCACTTTCTGGTGACATTGTAAATTAAAAGAGGGCAGCATTATCTCCTGTAAATGTAAACAAACTTGTTTCTCTTAGCGATTGGCTGAACAAGAAGTAGGACTGAGTGGACTTGTAGGCTCCAAAGTTTTACACTATTTTGTTTTTGGGTGGTGTTAGAACCAAAAAAAATCTACTTTAGTAAGTTGCACTTTTGTGATAGAGATTGCACTACAATACTTGTATGAGGTGAATTGAAAAATACTATCTTGTTTATCATTTTTACAGTGCGAATATTTGTAATCAAAAATAATATTAAGTGAGCAGTGTACACTTTGTAATCTGTGTTGTAACTGAAATCAATATATTTGAGAATGTAGAAAAACATCCAAAATATTTAATAAATTTCAATTGGTATTCTATTGTTTAACAGTGTGATTAAAACTGCGATTAATCACAATTAATTTTTTAAATTGTGATTAATTTGAGTTAATCGTATGAGTTAACTGTGATTAATCAACAGCCCTACATATATATATATATTAGTTAAAGTCAGAAGCAATGTAATCCTCAGACCATGGTATAAAATCATAATTGTTACAGGAATTAATACATCTTCCCTTCAGATATCATTTCCATTTATTTAAATGGATAAGAGGGTAACTAGATATTTCCCTTCTAGCAGTACTGAATTTAGTGTATATATGTCTGGGCTTAATGGTGAAACCATTATGAACTGAAATTCTTTATGGAACCCTTCAACAAATGCAAGACTGGGACTACGCCATCTGGCCACAAACTCCCAATTGTACATGTAGACCTCTGTCAACTACTTGATGGTCACATATATGATAGTTCTCAGAATCCTAAATTAACGCCATTGAAGTTTTCTAGTTAGGAAACCCTGGCAATCATCATGGTTATATTTGCCCCACGTGTTTCACAGTACCACTTTCCTGTGAACCTTCCACGCATTAGAATTTTTTTTATTTTCATATTTCTTTTATTTATGCAGAACCTCTTATATCATGGGAGTCATTCATGTAAAATGGAGTCCTAGCATTTTGGTATGAAGACAGAAAGATAATATTCTGACTTACCAGTAGTCATCTCCAGCCATACATTTTTCATAAACAGGGCCATCTAGCTCTTTAGCATCTGGGAAAATAGCCTCATGATGGATGATGATCGTTTTGATTATTTCATTCACATGAGCTTGACATGACACCTGGTCTTGTATGTCTGGAACAGGCATCAGTGTTGGGCCAAAACATATGGCCAAGTTATAAGGATCCATCATATTCTCATCACTGTACTGAGAAAGGCTTTGGAAAAAGAATCAAGAAAAAGAAAGACTTTTCCTCTGTGACTATCCTAATTCTGAAAACTAGCACAGAACAACCTTAAATTGTCTGCACAATGCAATGTTCCCCACCCTTTTTGACACTTAGTCCTGTACAACATAGCAAAACAAATGAAATTGTTCTTCTATTGTCTGGCAATATACAACACTGGGAGAATTTAGAACAGACAGATACTGGGGGAGGGGGAGATGAATTTGAATTAATCATTTTTTAGCCATGGAAAACTTTACTAAGGGACTCTGTGTGATCTACAGTAAAGACACTGTTCTAAGTTTAAAAAAATGCAAACAACCATCGGTGAGATAGAGCTAAGGGCTTTCTGAGGGAAGGAACCCTCCCCGCTTTACTATGAAGCCATGTATATAACAAAATTTCCAATATCGGAAACAGAGCATAGCTGACCACAAGATGGTCACAGAGGGATCCTCTGGTTGCTATGCCATGCCACTCCACCTGTCCGTTTCTATCGGAGGCCGATTTTTTCAGAGTGTGGCTGGGGCTTTCCTACATCTTGCTGAACCTTGGATTCCATGTCGTCCCCTTGGAGCTACTGCTTGTAAGTTATGTTAGAGCAGTGGCTCTCAACCTTTCTGGACTACTGTGCCCCTTTCAGGAGTCTGATTTGTCTTGTGTACCCCAAGTTTCACCTCACTTAAAAACTACCTGCTTACAAAATCAGACATAAAAATACAGAAATGTTTCAGCACATTATTACTGAAAAATTGCTTACTTTCTCATTTTTACCATATAATTATAAAATAAATCAATTGCAATATAAATATTGTACTTATATTTCAGTGTATAGAGCAGTACTAACAAGTCATTGTCTGTATGAAATTTTAGTTAGTACTGACTTCGCTAGTGCTTTTTATGTAGCCTGTTGCAAATATCTAGATGAGTTGATCTACCCCCAGAAGACCTGTGCGTACCCCCAGGGATATGTGTACCCCTGGGTGAGAACCACCATGCTAGAGGACCAGCCTGATGGATACCTGGCCCAGAATTACAAAGGCTACCTTTACACACACCACCTTTCCCCCTGCAAGTTGAACTGTGCGCTCTTCAGCAGTAGCTGAGGATTGAGGCTTACAGCTCCCCAGATTAGTCATTTTTAAGGACTCAGGACCCAGTCCCACAAGGCCTGAAGTCCCGTAATTCCCATTGATTCAATTCTGCTTGGCACCCTGCAGGATTAGAGATGCAGCTGCTATGTTTGCCCATCTTTAAATACACCAGCTTAAAAGGCTTTAAACTATACTTTCTAGAGAAAACATTTGCTGCATAGCAACAGCATTGTGACATCAATACAAACTGAAAAGAGTCAAGAATTCTAAATGATCCCCTCCAATCCCGCAAAATCTGCTTGTAAAATCAGTCATGCTATCCCTTTTTTGTGTCATATTTTGTTAATGTACTCTGTGCTACTCTGAGATATCATAAATCTTGTTCTACAAATTACAAAGGAGATTTAGTCACTTGATTATTCATGAACTTTGCTACATAGGTGGTTATAATTGATTTATGAAATATGAAAGGCTACATGCTGTTGCCTCTCTGTTCTCCATAACACACAGTCGGTAGAATATAGTACAACAGACTTTTTATTTCAGCAAAGTGTTTTTTGTGCAGCCCCAATAGATCCACTCAATTTTGGAGCAAATATGAGCAAAGGAGGAATATGCTAACTAAGGGCCTGATCTCTCAATCACTAAGGGTATATCTACACTAGAGCTGGAAGTGTAAATTCCAGCTCGGATAGACACACCTGCCCTAGCTTTGATCGAGCTAGTGTACTAAAAATAGCATAGCCACAGCAGACTGGGTGGTGGGAGGGGCTAGCTGTCCCAAGTATGTACCTAGAGCTTTGATGGGATTGTACATGAGATGGCTAGCCCATGCAGCTGTGGTTACACTGCCATTTTTAGCACACTACGTCAGTCTACCTGAGCTGGAAATTCCACCTCCAGCTCAAGTGTAGATGCATCCTTAGTAAGCATATCATCATCTAGTGCTGGTAGTAGGTCCATTGCCGCTGGGGAATGGGAGGTAAAGTGGAGACTGGAGGATTGGGATTTTACTAGGGTGAATGTAAAATTAAGTGAGGAGAATGAGACTACCAAAGATCAGCAATGATTGTGGATTAGTGACGGCTGAGGTCAATGAATACTGACCCAGACCATATAACATGTATTACCTTTTATAATCCTGATCCACGTTAGGTGATTGAGGCCAGGAAATAAAAAGCAGTCTTACATGCACCGCTTGTTGTCACACCTTTATTGTAGCCATTCTCAAGAGATACAGCTGGGGTTTTTCAGGTGGAAAAAATAACTTGGCCCAAATCCTTATATTTAAAGACTGTGTGTGTGTGTTTGGAAAATCACTTATTTGGTGACAAGTACAATGGAGGTTAGCCTCAACAAATATACAGTATGTGCACACACAATTAAAACCTAACAACGAAACCCGTAGATTTAATATATTAACATTTAATAACACAGTTTATCATTCGCATCCTAGAAGATATAGTAGAAGCTCAACCCAAAACACACATTACAGTGCTGAAGGAAGGGAGGGTTTAAGGAGCAGCAGAACAGAAGTCCCAGGAGGCAGGCAGTACAGAAACAGAAAGAGCCAGAAATAGGGCAGAACACTGATCAAAGAAAGCATATCACAGTGCAAATACCAGGACTAGGAAAAAAACAGAAAAGGGACACAGGTAAAATAATCTTTTTTCCCCACACTACCCTTTCCTCTGGCCCAGTTTTTCCCCTCAGAATGGGCCAGTTTCTGATACCCCCACCCACCTCCCCAACAACTGTCTTAGTGTTTCAGTATGAAGGGAAAGAGGTGGGGTTCCTGAGCACCTGTAGCACCATGGTTATTTTGGGCAAGAGCACCAGTGAGGGAATTTGGATCTTGCTCCAGCACAGCATCAAACCACCAGCTCGCAGGTGATTTGGCTGTTTGAGTATGTTGCATTTTTTCTAATCAGAAAGTTAAAATCAGCTTAAGATAGGAGTGTAGCTGAAAAAGTTCACGTCTAAATTATGCAAGTTATTTTGAATGTGGATGTCTTTTATTTGTTGTTTTACAGCTTCAGCTCTAGTCACAGTCCTTGCGTTCAAGGCAACACTTTTATCAGTCTTACCATGACCTTGTGGTCAGTTAAGAAGAAAAGTAACTTCAGTTTGTACGAAAATGGACCTTTTCCTTCTGTTTTCATTGCCAATTAAAATACCCTCTTCTGTGTTAAATGAAGCTAAAATGTAAATTTCATGCAGACTATGAAGAAGACAAAGGAAATTTTGACACCAGCAGTGGAAGTGGGATGAAGATGCAGCATTTTGACAGGAACCTTAAGGTACTTACTGGTTAAGGAAGGCAAATAGGTATCTCATCACTATAAGGACAGACCTGGGTAAAGTCAGGAGGAGTTTGCGGATGTGAAGAGCCCTCTCATAGAGATTATCTATTCCTGTAAGGCAGAAGATAATATTTTCAGCTTCTTTTAGGAGAAAACTACATTCAGCTCAACGGTGTTATTCTTATGCTAATATATGTTGCTGGTCAACATTTTTCAAATTTTGAAAAAAAAAAAATAATGAAAATTTTGGAAAAAATCAAGTTCCCCTCCCCTTTTTGACCAGCTTTATTAATACACAATTACCAGATGATGCTTTAAATATGTCCAGCAAGTCTGCTAAAAACTAACTTACTGCAGATTTCTAAGTAAGGTAGCTCACAAAACTGCAATAAGAGGATTTTCCCCTCAAGGGTAAAAAAGTAATATTAGGAGGCTAGGAATCTCTGTCATCAGTTCCTAACACTGGCTTATTCTCTGTATTTGAATATTGAAAATATCCTTCTGATCATTGATTGTAAAGCCTTCCTGACTTAGTTTTCTCTGTCAACACTATCTCTCCAGCTGTAAATCTATTAAAGTCAATTCTAAATCAATGCCTTCACGTGTTAATCCAAAAATACAAAGTACAATGATCAGATGTGTTTTCCCTAGATAGTTTCTTTTAGGTCCATCAAAATGTTCCTGAAATAGGTAAACCAACAGCTGTGTAAAGCAGGACTGAGGCAGCACAAGAGCATTGATTTCTATTGCCTTACAACAGAAATCAGCATGTATTATTTTCTACATTGTTCAGAATGAACATGTGGCTTCATCTGGAAAGCAAAACATCTTTCGAAGTAGCAAACCTCTATTCTGAATAAGAAATCCTTGAACTCTTCTCTCAAGATATTTTCGGTGTAAATGACATTGCTAAAAGCAATTTAACATTTCAATAATGCCCCCTAAGTCAACCAAGAAATAATAGTGTAATTCACATAATTTAAACACAGTCCTAGTAGAATATTAGAATAATAGCACCTAATAACAGTGCAATGGACATTTGGTAACATTGAGAAACTGTGAAATGAGGAATTGGGGGTGAAGCCAACAGCTAAAAACCATTTGTTACAGAATACAAGATTTTTCACAGAAGAGATTTAAAATAATCACTTACCTAAAAGGTCAGTGCTAATTATAGACAGCGTTCTCAATGTTTATTTTTGGTCTTTTGATGTGCTTATTTTATACAAATTAGGTCTCATTTTCAGATGTAAAATGAGTGTTGATTAATGTTTAAATATTTCTCCCCTTAGGAAAAAAATCCAGTTTCTAACAGTTGATATTTTCATACCATAAACTGAGGACAAGCAGAGCATCACAGCAGCAGAATTTGCATTTCTCAAACAAAAGTGATGCACTTCAATAGCACTTCCTTGAAGATAAATATTTCTGCCTGGTAAACTACAGGGCAAATACTGCTCCTACATCTGCAGCCATGGAAGATTCCCCGGCAGAACGGGTGTGTGTGGCGGAGTGGGGGGGATTCGGGTTGGGGTGAACAGGGATTTGATTGCATGCAATCTAGCTCTTTGGGGATCTCTTGTGCACAAACAGATTCTTCCATCCTCTCTTTTCACTCCCTGTAGCAGGGATGGGTTGGGGCTGCAGAAGCTCCTGCAATAGCAGCAGTGGCGAAGCGCTACAGCCTGGGGTGAGTGGTATTCCTTTCCTCATGGAAGAGAGCAGCACATAGCCCAGCATTCCAGTTCTGGGGCTAGGTATGTTGGTTTTCAGAAATTGTACCTTTATTTGCTTAACCAGCAGCTCATAACTAAGGCTACGGGTTTGTCACAGAGGTCACGGATTCCGTGACTTTCCAGGACCACTGTGACTTCTGCAGCAGCTGGTGTGGCTGGCCTGGGGGCCGCCTGAGCAGTTCGGGCAGCCCCTGGGCCAGCTGCACCGGGCACTGCTAGGGCAGTCTTGGGCCACCGCGCTCCCCACCCCAGAAGTAGAAGGAGTTTGAGTGTGGGAGGGGGCTCAGGGCTGGGGTAGGGGTTTGGGACGCGGGAGGAGGTGAGTGCTGCAGGCGGCACTTACCTCAGGAGGCTCCCCAGAAGCGGCGACATGTCCCTCCCTCAGCTCCTAACCGGAGGTGTGGTCAGGCGGCTCTGCACTTTGCCTCTGCCCGCAGGTGCCGCCCCCACAGCTCCCATTGGCTGTGGTTCCTGACCAATGGGAGCTACGGAGCCAGTGCTTGGGACAGGGGCAGTGCATGGAGCCCCCCATCCCTCCCTCCACCTAGGAAGGGACATGTATGTTGCCACTTCCAGGGAGCTGCCTGGAGCCAGGCAGGGAGCCTGCCATCTCTGCCAAATCTACCCTCCAGCAACGATGGCTCCCCCGGGCTATTTCCCCGCTCTTCCAGGGCTGCCTCCACCCAGACCACCCAAGATTTAATCAGTGGTATATAGTACACGTCATGGACAGGTCACGGCCTGTGAATTTTTGTTTACTGCCTGTGACCTGTCCATGACTTTTACTAAAAATACCCATGACTAAAACATAGCCTTACTCATAACTGCCTGCCAAGGGCATAGACAGTGTAAGCAAAAAGGGAACATCAGGTTTCATAGTATGGGTCCTATCACATTCCAGCAGCATGCTACCTGTCAGGACACAGTGTAAAACAGTTACTGTAAGTCATTACAAACCACACATTGCTGTAATTAGCTGCGTATATTTTAACTCATTCCTAGTAAAATTGTCCCAATTTTCTTACCACTCACTCATTTTGGTGGAGAAAACATTCTCTACTGAAAATCTGAACACTGCACAACTGTGAATTTGGCTGCTTTCCATTGTTTATTTCAGAAACACTGATATTCCCCTCACAATTTTTGCTTTAGTTTACAATGAAAGATAGATGAGAATGCTTTATACATTGTAATCTTTTACCTAAGAATCTCAGACACCAAGGACTAAATTCTGGCTGCTTCTATGGGGGAAAAGGAGTGGATGCAAGAACCCCCTTGCATAACTGTGTTGCTTTCCCCATGAAGGGGAAAGACAGTGTTGCTTTGCCTCTAAAGGTTACTTTTCCAGAGGAGGTGTGTCGTGGGGGGGCGGTATTGTGTGTCCATAGCAAAGGCTAGCAGATCAGTTACTGTGAGGCAGGATTACTGGCTATATCAGTGCCAAGGAGGTAAAGCCCATTGCACACAAGTACAGCGAGTCTTCTACTTGCATGTCGAAGTCCTCTTCTTCATCTTCATTACTTTTGACTCTCAAGAACCATAATTTAGTCCTATCTCAACACTCCTCTGAAGTGAACTGGTATTTTTCCCATTTTTCAGATAAGATAACCTAAGCATTCATTTTAGAACATAAGAATGGTCATACTGGGTCAGAACAATGGTCCATCTAGCTCAATATCCTGTCTTCCGACAGCGGCCAATGCCAAATTCTTCAAAGGGAATGAACAGAACAGATAATCATCAAGTGATCCATCCCCAGTCATCCAGTCCCATCATCTGGCAGCCAGAGGCTTACAGACACCCAAAGCATGGTGTTGCATCCTGGCTAATAGCAATTGATGCACCCATCCTCCATGAACGTATCTAATTCTTTTTTGGAACCCAGTTATGGTTTTGGCCTTCACAACATCTCCTGGCTATGAGTTCCACAGATTAACTGTGAGTTGTGTGAAGTACTTCCTTTTGTTTGTTTTAAACCTGCTGCGTATTCATTTCATTGGGTGACCCCTAGTTCTTGTGTTATGTGAAGGGGTAAACAACACTTTCTCCACAACATTCATGATTTTATAGACCTCTCTCATAGCCCTTCCTTAGTCATCTCTTTTCTAACCTCAACAGTCAAGTCTTTTTAATCTCTCCTCATAGGGAAGCTGTTCTATACCCCAAATAATTTTTGTTGCCCTTCGCTGTACCTTTTCCAATTCTAATGTACCTTTTTTGAGATGGAGTGACCAGAACTGCACGCAATATTCAAAGTGTGGGCATACCATGGATTTATATAGGGCATTATAATATTTACTGTCTTCTTAATCTCTTTCATAATGGTTCCTAACATTGTTAGCTTTTTTGACTACACATTGAGTGGATGTTTTCAGAGAACTATTCACAATGACTCCAGGATAGCTGTTACCACCCAAGAAAGCTAATTTAGATCCCCATAATTTTGTATGCATAGTAGGGATTGTGTTTCCCAATATGCATTACTTTGCATTTTTCAACACTGAATTTCATCTGCTGTTTTGTTACCCAGACACCCAGTTTTGGGAGATCCCTTTGTAACTCTTCGCAGTCAGCTTTGGACTTAACTCTCTTGAGTAATTTTATATCATCTGCAATCTTTGCCACCTCACTGTTTATCCCTTTTTCTAGATCAATTATTATTATGTTGAGCAGTACTGGTCCCAGTACAGATCCCTGGGGACACCGCTATTACCTTTCTCCATTCTGATAACTGACCACTTATTATTAGGGTGACCAGAGAGCAAGTGTGAAAAATCGGGATGGGGGTGAGGGGTAATAGGAGCCTATATAAGAAAAAGACCCAAAAATCGGGACCGTCCCTATAAAATCGGGACATCTGGTCACCCTACTTATTACTACCCTTTGTTTCCTGTCTTTTAACCAGTTATTGAGCCATGAGAGGAGCTTCCCTCTTATCCCATGACTGCCTACTTTGCTTAAGAGCCTTTGCTGAGGGACCTTGTCAAATTTGTTTTGAAAGTCCAAGTATACTACATCCACCTACCACCTCTAATAGATTGGTGAGGCATGACTTCCCTTTACAAAAGACATGCTGACTCTTCCCCAACAAATCCTGTTCATCTGTGTGTCTGATAATTCCATTCTTTACTAAAGTTTCAACCAATTTGACTGGTACTGAAGTTAGGCTTACTAGCCTGTAATTGCCAGAATCGCCTCTGGAGACTTAAAAATATTAGCATAATATTAGCTATCCTCCAATCATCTGGTACAGAAGCTGATTTAAATTATAATATAACATACTAACTGTGGTATGCAACCTATGTGACTTGCCCAAATAATGCAGAGTTAGTTGCAGAAATGGGAATAGAACTTATGATTAGAGGAATGACCCAGGAGTCAAAGATCACAAGACAACACTCCCACCTTTAGGTCCAGGCAATTAGCCTGGCTTTGGCAAGGATAACCTCATTAAGAATTAATCTATCCTCTATGTTTGGGGAAGGAGGCAAAGAAGGGAGGTGCTTGGAGAAGGGAAGGAATATTAGCCACAAATGAAACAGCCTCAGGGGAACTGATGTCAAGTGGAGAGGTGAATATTTTGCAGCAGCCAACTAAATTTTCATCAAGAGTGAAATCTACAATGGTGTGGAGGGCCTTGCAAGACCTTTTGCACCCTGGAAGCCTAGGGTTCGGGGAGAGGAAAACTGTAGGAGTAGTGGCTGCATAGGAGGGCCTCTGCACACACTCAGAGATCTCTGAACCAGCTGTGATAGGGCAGCACTGTGGGTGGACCAGGTCAGGGACCATAGTCTTTTTGAGACTGTGCTTTCCAGAGGTGTAACACCTAATGGAAGAAGCACAGAGAGGTTGGAGCCACCGCTGATTGCATACTGTAGGCAGGTATGCAGTGGGGGTGAGGTAGGCTGTGCTGTACTGAACCCTGTCACTGGGTTGTTGTGTGTATTTCCAATCAATTGACTTGGTTCACTTACTGTGTAATAGAGCTTCAAATTTTTACACAAAACACTATTTTCAAAATCACTAGATTTCAAAAATCACTAGAAAGGTTCATAATGCAGTGTCATCTTTGTCCATTTTGGAGATAGAGAACCAGTGTGCATGTCTGCTTTTCCTTAAGAAGCGACAGCACATTTTAACCACCTGTTGAACTACCTTGAGGTTTTTGCAAACAGTACTTAAAGCGAAATGCATGAACAACCTGCATCTAAGGAATAAAGTAGACCAGAGAAGGGGAAAAACCAACAAGAAAGCCAAACCAAATAAAACAATATTAAATTATAAATGAAGACAAGAATATATCCTGTCTAAAAAACATAAGACAACATCAGGCAAATTGATGTTTAAGCAATAATTCCAAAGTAGTGGAGCATTTAACAGGCAATAAATGCTCAGGTATATAAACCACAAACGTTTGCATTTGAGCACAGAAGCATTTTGCAATGGAGCACTACATAGTGGTTAGAATGTGGTAAGTGGAGTTAGTCTGGTGGTTATAACTCAATAACTAGGGTCAGGCTCTATTTCCGTCTCTTCCACAACCTCCCCAGTAATGTAAGGCAAATATTTACCCTTTCAAGGCCAAATTCAGTGGTGACAAAACAGAGGTGTAAGTTTCATATGAGGAGTATGCTGGTCATAAAATAAGTGTAAGTACAGTAAAATCTGCCAAGAGCAACCACTCATGGGAGTTAGCAAAAGTGGTCTCTTGTAAGTGGTGGTCTCTTTTCAAAGGTTTGCACACCAGACAGCAGTGGTGTTCCGTGGCCTCTGCAAGTAGTCACTTGTGACAGGTTGTCTCTCCTGAGAGGTGGTCACTAAAGGCAGGTTTTACTGTAGGTTCTAAGTGACAAAAGTGATTTAACTTGTGCTGATGTGGCAGTTGGCGAGTGTGCGAAATAAGTGTAATTTACATTCAGCAGGAAAAGCAACTAACGAGAGTGCAAGATACAGTTGGCCATCCCTCTACTTCATCACCAGGGCTTCCAGCGGCCAAATCTGGCCCTGGTGTATGAAGGAGTCACTCGTATTGCCTTCAGTATGACTAGCATCTACTGAAACAGGCTGAATTCAATACCCTCAGAATACCAGCAGTAGTGTCCACCCTTCTGCTCAGGCAGCAGAAGCATGGCTTTCTGGTATAGAGAAGCCCATAATGATGCAAGATCCTTATGCCCTATCACTTGCTGCAGACTAGCTCTGGAACTTGTCCCCAATTTAAACTAAAGCTGTTTAAAAATCAAAACAAATTAGCTATATAATTATTATACATTTATCTGGGAAAAACTGCACAGAAAGCACTGAATCTTTTGTAGCACCATTTCCAAGGCACTTGCAAAGAAAAAGCATTAAATAACAATATGTTATTTCATTTGAAAATGTATGCATTAATGCAAAAAAAAAAAAAATTCCTCAGTGGCTACATTGTGAAAAGCTTCATTTTATGGTAGTAGCCTCAAATATGTTTGACATCCATAGCTAACCACTCCACTTTCAAGGCTCTTTCACTAGCAACATTATATTTTCAGATAATATCTGTGACATTTTGCCATTTTATATTTTTAAATGAATGCCAACTTTATGTATCAATTTCTATATCCTATTTTGTTGTGAATGACAGGAATCTTTGTAAACAGAACTGTAAAATAAATTTGCATTAATCTTCACAGGCTGTTTGGAAGGACACCAAGTGAAAATGGATATATTCATTTGCATACTGTACTATCACAAAGTCTATTAAATAAGAACTGGAGCATTTGCAAGCTTCATTTAAAAAATAAAAGCTTTCCAAAATCTACATGATATACAGTGATCTCAACAAGTTCTAACAATTTCTATTCTCTTATAGGAAAAGGGCCTATGCCTGCTCCTGTTAAAAATAATTAGTAAAACTCCCATTGCCTCTAGTAATAGTGATACATATTTATATTATTATGATAGTGCCTGAAGACCTCAATCTGGATGGAGGCCCCAATGTGCTGGGGCTGTACAGACACAGGAAAGAGAGTATCCCTGCCTTGAAGGATTTACAATCCAAACTGGGAGCTGGGTTTTGCCCGAACTGTCTGCCCCATCGCAGATTATATGATGTCTAAGATTAAAAAAACAACAGTAAAAACTGCATTTGGGACTGGACTAGGATTTTATAAATATAAATATCTAGGTTCCATCAAAATTCAGGGGGGGTATAGTAAGTTCCAAAATCAGTGAGTTTCTTCTTGTAGAAACAGATGATACTTTGAAAACCAGCACACAACCTAGGTATACAAGTGTAGAGACAAAATTAAAACCCTGAAGAGGGTCTGAAAACTCACACCAACAGAAGGAATTAAAACTACTGCTGCTGAGGTGCTCTCAAGACATCAGAGAAGAAACAAAAGTGCAAAGTTCAGTACGAACATTTAAGCCATCCTCTGCCTTGTTCAGTGCAATAGTTCTCCGGAGGGCTGAAACATCTGCACTGAGCTTTACACTATGTTTCTTCTATGGTGTCTGTCTAAAAATGCAAGTAATGCTTTTAATTCCTTATACTCATTTTAGCTTACTTCAATCTTAGTTTAAGGCTTAGAGTCTGCTTTGGTTTCCTTTGTTCTCGCACCTATTTTTGAGCATACAAACACCAATATGGGTTGGTCAGGGACATGAATTGACATTGCCTTGGATTAAAAAGATAGGCTTTAATAGTGTGTGAATAAATAGGATTTTGCTTGGAAATCAAATAATATTTCATATGAACTACTATATTCATTTCTACCTTATAACAGAAACAAGTCAAAAAGAAGCAAATATATAAATATTGTGATGGGCAAACATTTTAATGCAGGTAATATTTCAAGGATGAAGTAGTCAACAGACCATGAATTTCATACAAATCAAATAAAATATATGGTGATATACCTATCTCATAGAACTGGAAAGGACCCTGAAAGGTCATCAACTCAAGTCCGGCGCCCTGCCTTCACTAGCAGGACCAAGTACTGATTTTGCCTCTGATCCCTAAGTGGCCCCCTCAAGGATTGAACTCACAACCGTGGTTTTAACAGGCCAATGCTCAAACCACGGAGCTATCCCTCCCCCCAACGTTTCACTGATACTCAATAACTGTGTTTAAAAACAAACACACACGTAAGTGTTTTATAAGTATTTTAAGAAAGATATCCAAAACTTTCCACCTTAGGTTTTTCACAGGTAAGCTCCAGATATAGGTTCACAGCTGACTATCCCTGGACTGGATCCTAGGGCTGGCTGTGAATATAAATGCAAGAACCATCCCCTTAACTTGATCAGACTACTTCCTGTTCCAGATAGGAATAAGAACTCTCCCTACTCCCAGGGCTGGCTCTAGGATTTTTGCTGCCCCAAGCAAAATCAATTTTGGCCGCTCCCCTCGTTTTTTTCTTACCCCACCCCCCGGCCCCGCCTCAACTCCGCCCCTTCCCCAAATCCCCAGCCCTGCCTCCTCCCCCCAGGCTCTCAAGCCTGGGAGGGAGGGGGAGCAGCGGCGCGCGAATCAGCTGTTTCGCGCTCCGCGGCCGCTGGGGATCTCCCCCTCCCTCCCAGGTTTGAGAGCCTGGGAG
>NW_020664419.1:55684581-55838892 GCF_002925995.2 Terrapene triunguis | reverse complement strand
GGCCGCTGGGGATCTCCCCCTCCCTCCCAGGTTTGAGAGCCTGGGAGGGAGGGGGAACAGCGGCGCGCGAGCGGTGGCAGCAGCGGAGGTGAGCTAGGGCGGCCAGGGCACATTTTTAGGGGCAGCATTCTGGCGCCAGCCATGCCGCCCCTAAAAATGTGCCGCCCCAAGCACCAGCTTGTTTTGCTTGTGCCTAGCGCCGGCCCTGCCTACTCCAAAACAATATGAAACCACCATGATCTACCCAGAAAAACTCTTGGATCCTGCCAAAACTTACTTATAGAAAACTCTACCCAACCAACCAGCCAGGGAGAAGATGAATTAGCCATGTCCTACAGCCACTTCTAGAACACTGCTAAAGACATTCTAGTACCAAAGCACCCTCTCTCAATCCCTCCACCTATGCAGACAGTCATCTTTCTCAGTTGACTTGTGAAAGAAATAACTGAAAGTAGTCAGTGGCAGACACAGAATTTCTACAAACCTATGCCACTGCCATAACAAAGGCAAACAGAGCCTACCTCTTCTTTGCCACTGAGGCAGAAAAGTGAAGCCCAGCAGAACTTTTCTGGGCTCCAAATCATTTTGGAAATACAGACTGGCTCTACTCAACCCTAAGACACAGTACCTCTTTTTGTGAGGAATTATCACAAAGAAGGTCACCTACATCCAAGATGGCCTCATAAACTACAAGAGGAACTAGCCAAGAGCAGGACCAGAAACACAATACACCCTTTCCAAGGAAAGGAGTGACATCATTCAGGGTTACCATCTGTGACTCTGATTTCTGCTCTTCCTGGATAGAAAGAGACAACAGGGAACTTCTGGGAGCCGTACTATAACAGAGATTGTCAACACTTCCTTTCAGGAAGATAATTTACTGCCTACCGCAAGACATGTAGTAATACTAAAGAAACCATTGATTGATGCTAGAAGCCCCACAAACTATCACCCAATGCCCAGCCTCACTTTTCTCAAATAAGCTGACTGATAAGATAGGCCAGTCTCCAGTGCCACATGAACCTGGTTCCCTCTCAGTGAAGCTGTAGGCCACAAAATGGTGTTGCTCTGGAGCTGACCTTTCTATTGACAAGGGGCGCATATCTATACTCATTCTGCCAGACCTCTACCATCAATCACCAAAGCTGAAGGAAGGAAAGGAAGGAGGGAAAGGAACTTTAAACAGTTCAGGTTCCTCTTCTTGGAAAGTACCTAACAGGTTGTTTTGGACAACTGTTCTTCTATCTCCAAAGTCCTCATTTGAGCTATAAGGCTCAATCTTCTTTCTCCATATTATTCAAATCTATTTAAAGCCATTGGGAGAGCTGGTGAAATGACATAAGTTGAAGTGCCAGCAGTATATGGACCTACCCAGGTCTACATGTAAACACCACTATCTCCCAGCTGTTTTAATGCTTAATCAAAATAATGAAGGCATAACAAGATCTAAAGAGTAGAAGTTGAAATGAGAAAAATTTAGACTGAAAATAAGGTGCAAATTTTTAACAATGAGGGCAATTAACCATTTGAACAGTTTACCAAGTGATGTAGTAAATTCTCCATTATTTGAGGTCTTTAAATCAACATTGGATGTTTTTCTAGTATCTATTATTTAGTTCAACCAGAAGCTATTGGACTCAATACAGGAATTATTGGGTTAAGTTTTATGCCCGAAGTCAGACTAGATGATCAGAATGGTCCCCCTTCTGACCTTAAAATTTTTGACTCCATGACATTTGCTTTTGGGTGAGGAGCAGCTGGTTAAAGGTGAACCAGCTGATAGAAAGAATGAAATGCTTTATAGAATTTGTCTTCTCTCACATCTCCTTCTGTTGGGGGAAACTCTCCTCAGATTGTTAAATTAGTCTGCAGTTTTGGGGCCCTCAGTAGTGCTGGAGACTCAAATAGTCATGGTGGAAAAAATGTGCCCACCTCCATCTCAGCATGACCAAAATACTGCACCCCCTCCTAAGTGACAGAGCTATCACAGTGATCCACTCACTAATAACCTCCATGCTAGATTACTGCCATTTATCCTATCTAGAAATGAAACCACACACTGAGCTCCACATAGTACAAAGCACAACTGCCCATTTGCTGAGCAACACAGGGCACCTGAACACATCACCCTGGAGTTCTGAATGTTGGGCTGGCTCCTCACTGACTCGATAGTCTAGTTCAAGGTGCCTGTCCTAATTAATCCCCCCCGGGATTGAACGTAACTACCTATGAGATTGCCTCTCCCCCTTCATAACACTTACATTCAGCTGGAAAGTTTTCCACAAGAGCTGGACCTTAACTATGGAACTCACAAAGCCACGTTTTGTGCCCTGTTGATTCTGGGCTGTCCCAGGGCCATAGGGTATCCCAGTGTAACTTGGACAGCCATCGAAGGTTGCCTAAATTACAGTAACCTGTCCCTGCCTGCCTATGGGCAACAGTACTGCCCAGACGTTTTGCAGCATTAGGTGTTGCGGTCCCACCTCCTCCCACTCCAGCCCCATGATGGCATGCTTTTCATGTTGGGAGTTGTGAAGAAGTCATCTGTCTCAGTTCCTGTGCTGAGGGAATTTTTCATCAGCAGGTTCTAGGCTTTTTGAGCCCTTTTATACTGCTTTCCTCCCTTTACCTAGTGTACAGTGGCAAGAACATCACCTGGAATCATAGAATCATAGAATATCAGGGTTGGAAGGGACCCCAGGAGGTCATCTAGTCCAACTCCCTGCTCAAAGCAGGACCAATTCCCAGCTAAAATACGAACTATTATCCTACTAAGGTCCTGATCCTGCAAAGGGCTGAGGTATCCCAACTCCCCGAAAAGCAAATGGAAATTGAGAGCACTAAGCATCTCACAGGTGGTGCTCAGAATTGTACACTGTTGGGTCATTAAATAGTTATTCACCACCATTTGCATGAGACAACAGCAGAGAGTGAAACCATTGCTAGAAGTAATGCATTCTCTTGGCACACTGATGGCATCATTCCCTTGTTCTGCCCTAAAGATTAGAAGAAAATGGCAGTGTATGTAAATTTAAATATCTCATATACTAAGAAAGATTGTCTTCCTGCTGTACTGAAAACAAAGACTTATACTGTACATTGATCCTTCTGGAAAAAGGGATCAGCTGTAAGTATGACTAATAATCGACACACACTGTTGCAGATGGCAAACAAATTGTTTCAGAAAAATCAGTGAAATCGTTTTTTTTTTCTAGGCAGCTACTGTATTTATGAACATGTAATTCTATAGAGAATGAAATAGGAATTTTTACTTACTGACACAGGAAATAAGATCATTAAATCTTTCCTTAGGAAAGACAGGATTTTCCAGCCCTCGGAAATAGAGCTTCAGTACTCCAGCAACTGAGTTAATGTCATGGTTACTTTGGTCATCTGCCAAAGGATTTTCACCTTAAAAATAAGTAGAGTAAATGAAACATGTACAGGCATTCTTGCTTAATAGTATTTCATATAAATAAATGAAGATTTGATTTGACTGTGTGGGATGTTGCACGGTAATAAAATAATAAACACTGGTTTAGAAATCCCGCCCCATGATTAAACTGAAAAAAATAAAATAACCCTGCCTGAAATAAATCTTTCTTTAAATTATGTAACCCAATGATCCCATAGATCATGAAGTTCAGAATGAATATTTTGGGACAGATTATGATTTGCAATTAGTGAAATAAAGAATGCGATCATTCTTAGTGAAATAGGACTTTTAGGACTATTCCTAGGCAGCTTATATAGAACATATAAAACTAAGAGATTTATTTGAGCTGCACATCTCTCTTTGGATTGAAAAAGCATTCACAGAAACTCAAGAAGATGTGCATAATGCAGTTGTATGAGTACAATGTACAGAATCGAAACCACTAAAACTCACAACAAAATACTGCATCATTTAAAAGACTAAACTGGATGTTAAAACATTTTTAGCTTTAATGATATTATATGACCTCGAGAACATTTCTGTAGCGAAACAATTTCCATTTTAATAAAGTGGACTTTAAAGATAGACAATAACAATCCATTAATGTCCTCAGATATAAGGATGCTGCATCATTTATCATATAAAAACAGTTACTGCACATATCTGCTCAAGTATCATATCTGATTTTACAAGGTATGCAGTTAATATTGGAGAGTGAAAATATCATCTACTCTTTCTTCTTGCTGTTAGTCACAAGACAGATTTTCCTCCAAGGGTTCCTCTTATTAAAAGGTGATCTGCAAAGGTTATGCTAGAAATTAAAAAATGGTTTGTAAAATCCCAAAAGAGATGATTTAGCTGGTTTTTTTTTTTAGAATAATGTAATTAACACTATGCTTTAACACAATCTGAGAATTGCTCGCTCCTTCAGATCACGGTTCCTCTGCCACAGTGAGTGACATCACAACACACACAGACTTACCATAGGTTGAAAGACAATTACATTTAAACCCTCTGTTCATTCTCTCACATCTTCCTCATAAATTATCCTCTGGGATGAAATTGCCTTAGGAATGAAAATAGAGGTTTCAAATGGAACGACTCTTTCAACCTATGTTTGTATTGGCTGTGATGTCACTTTGGCAGAGGGACCAGAAAGTCCAGCACTCATTCTGCAAGACCTAGTAACAGTGGTCTCAAATTGTGTTAAATATGGTCTGATTATCCATTTAATATTTTTGCTTCTTATGGGAACCTTAAAGATAATAAAAACAGGAAAGACAAACAAGTCATCCTTTGCTGTTCACCACTGGTAAAATAAAATTTTTTATAGACAGTGCAAGGGCCACAAATCTTGTGTACTTGTATAGCAAAATATAATCTTATGTGCTTAGCGGCAGAATAAAGTGAAAACGCTGAAAGAGTCATTACTATACCGGGCAAGTAAATATATGGTTAGGCAAAGCTTGAAGTACAGGGAATACAGTACATAAAATTGCTTAAATATCCAAGAAAATTATCAAATTGTAACAGATTTTTTTTTTTTTCAAGAGATGGATCTCAGGTTGCTCATATAGACGAAAATTCAATTACCTCTCTCAAATGAATTTTTAATATCATTGACTTCCACCTGGGAACCAGACACTCTGAAAATTCCCTGATGCTGAAGACCTGAAGGGTAGGGGAAGAAAAG
Source organism: Terrapene triunguis (assembly GCF_002925995.2). Lineage (NCBI taxonomy): Eukaryota > Metazoa > Chordata > Testudines > Emydidae > Terrapene > Terrapene triunguis. The sequence continues at coordinate 55,833,763 of NW_020664419.1, read as the reverse complement.
ATGAGCAATGAGATCATATGCTAAAGACTTAATCTATTTTTTAACAAGTAAATGACAAACATGAGGGGGTAAAATCATTACGCAAAATATACTTTATGCAAAATAGCCAGGGTGCTAATGAAGTGACATGACATATTTCAGAGCTTACCATATAAGTTGATAAATCTGATACAGCTTTCCACTATGAGGGGAATGACTTGTCCTGAATCCTGGCAAAAGTAAAAAGAATATAATCACAAACTGAAAGAAACAGAAGTTAGATCACGTGTGAAAATGGGTTTTATTGATAATTCAAGATTGACTCAGTAGTGTTGATTAAAACAACTCCTTCCAAACAAAATTATCTCCCCACTTTTGCCAGGAGGCTAAAAAAGTTATATTAGGGTTATTATGCAAATCATCAAATCAAAGAAATTCTAAGTAATGGCTGAAATTTTATCCTCAATTTATCTCATTGCATGTGGTTATCTTAACACATATGAAACCTCATTTCATGCAGTTATTTTAGACTCTTGAAGCAAAATGAGTTAAACAATGAATTTCCTTTTAAATATACAATTAACATTAATTATCATGGTATGAAAATGAAGCATGTGCATTAATTTAGCTTATTTTTCCATTAGTAGCTGGAGTGAATTTTATATACCCTGTGGCCAAATTATTGCAGATGCTTGCTCATATGGCCAGGCCTGAAAGGCCAGGGAAAGGAAGTTAGTGGCCCCTATTCTGGCTCCGAGGTGTCAGAAGCACTGCTGCTCCAAGGCTGTCTGTAGTAAGAGCCACCAAGTGGACAGCATGGGATGGTATGCTGTCTACTTCCTGACCTGGGAATTACTACCACCGACAGCTATCTGTACAGTGTATTCCTACCCTTAGCAGGACTAAGTTGTTTGAGGAGCTTGTGTACAGGGCTGGGTCTCAGCCAGAATACAGACACACATTAATGCAGCTTTAGAAGCATGTGTTCTCCTGTGTGGGGATCCATTATGGCTGTTTTCGGTGTCAGTTAGAACCTACCCCTCAATTTGCGATACAGCCTGAAAGGGAGGGTAAGAAATTTGGGCTTGATCCCAAAGTTCTTTTCAGTGGGATTCTGAATAAGAGTAAGCAACAGTATGGATCTGTGTGCAGGATCAGAACCTGTATTTCTAAAATGTCTTGCCTTCGGTGCTTGAATCACAAACATGGCTTTAGCTAAATATAGGGTTTTTTGATTTATATTAAATATGACCATTTAAAAAAATAATCAGTGGGAGGGAACAGGAAGTATTTGAATATGCACAGATTCTAGATCAGTGAAGTTTAAGTTTAACTTGACTATTTTTCAAACCACTGATTATCCAAAAGAATTCCTTCCCTGGGGATTTAACATGGTGGGAAGGCATGTGTGTTTCAATGACCCCGAGTGCTTTGCTGGTGGGAGTTTTAACTCCTGGTAGGGTCACCCAAACTGGATAGGTGTAAGGGTAGGGACCAAACAAAAAACAGCCTGTCTGTCCTCCACAGGCTCAACCTGGTCTTGTAAAAAAGTTACAAAAACACAAAAAGGTAGCCATTCCGGCAAACAGCATGAGAGACAGAGATGGAGGAGCGTTGTTCATGCCCTATGCAAGGTCTGCTGGTGTCAAAAGGATCAGATCCAAGAGAGTGTTTACTGTTTGCTGGGCTCTGTATTTTGGCATTTTAAAAATAGGATACTATTTACCCAATGGAGATTAAGGACTCTAAAGGAGTCATCAAATATTGCACTGAGGACATGAACCATATATGGTTAAAAATAGTTACTGCTTATGCTTGAAAAATAAACTTTTTTCATAACCAAAAGGTACCTTCAAAAATCATTATTTGGTGGCTACAATATTTTTAGAAAAATGAATCTCAGGTATGAACTAATTTATTTCAAAATTTAATATAAAACAGATTGAGTTACAAAACCACAAAGAAAACAAATAAAAACTCTGTCACTCAAAATACACAACCTTTTTTCTTCTTCTTATAAAGTAGTCCTTTAGTTTCATGTTAAACTAAATTAGAAGTAAAGAAGGGAGAGCTAAGAATTAAGCCCAGGCAAAGATTCTATATGCCATGCTTCTGCAATTTGTGTGTCTAGTTTTTTACTGGAAGACAATGGGCAAATATATATATATTCTTATATGTTTGGGGGAAAAAAATCTACAATGGAATTGCTGAGACAACCTAACTATTGCTTTGGTGTGCAACATTATAATGCTTTAATGGGGTTATTTATCATAATTCCAGTAACTATTCTACTTTAAATAATGTAAATTTTAGAATTTTATTTAAAATAAAAAGACAAAGAGAAGGTTATGGCTAAGAACCAACAATAATAATTACACCAAAATTTACATTTCAGGTTGTGTAGCGATTCATTCAGATAAATTAATTTGCACAAGATTTGCACAGTTAACCTAGTAATACTACAATTAAAAACCAATAAATACTGGGCTGTCCGTACAAAACAGCAAAATATTAGAACACATATATCACATCTACTGCTAGCATACTTATCTATACAAGGAATGTAAAGTTGCTAAAAGGGTACTGTTTGCAGTAAGAAATTACCAGAGTAAACATGACTATTTTAATGCTTGTTTTAGGAGTAGCCTCACAACACTAAAACATTCATTCAGTCTTAGTTTTCAAATTTGTCCAGCTCATTGCTAATCAAAAGTAACAGGCCATAGATTTTTGATCCATTGGTGGAAAAAAATCTTTTGAGGAAGGAATCTGCTTTTGCTAGATGTCACCAAGACTGACCCCTTACTCTGCCATTAATTCAGATCAAATATTTGCTATTAACAAGCACGTATTTCGGACCGATGAGCACATCTTGTTAAAGCAGTTATGTACTAATGAGCCATTTTTTCTAGCTGTAATCCTGTTGTGGGGCTAGTCAAAATGACTCATCCTTTCCATACAAAGCTCATTCTTGGACTAGAGGCCCTTTCCCCGGCCTTATTGAATCGGTCATTAGGCTACCTCTTTTTTTAAGACTGGACATGCAGGGGAACAGCCTCTCTCCTTGTGGCTGAGCTCTCACCCAGCTTGTCTCATAGTGCCTGTTCCAAGATCTGGATTGTGCTGGAAGGCAATACTTTTTATTTTTTTAATCTGGGGGTGTTAATTTTTGTTTTACACCTCTACCCAGATATAACGCGACCCGATATAACATGAATTCGGATATAATGCAGTAAAGCAGTGCTCCGGGGGGGGTGGGGGTGGGGCGGGCTGCGCACTCCGGCGGATCAAAGCAAGTTCAATATAACGGTTTCACCTATAACACAGTAAGATTTTTTGGCTCCCGAGGACAGCGTTATATCGGGGTAGAGGTGTATTTGTATCTTTGCACAGATAATTGAGGATAATGATGTTTATGTTTTGCCCAGTGCTATGATTTACTATTATGTCTTTATATCTCAAAATGACATCTATGTAATACCATTAGCCTTCAGTGCAGTTGCGTAGGTGTCACTGAAAGCTCAATTTGAAGACAGTGGGATCATATTTGTGCCATTGAGGGTGGAATTTGTCCTGCAAAATATTTACTACCAGTGATGATGTACAAGAAGAAAACAACCCATCTTAACTCTCAGATCCCAGGCTGAGTTTCCAGGAGTTATCATTTTGAAAAACATTCTTAAAATTTGTAAATTGATTACCTAAACCTTACTACTAGAGTTCACTTGAAGTTTTATTCCCATTCAACACAGGACATTGTGGGGAGCAAGTGCTTGCTAATGGATAAGGGAATAGCTGTAAATTTATAGTTCATCTCTCCATAGTCATTCTCTAGGAGAACTATGGCAGCCAAAATTGAGTTATGAAACAATCTAATTTCTTAATGCAAACCTCCCCTATAAGGTCAACTGGAAAACTAATTTAAAGTCAGGCATGAATGCAACTCGTTAGTGAGGAAGTCAGCTTTTTCACTTGAACTATACCTGGTGTCTGGTGTGAGAGTTCCTTCGTCCTCGGCTAGAAGCATTATTAGAAATAAAGTAAGAAAAAGAAGAAGATAGTAAATACAGCAAAAATACAAGATACAGAAGTACGCTTCTCACAATTTCACACAATATAATGAATTCCTGAAGTCATGGGAAATGAAAACCTGGATTTCAGACCCAGTGTACTATTGGTTGTACATAGGGTTCTGATTTATTTAAAGTGACTAAACCTGCTAGTAGGAAATAATGTCAGATTGTGGGATATAAGATTAAACGTTATCTTTTAATGAACTGGAAATTCCTTACCAAAACCAGGCTGCCACTACCATCCATACTTGGATTAAATAAATTGTAAGGAAGTTCAATGTGAATATTGTATTCTTCTGTTTCCCTCGGACTTTAGGAAGTATTATATCGATCAGCTGGGCAAGAGCCCCAAGACAGATTTGAACATCATGATCTGCCTCAGTTTACATGAGGTTTTGACCATTACAGCAAGAAGTGTTGAGATCAGCCACCCAGAGAGCTGGTGTCAGTACCTTGATAAATGATTCCGAATCACCATTAAACAACTTAGCATTATATGTGATCAGGGTCTGGGCTTCCTGTGTTTCTGGGGTTTAGGGGGAAGGTTTGGAGGTCTAAGGGAAGGGAATATGATTACTGAGCAAGGTAGAATTAAGTCATACAATAAAATATCTGTAAGCTCGTGGCAAAGTAATAAAACATTTTAAGAGAAAAAAAGGAAAACAAAAACAGTACTTGTCAAACAGACATTTCACGAGATTTAAGTGTAACATAATAAAGAGAGGAAAAATTCTGCTAAAAAGAAACGCCTCACTGATAATTCTGACATTCCTTACAAATCCTCTTTTAAAGTTTTATTGTACACTCCCCCAAAAGTGTATGATTGGAATGGTTTTATTTTGTATTATCATCCACAAAATGTGCAGCAGGAACGGAAATCCATCCTGCCAACCACAGCATGACACACCAACATTCTAAGCACCTATTTTATTAAGCAGAGAAGTTGTCTCATGGTGGAGAAACTTCAAATGAAAATTAAAGCTAGGCATTATTTTCCTCAGGCACTTCAAAAAACAATTCATGGACATTTTTATCTGGAGCCAGTAATTGTTAAACAGATTAGCCTCTCACATTCATACTGACAATTTCTTTTCACAAGAAACAAAATACATTGCAATTTAGCTAGAGGAATTAAAGGAATAACATCAACATAAAAAACCCATGATGCACTTTTGTCTGATAAATGTTTACATAGTATTGTTACATGTAACACATGGGATGACTAGAACCAAAAGAGATTACTGAAATAAGTATTCTTCTCTAATTCACAATTTATTTTGTGAACTTGACAGTACTCAGTGTGTAGTTAGTGTCCCTATATAGCCAGTCAGGTTCCCTTGTTTCTATGGCTCTTTCAGGCACCAATAGAAGAAAGAAAACCTTTTTTTAAAAGTTAGGAAAAAAATTACTTCAAAACGTAAAAAAAAATGGTGGTGAGACTCTGGGCTGATGTATTAATTAAAAGTAATTTCCAGTAATCTTTAAAGAAATCCTTCTCCCCTAAAACTTCTGTTTCCACAGTAGTGCTTTGGTAGCAGTAGAAACTATGCCTGAGAAGAGCTATCTTGCAAAAGTGACAATTTGGAACATTGCATTACAACATAAGAGTGCAGAAATGTTAAAAAAGATTTCATTCCTATTCACCAAAGCAAAAAATTAACTTTTACATTGATGTGTTTCAACTTTATGAGATTTTATGAAGGCTTCTCTTCTCTTCACGGTACTTGACATTGACCAAACAGTTCACAAAAGTACTTTATAATTCCAGAAAAAGATGGACAAGCCAGTCCTTCATCAATTTAAAGTCACAGCATTAGCTTAGTTAGATGCTAGAATGTGTGGTGCAAGTATGCTTCTATACAATTTATTTAACAATACTCATGTTTCAAAGTCATCACATTCTTCATATAGATGATTTTTGAAACTTTGTAGCGCCCTACAACACAAAAGAGGTAAAAAAAAAATCTTACCTTGTGGTCATGTATTCAGCTCTGTGACCTGGAGGAGTTCAATGAACAAGGAAATATTCAGTTGTAGCTTATGGAAATAAAAGCTTATTTTTGTATGTAACTATACTTATGCTTGCCAGTTTACTATTCATCCTGAATTATTTTTAATCCAAGTTTATTTCACAAGATTTACAACTGTACAACGATTCAGGGCAATGTGAGATAATCTTCCATCTCCATAGTTTTAAATAACCCAAAACAATCCACGTATAAAGCTACTTCTCAGACATTTTCTCTTAAAGAACCATTTGGTAATGTAAATAATGTGATGCAAAATTCCAAATAGCTTCCATTGTTTACACTCATGTATTTTAATGACTAAATCAATATGAAAATAGAGCTATGCCAGGATTAGATTGCATCCTGGCTGGTGCCTAAACTTGTTCAATGCCAAAAATGGAGAGCTCTTGACTGTAACTGCTTGCTAATAACAATTTCTTTATTCTCTTAAGAGTGTGTCAGTGCTGCACACTGAGCTGTCCATAGTGATGCCCAAGTCACTTTCCTGAGTTGATATAGTTAATTTATAACGGTGAGGTGTATGAGTAGTTTAATTTTTAACTCCCCAATGTGCATTGTTTTGCATTTATAAATAATTAATTTAATTTACTATTGTGTTGCCCATTCACTTAGCTTGGTTAAAGCCTTCTGAAGTTCCTGAGTCTTCTCTGGATTTGACACAATTATTTAGGTTAGTCATCTGCAAACTTTTCTACCTCACTGCTCATACCACTCATCTCCCTCCCTCTAGATAATTAAATATATTAAACTAAATAGGACTTAACAGGGAACATTGAGTCACCCTGCTATTAACCTTTTGCAATGATAAAAATTGTTTATCTTAGAAAGGAAAATGAATAAGAGGGAACATGATAGAAATATATAAAATAATGAATGGTCTAGAGAAGGTAGCTGCAGTCAATAAGGCAAATAAGATGTTAGGCTACATAGGAACAGATGGGAGAAAAATATGCAAAATATTATAGTGCCATTATACAAATAAGTGGTGCAGCCTCATCTGGATTCTGCGTATACTACTGGTCACTCCATCTCAAAAAATATTTTGCAGAACTAAAGGAGGTTCAGAGAAGGGTGACAAGAAAGATCAAGGGCATGGGCGGCGGGTATAATAGGCCAGGGAAGGGTCTGCCTTCCTTGGAAGCAGCCGCTGCCATGGGAGGCTGGGCTGGGGCTGCTCTGGCCCTGGGCCAGCCGTTGCAGCTGGGTCTGCTCCGGCCGAGGCTCGGGTCAGTTGGTCGGCTGAGTCTGCTCTGGCTAGGGCTTGGGTTGGTCGGTCAGTCGGCTGGGGCTGACCTGGGGCACTTCTGGTAGCGGGGGTGATGAGGGCTCAGGGTTCCTGCTGGCCAGGGGCTTCTCCGGACATGGGAGAGAGGTGTGGGGGGCTCGGCCTCGTATGGAAGGGGTGGGGCCATGGGGCTAGCCTCCCCGAAGTGGGGGTCCACCTGCCACCCATGATCCACCGCATGGAAAATCTTTCATGTGAGGAGAGAATTAAAGACTGTGATTGTTTACCTTTGAAAGGAAATGAATATGAAGGGACATGATAAAAATATATAAAATAATGAATGGTCTAGAGAAGGTAGACTAGGGAGTGTCAATGAAATTAAAAGGTGGCAAATTCAAAATCAATTAAAGGAAATACATTTTCATACACTATATATTGAAACTGTGGAACTCTGTCACAGGATGTCATTGGGGCCAAAAATTTAACAAGATTAAAAAAGGGATTGGACATTTATATGGCTAAAAAGAATATTAGAGTCATAATAGTTAATGCAAACTAATTCTGGAAGAGATTAAAAAAAACCTCAGACTTCAAGGTTTAGTCCCATCTCTAGCTACTGGAGATCAAGATGAGACCTATTGGGAGGGGCTGATTATTAGGCCTAATGTGAGGTTTCTTGTAACTTCCTCTGAAGCACTGGTATTGGCTCTTGTTGGAGTCAGGATACTGGACTAGATGGGCCACGGGACTGAACCAGTTTGACAATTAGTATGTTTCCCATATTTGTTATTGACATGATTAAAAAGAAACAGTTACTAACCTTTCTGTAACTGTTGTTGTTCGAGATGTGTTGCTCATGTCCATTCTACATTAGGAGTGCACGTGCCATGTGCATCGTTGCCAGAGATTTTTCCCTCAGTGGTATCCGCCTGGCCTGCTCTAGCTCCCTCTGGTGCCACACGCTTATGCGTCAGTATAATGGGCCCTGCTGGCCCTGTACTGTCTCAATTTCTTCTTGCCGGCTAACTCCAACAGAGGGATAGGACGGTGGGTCATGGAATGGACATAAGCAACACATCTCAAAGAATAACAGTTACGGAAAGGGTAGTAACTGTTTTTTCTTCTTTGAGTGCTTGCTCATGTCCATTCCACCTTAGATGACTCACAAGCAGTACCCAAGGAGGTGGCCTAGGAGTTCATGGACATGCATATTACAACACTGCTCTGCCAAACCTGGCGTGATGGCATAGTGGAAGGAGAAGGTATGCTGGGTGATGGCATAGTGGAAGGAAAAGGTATGCACTGATGACTAGGTTGCAGCCCAGCAGATACCTTGAATTGGGACCTGGGCCAGAAACGCAGCTGATGAGGCCTGAGTTTTTGTCGAATGAGCGGTCAAGACAGCAGGAGGTGGAATGTCCACCTGCTCGTAGCAGCTCGAATACAGGAGGCTATCCAGGATAAGATTCTCGGGGCTGAAACCAGCAGGACTTTCATCCTTTCTGCTACTGCCACAAGGAGTTACATAGATCTATGGAACGGCTTAATCCTCTCAATGTAGAAAACTAGGGCATGTCTGACATCCAGTGAGTGAAGCTGTGGCTCTTCTGAATTCCCATGTGGCTTTGGGAAGAAAACTGGCAGGAAAATAGCTTGGTTACTATGGGACTGTGAAACCACCTTTATAAGGAAGGCCAAGTGGGGACATAGCTGAATCTTGTCCTTAAAGAACAGTGTGTGTGGTGGTTCTGACATAAGGGCCCCGATTTCCGAGACCCTTCTGGTTGAGGTAATCACTATCAGGAAGGCGACCTTCCAGGAGAGAAACAGCAGAGGACGTGATGTTAGTGGCTTAAAGGGAGGGCCCCTGACTCTTGACAGGACCAGGTTTAAATCCCAGGTTAGAATCAGCTCGCAAGTCTCAGGGTAAAGTCTCTCTAACCAGGGCCAGGGCAAGGATATTTTGCGCCCTAGGCAAACCTTCCACCCTGCGCCTCCCTCCCCCCCAGAGCATCGCTTATTATAAACTTTCAAAAATGAATACTGCATAATATGGCATTGTTAATTAGAATGAATATATATTCGGCTTGAAAATTTATTAATTTCATTATTTAGACTACATATTTAATGAAAATAAATGAATAACCTGACAGGGTGTGGGGCTGGCTGGCTTCGGGCATGGGGGTGCGGCAGGGGTTGGCTGGAGACGGGGGTGCGGGGCTGGCTGGCTTCGGGCAGGGCAGGGGATGCGGAGCTGGTTGGAGATGGGGGTGTGGGGCTGGCTGGCTTCGGGCACAGGGGTGCAGCAGGGGCTGGCTGGAGACAGGGTGGTGCGGGGCTGGCTGGCTTCGGGCAGGGCAGGGGATGCGGAGCTGGTTGGAGATGGGGTGCGGGGTTGGCTGGAGACGGGGGTGTGGGGCTGTCTGGCTTTGGGTACGGGGGTGCGGCAGGGGCTGGCTGGAGAAAGGGGGGTGCGGGGCTGGCTGGCTTCAGGCAGGGCAGGGGATGCGGAGCTGGTTGGAGATGGGGTGCAGGGTTGGCTGGCTTCAGGGAGGGGGGTGCTGCAGGGGTTGGATGGAGGTGGGGGTGCGGGGCTGGCTGCAGGCAGGGCAGGGGTGTGGGGCTGGCTGAGGGCAGGGTGGCGGGTACCAGGGCCGTCCCTAGATATTCTGGGGCCCTAAGCAGCCCCCCTGCGGGGGGGGATGCCCCAGGCCTCCATGGGGGAGGCGGGAGCGGGGGGGGGCGGCTTCCGTGGAGGGGGGCGCGGCTTCCTTGGGGGGGCAGGCCTCCGGGTGGTCGGGGCTGGCTTGGGGGGCAGGGGGGAACCACCCCCCAGCACTCACTGGCGGCGCGGCTGGGGCCGGGTCTCTGTACTTCCTGCCGCCGGTGAGTGCAGCCCCGGCCCTGCTGCAGAGCTCAGGGGAGTGGGGGCATGGCGGGGCTGAGCAGGGGCAGGGCCCTGGGGAAGAGCCAGAGCAGCAGGGAGCATCGCAGCGCCCCTGGCGGCCGGAGGAGAAATAACATCACTTCCCAGCCGGCTGGAGCTGCTCAAAGCTGCAGCGCCCCCTTGCACAGCGGCGGAAAGAGGGTTACACATTTAGCCGGCGCCAGGTGAGCATCCCCAACATTTTGGGCACCGCTTTTTGGCGCCCTCGGCAGCTGCCTAGTTTGCCTAGTGGATGCACCGGCCCTGTCTCTAACCCTTTAAGAAAGCGGATGGACATCTTGTGTGAGAAAACTGACCTACCACTCACTGGCAGGTGAAAGGCTGAGATCACCGTTAGGTGTACCTTGATAGATGCAAGGGCCAGCTCTTGCTATTTTAGGTGGAGCAGGTATTGCTGTATAGATTGAAGGGAAGACTAAGTAAGAGACAGACTTTGTTGGGAAGACCATATACAGAAATGCTTCCCCTAGGTCAGGTAGGTAGCACTAGTAGATGGCTTTCTACTACCTAGCAAGACCCGGTGGTCTTGTTCTGAACAAGCTTGTTCCTCCGGGTTCAACTATGGAGCTTTCACACAGTCAGATGAAGGGCCACGAGGTTCATGTGGAGTAAACATCCGTGGTCTTGCGAGATCAGATCTGTGCGGAGTAGGAGAGTAGCAGAAGCACTACTGACATGTGTAGCAGCATGCCGAAGCAGTGTTGGTGTGGCCACGCCAGCACTATAAGGATAACACTCACCTTGTCCTGCTTGATTTTCAGAAGGACCCGAGGAACTGAAGGAAACACATAGATTAGGAGCTCTGCCAATGGAAGCAGGAAGAAGGCTGAAAGGGAGCTGGGCTGTGACCATGAAGCGAGCAAACCTGAGGGCATTTCCTGTTCTGCCTGGTTGCAAACAGGTCTACCTGGGGAGATCCCTACCTTTGGAAGATTAACCTAGTACCCTCTGGGTGAAGAGACCACTCGTGGTGAGAGGAGAAAGATCTGCTGAGGCGATCTGCCAGGACTTTCTGGGCTCCTGGAAGACAGATAGCCTTGAGGTGAATGGAGTGCTGCAAGCAGAAGTCCCACATATGGACGGCCTGCTGACACAGGATGGAGGACCGCATTTCTCCCTGTCTGTCGATGTAGAACATGGCTGCCGTGTTGTCTGTAAGCACTCGTACTAATTTGCCCAAGTCCAAGTGATGTCTGTTCAGTGAGAACACAAGCTAACCATGTTTGTAGGGGTCTGAGGCACAGCCTTGCGTGTCGTACCATGTAAGTGCACACAGCCATGTGTGCCAGGAGCTTGAGGCAAACCTGGGCTGTTGTGACGGGGTGGACCTTGACCCTGGATATCAGATTCGCCATTGTCTGTAATGGAGCCTCTGGAAGGAAAGCTCTAGTCTGTGTCGAGCACTGCCCCAATAAACTCTATTCTCTGGACTGGAATGAGAGTCGACTTCTGTTCATTTATCAACAGGCCCAGTGCTGAGAAGGTGGCTTCGACCAGGCTGATGCTGTTCTTTACTTGAGCCTCTGAGTGGCCCTCGATCAGCCAGTTGTCGAGGTACAGGTAGACTTGGACCCCTCACCTTCTAAGGAAGGCTGCTACCACTGCCATGCATTTCGTAAAAACCCAGGGGGCTGCAGACAGACCAAAGAGGAGGACAGTGAATTGGTAATGGGACTGGTTTACTATGAACCTGAGGAATTTTATGTGGCCTTGGAAGATGGAAATAGGTGTCCTTCAAGTCGAGGGTGGCATACCAGTCCCCTGGATCCAGGAAGGGAATGATGGAGCCCAGGGAGACCATACAGAACCTCAGTTTATTAAAATAACTGTTGAGGAGGTGCAAGTCCAGGATGGGTCAAAGAAACCCCCCCGCCCTTGGCCTTTGGGATTAGGAGATATCGGGAGTAAAACCCCTTCCCTCTCAAGTTTCAAGGCACCTCTTCCACAGCCCCACCTGTAGGAGGGTTTTCACCTCTGGGGCTAGAAGTTACTCATGAGAAGGGTCCCTGAAGAGGGATGGAGGTGGGAGGGAGGGTTGGAGGAAAACTGAAGAGTATAACTGTCCACCACTGTATTCAGCACCCAGCGGTCTGATGTGATGAAGGACCATGCTGGGCTGAAGTGGGAATGTTGGTCCAAAATCAAAAGAGTCAAGAGCAGGATCTGATGTTGGAACTAGTATAGTGCCCTCAGGCGCACTTTCAAAAGTTCTGCTTGGGACCTCCTGAGTATCTATGAGACCCCGGTAGTGAGGTTGAGGCGGATGGGGATGGTTGACAACACTTGTAACCTCTGCTCCTTTTCTTGAACTGGTCTTGTCGCGGTGGCAGAGCCGAGAAGCGGGTCAGTTGCTGAAGCCTAAAATGCCTCCTTGAAAGAGCCAGTGATCTGAGGGTAGCCCTTGAGTCCTTCAGGCCATGGATCTTTGTGTCCGTTTGCTCAAAAAATGGTGAGGTACCCTTGAATGGGAGTTCTTGGATTGACTGTTGGACCTCCTGTGGTAGCCCCAAGGACTGCAGCCAATAGCATCGCCTCATAGCCACTGCGGAAGCCATCATTCTGGCTGCCGCATGAGCTGCATGCAGGTCTGCCTGGAGTGAGGCGCTGGCTGTGTACTTTCCCTCCTCTAAGAGGGCAGAAAACTCTTGCCTGACATCATGAGGCAGCAAGTCTTTAAATTTCACTAGAGTCCCACATATTGTAATCGGACCGCCCCAGCAGGGCTTGCTGGTTAGAGATACGAAGCTGCAATCCGCTCATTGAATAAAATTTTCTGCCAAACAGATCTAGTCTCTTTAAGTCTTTCTGTTTGGGGGTAGAACTTGCCTGGCCTTGTCTGTCCCTCTCATTGGCCACTGTTATGACTAGGGACCCAGGAAGAGGGTGAGAATATAAGTACTTGTACCCTTTGATTGGCACATATTATTTCTCCTCTGCCCTCTTTGAAGTGGGAGGGAGAGAAGATGGGGTCTGCCACAGGGCTCTGACTGGACCCATAACAGCCTCATTGATGGGTAGGGCCACCTTAGATGGCGCTGCTTCAGCCAAAATGTCAGTGAGGCTATGGACTTCTTGAACATCTGAACCTCTAGCCCCAGATTATCAGCTATTCTCTTTAGAAGCTCCTGAGGGGCTCTCCTGCTCAGCCCCGAGACAGACTCATCTGGGGAGGAGAAGTAAGAGGCCTGTACCAGAGGGAGAGCTTTCTCCTCTTCTTCTGTCCCTATTACTTCCATCAGGCCCACATCTTGCACGTTGGTACCAGGCTTCGTACTAGAGTCGAATTCCGGTGCCGAATGGAGCAGTGCGGGAGCCAGCCTCTCAGACACAACTGAGCAGGATCAGTGGGATGACGGCCCCAATACCGGGGGAAACCCCCATAGGTTCCAGAATGGCCACTGCATCGGCCACTGCCCTGATGGCCAGGTGCCAGTGAGGGGACCTGCACCGGGATCCAGTGGGATGTAGGATGGATACCGCCAGTGACTCTTGGGTTGGGAGTAGGACTCCATCTCAGATTCCGAAGAGGCGGCCTCCTGAGGTGACCATAGGGGAGCAGTACCCCTTGCTTCTGCCAGTTGGTGCCACGGGTGCGGGGACTGGTGCCAGATTGGGGATGAGCTTACAGATGAAAGAAGGGCTGGCTTGCCTCTGGAAGGTTCTGAGGGCCCTGGTGCTGGGAAAGAGCTTGGAGCTCCATGCTCTCTTCTGCTCACGCTCATCAGAGCAGGCAGTTGTCCCATTGGGGTTGGCAGCACCAGGAGAGATAATAAGTCCCTGGCTGCTTCAAAGGCCTCCAGGGTAGAAGGCACTGCAATCCCATTGGCACAGCAATGACTTCCTGGCGCGGGCGGGGGGGTTCCTGCACCGAGCTCAACTGCTCTCGGGCAGAGTTGACGGTGCAGCCATAGGACTGGGGAGTGGCCTGATGTGGGTTGCACTCCACTGCCTTCCCCCTGTTTGCCTTTTCTTGGCACTGGGGAGTGTCTTCTCTTGGAGTGCTGTTTCTTATGTTTCTTCCTCAGCACTGGAGATGAAGAACGGTGCCGAGAAACATGCAGTGCCAGAGGGGCGCTTCGCACTGAAGTGCTTGGTGCCCAATCCAATCGGCTTGGCTCTGACGCTGGTCTAAGAGCGGCTTCCATTAGGATAGCTCTCAGTCTATCCTCTCTAGGGTGACCAGACAGCAAGTGTGAAAAATCAGGACAGGGATGGGGGGTAATAGGAGCCTATATAAGAAAAAGACCCAAAAATTGTGACTGTCCCTATAAAATCAGGACATCTCGTCACCCTAATCCTCTCTGTCTTTCTTCGTACAAGACTTAAGGTCCCGACAGATCTGACAGCGCTCTTGTACGTGAGCCTCTCCCAGAGGCTTCAGACAACTGGAGTGTGGGTCGCTCACTGGCATAGGCTTGAAGCCCGGGGACTGGGGCATGCCTGGCCCCAGGGGAAAAGGGAGCCCCTCTACACTAAAGGAGGGGGACTAACTATCTACACTAATACTATTTACACTACTACTACACTAACATACTAAGTTGAAGAGAAAAAAAGACACTGAAAAAACGCCTTGCCAAAGCAAGAGGAGCTGTTCCAGTAACCGTCACAGGTGGTAAGAAGGAACAGAGAGGGTGTGGAGCTGGCAGTGCCCCTTATACTGGCGCATAAACGTGCGGCAGCAGAGGATGCTAGAGCCAGTCCGATGGATACCACTAAGGGAAAAATCTCCAGCAATGGTGCATGTGGTGCGCACACATCTAACGTGGAATGGACATGAGCAAGCACTCGAAGACGAACATCTCTTATTTATTTTTCCAAATCTCAAGATTCAGGTTCACCACAATAAATAAATACTGAAATAAAAACGGAACTTTAGCAACTAAACTAACTTTGGTAGCCTATCACCTCAGCTAAAAAGCTAAAAGCTTCCTTTAGTGTCCTCTGGCTTCAGGTGACGTTTGCTTGCAGTGTTTAGCTTGTTTTAGTCTCGGTCTACAGTAGGTTCTATGGGTGAGATTCCCTAGCTTGAGTAGTCATACTTGTGCTAGCTCAGTAGGGTAGGCATGGTAGCATGGCAGTGGCATGGGCTAACTGTGCTCAGTAAAACCTGCCTGAACCCCATGGATACATACTTGGCTCAGCTAGTCTGTGCCACCATGGCTACATCACTGTGTTTAGCGCCCACTCAATGAGAGGTAGCGTGAGTATGTCTATGCGAGCTAGGGAATCACACCCCTCGCTTCTAGTGTAGACAGAACCTTAGTTTTACAGTGTAGTGATGTTAAGGACATACCCAACCTGACAAAGCATTGCCACCTGCTCAGAGTTTTGTCCTAATTTTGGTAGGGCTCTGCCACTTCCAGCAAATGTGGCCACAAAGGAATTGTATTTGGGGGTGGTATTGCATGAGAGTTCCAGTACAATTCTGTGGGACAATGAAAGTCATGAAGGTAGCAATCATATGCTACATGAATGTATGCAAAGGGAAAAGAGAACTCAAGGCTTTACATGTTTCTGTTAACTACTAAGACATATAATAGGTACATCTAAAATAGCTTCCTTTTCTCTCTTTCAATCTATTCTATGTATACAAGGTGTACCCATATCTATTTTTAATTAATGTAGTATTGTCTCAAGAGGCTACAAAATCAGTTTTGTCCGAAATACATGACTTGGCATTACAACTTATGCACAATTTGTTTTTGCACCAAAATTCCTAGAAACTGCGTCTGTATAAACCAGTGGTTCTCAAACTTTTGTACTGGTGACCCCTTTCACCTAGCAAGCCTCTGAGTGCGACCCCCTTTATAAATTGAAAACACTTTTTTATATATTTAACATCATTATAAATGCTGGAGGCAAAGCAGGGTTTGGGGTGGAGGCTGACAACTCGCGACCCCTCATGTAATAACCTTGTGACCCCCTGAGGGGTTCCGACCCCCAGTTTGAGAACCCCTGGTATAAACTATCAATTTATGTGACAGTTTAATGATAAATTACCAATACAATATATATATATATACATACACCCCTCTACCCCGATATAACGCGACC
This sequence comes from Terrapene triunguis, assembly GCF_002925995.2. Lineage (NCBI taxonomy): Eukaryota > Metazoa > Chordata > Testudines > Emydidae > Terrapene > Terrapene triunguis. Next base: position 55,817,455 of record NW_020664419.1, on the reverse strand, counting down.
CAATAGAACACGAATTCGGATATAATGTGGTAAAGCAGTGCTCCGGTGGGGGGGCGGGGCTGCGCACTCCGGCGGATCAAAGCAAGTTCGATATAACGTGGTTTCACCTATAACGCGGTAAGATTTTTTGGCTCCCGAGGACAGCGTTATATCGGGGTAGAGGTGTGTGTATATATATAAATTGAGAAGAATCAGTTTCCCAAACAGCTGTGGAAGTTTAAGTTAATTTTTGGATAACCTAGACTTTACAGAATCCTTTTTCAGGATGACCATGTATCTGTTTAAAGAAACCAGTGAAGAATTTTAAGACTGCTTGTTTAGGATTTATCTATACTCAAAAGACACCTTCTCTAATTACCCTCTCACCATCTTCAGTACAGCAGGGAGTGAGAGAAGACCGAAGCACAAGGATGGCAGAATGGGGGCTGTCCCACTGCTCCTTTCAACCTTTAGTCCTCCACTTAGTCATTAACTGGGCCAGGGGAGATGGGCCCACCTGAATGGCGGGCTGCTGGATGCACCTCTCTTCCTCCACCTATTAAGCTAGTTTGGGTGTTTCAAAAGTCTCTTACCCTACTGTTAGCTGCCCCTCCCTCCCCTTCATTAGTTGTAGATTTGGAGCTGTGCCATTTATGATGCTGTTGGTCTAACCAGTCACCTGTTTCTAGGGATCAGAAAGGAATTTTTCCCATTAGGGCAAACTGGCATGAGGTCCAGTGGGTTTTTCCACCTTCCCTGCAGCCTCCTGGAGGCACAATTGGGTTGAAAGCAGAAGAATTCCAAAATTCATGTAATGCTGGTATGACCACTGACTCGTTGCAACTTGTGGCTGGTGTTCTGTGTGCATAAAGACTAAAAGGGCCAGCTCCCAGAGGTAAACAAGGACCCAGGATTTCACTGGTGGACCTTGTTCTCAGCAGAGGAGAGGGAGTCTTTGCGGACTGAAACAGTCCCCAGCCCTGTGGTCTCTATCATTGCAGTACCCAAGTTATTGTTTGGTTTGTGGTTAAAGTCCTGTGAGAGCACAGGGCAGGCACTGTAGTTCCCCGCCTCAAGGTATAATTAATAGGGTTGTGGCTTACCGATTAATTCCATCGCAAGTGTCTGTCTCTCATTCACCTGCATGACCTGGTCAGTCTACTCATGATTCTGCTTGGCTTGACCGCTTGATAATTGATTTAATGGTGGTTTATTTAACTTTGACAAACAAATCCCATATTAACCCCAGGTACATGATCTGTCTGTAAGAAGACATAGGTTGATCGGGGTGATCAGGATCCAGATGCTATCAAAATTTTAGATTCCTTCTGAGTTTGGATTTTTATACAAACTATATCTGTGATCTGGATGCAAATCTGGATCTGCCATCCTGACTGAACAGGTGGAACTTTTTTGAGAACAGATTTTATCACAAAATTTCCATAATTTCTGTTTTCCCCAGCATCTTGCTTACTCCCATCTCTTGGGCCCCCACTCGCTAATGCTGTCTTGTGGTAAATGGGTTCATTTGCTTGTCTCCCCCTCCCTGGTTCTTCAGTGTGTCAGTTGGTGACACTTCCCTAGTTCTTCTTTTGAGGATCACCTGATCCTGCAATCAAATCCCCAAGGGCAGGTCCCCATCCTGGAGTGGAGCCACAGTGGGACTCTGCAGGGCATGAGAGTCTGTGCTGGTGGCTCCAGTTGCAGGGTAGGGGTCTTACAGAATGTTGCCATTTATGTGTTTACAAAACTCTCTCTGCAAAAAAATTCAGGAAGCAAAAACAGTACGTCTTGCACAGCTTTTAATTCAGCATGTGCCTAGTATTGTATTATTTCTCAAATCAAAACACAGATGTTTCATTCAATAGTTTCATTCCCAAATGCATTCATTTGTCCACATTGTTATATTTGCAAAATACAAACTAATATCTATTGAAGAAATAAAACCAGTTTATAGCTTTCTCTTGTGCAGGAAAAGGCTCTAACCATTGCATTGAATTATGACTGGTAAAGAAATCAGGCCTATATTTATTGGGTACCAGGACTCTGAGCTTTGTAATTTTCCACTGCATACACTTTAAATATTTTAGTGGGTTCACCCTAGAATTGCTTTTCAGTATCTTCTGCATCATTTACCTTCTCCAAGTGTCCTGTGCAGTAAGTCATGTTTTGCTTGCAGCTTTGTGATGAGATTACTCCCTTCCAGGAATTCTCTGAATTTCTGCAGAGATGAAAATCAATGGATTAATTTTATCTGTTACTTCAATTCCTTTTGAAAACACTTACTACAGGTGTTTGGACCAGATCACATGGCTGAAGAAGCAACCAACATACCATGAAATAGAACTGCTCAGTCTCCTGCTGGTTAGCTCTTCTTTTTGCAATGCTGGGCTTACTCATGTACGTCTCAGAGACTGTTGACTTCACAGACTCTGTAGAACGACTGTGCTGGAAACATTCTGACACGTCATAGTCCTCAATGGTGACCATGTCTTGTATTGTCTGCAAAGTCGCTTCTGTCGTTTTCTTAACCTGGTGTGAATAAGTGCAATTTATGGAATAGAAAGGAAGATAAATTCTAGAAGCAGCTTACAATGGAAACTAGTGATTGAAATGAATTCACTCTTACATGCCTTGTGAATGAACTGCGGTGTATGACAATAGCAAGTGACATGATCTACACTGGTGTAGAATAGAAAAAAGAGATCATTGGTTCCTAGGTCTATGTTTTAATAAGTTACTATAAGCAAATATAGGCTGCTCTCCTGTTGACTGAGTAACAACCTCAGAATTTGTCATCTGAACAAGAAAGTGGAAAAAAAAGTGATAGTGAATAGAAACAGTACTGGTACTCGAACCTGAACTGTTGGCTCCCCAGATTAAAATATGATTGAGCACATCTGATGCCATGGCTGGCAGGGAACTGTGTGCTGCCATGAGAAACTCTGGTGCAACAATAACCTTATGTTGGTAAGGGGTTCGATGTGTTGTAAAGATCATGTCTATAACCCACAGGTGCAATATGGATGAAGAGAAGATGGAAGAAGGTACAGTTTACACAGCTATTGCAGCATCTCCTACTAGCTGCAGAATTGTGTAGCTAGTATGGCCATTCAGAGTGGACAGATGACTAGAAACAGAACAAGAGATACACTGCATCCCCACAATGAAAAGACAAGTGATAAGATCCAGATGATAGTGTGTGTACCATCAAGCTCTGCGGTAGTGAATATGTTTGGAGGTGAAGTTGGTGACCTGCACCCTTGCTCCATAAAGTCACTTGTACATGAGCCTCCTGCTTCTCCCTATATTTGTGCATTCATGTGGTGAGCAATCAAACACCCTTTCTTACCTTCTCTCACTTTAATCTTGCTTTCCTCCCACATCTCCTGAATGGTGAATCTGAGTTACTTTCTGAATTTAAATAGTTTATTAAACGATTGTATGTTTGTTTACATAAGTATTTGGATTCTGATTCAGGCCTTCAAGGTATGAATAGAGTAAGAAAATGCCATGGCTTTTAGTTTTAGGAACAGATTCTCATTAACATTTCTTTAAAATGGGTGCAAGTATAATTTATGCACACTTTAAGGCCCCCATATGCTGCCAGAGTGGTGTGAAGAGCCCTTAGTTTTTTTTATCCTTTTTAAAGAAAAGAGCAACTTTCTTTTACTAGGTGAGCCATCATCAGGAAAGGCATTCAATATCACCATGTATAAACAGCTCTAGCTAAGAGCATAACAAAGATTCTGCCTTTGCAGCCATAGAACTCAGCCAAAATTCCTTCATCCTTCAAAGCTGGCAATCTGGGGAATAGCTGTTTGTTAAATCCATGGTGGAGAGAGGAGAGGGGGAATTAAATAATTAGATCTCAGTAATTCTGCTAATAATACTTCTTAGAATCTCAGCAACTGCCTCCAAAATTGACAAATTCCATTTTGTAGGAGACAATAAAAGTAACAGTTTTAATCTATCTATCTATCTATCTATCTAGAAATATATAAAAACAATAATGTTAAAACTTGAAAATCCAAAATGTATGGAACATGAATAAAGCTAGAATCAGTGCTCTTCTCTATAAAAACAAGTCCATGCAAACAGCTGCAATGGGAGATTCCTTGCAGCGGCTTGCCAATGACCTTAGCTATGAGGTACTGAAAAGGGGGAAATTTACTGTGCTAGTTTCAACAAAGACTCATTGGATGACATGCACATGTATTGCCAAGAGTTGAAACACGCTGGTTTTCGCTTAAATACATTAGTTTCAGTAAAGGTGGACTGAGCAGTTACAAGGAAAGTGCAGTAGTTTCAACAAATGCCATTGGTTTAAAACCACGACAACCACTTAAATGTGAGTATCTTGAACTATATTTGGTTTAAAAATAAATGCGCTGGCTGGAATACAAGTGTTTCTTTAAAAAGAAAATTAATGCGTTACACATCTGGGTCAAGTAAAGAGAAGCATTAGCTGAAACACTGAGCATCATGTTTTTTTAAGCTGAAAAATATCCACGTAAATAAGAATATTTTCAATGAATCCTAAATGTAAAGGAATCGATAGATACAAGTTCAAACACACACAATGAATTCTCACTGAAAGCAATACACAAACTCAAATGCACACATTTTTAACCCACTTATAACTGATTCTGACTCATTATTGACTTCATTCCAGGCCTTTCCTAAAAGAACAATGGATATTTGTACCAAACCATGGAAGTGTTTTTGGTTTGATCCATTTCTACAGGTGACTCAATGATTTGTAGGGCCAAATTCTGCGCTTTACACCTTCTGTGTAGTTCCTCTGACTGACGGTGATGCATTCGAGATGTATTAAAGCATAATTTCACCTTTGGGGTACAGTTTTTAACCTCTGAAATGTTTACAGATATTTGATATTGTAAATTAAAATTGTGTGTATAGATTTAAACCATTTTAGTCTAAATCAGTGGTTCTCAACATATTTACCATTGTGGGCCGAATCCAATACTACCTGTATGGCCCTGAGGATCTCACATGGGCTGCAGCTCTGTGCTGACTGGGCTGCAGGTTGAGAACCACTGGTCTAAATTATGTATCTTAGTTTTTGACACAGTGGAAATCAGGGGTGGCAGGTGAACCATGGGCTTGGGGAGGCTAGCCCCTGGTCTGGCCCCCCCCTTCTGCCCGAGGCCCCCCCCCTGATCACCCCAACGAGGCCCCGAGGGCCCCCCCCCCCCCCCGCCCTCAGCCCTGGGCCACCCGAGTGCCTCCAGCCCCGTAGCGCTGGGTGGCATAGCCACAGCGCCTGGGGGGCCCCAGCCACTCCAAGTCCCGCCCACAGGTCGGCCACCCTAGCCCCAGCCCCAATATGTTTCCTGGAAGGGGAGCAGCCTGCCTGGGCTGGGGCCAAGGGCTTAGCGGCAAGCAGGAGGGGCCTCGGGGCGGGGCCACGCGGAGTTGTCTGGGGAGATTTAGCCTCCCCCAGCCTATGATACGTGCCTCCCATGGTGGAAATCCTCCCTCTCCCAAAATGCTGTTTATCACACTTTACAAGCAGAGACAAATCTCACCTCTTCATTTTCAATTTTGAGTGTGGCCAGTCGTGACTGTAGCTGTTGATACCTGAGCATAAGCTCTGCTTGTACCGGTTGCTGGGCACTGACCTGACAAACCTAACAAAGAATCAAAAATGGCTATTAGACTCAGAGAAAATTTCAATTCACCAACGCTGGCTTCTGTCACTCTCTTTAAAGCCAGATGAATTGCTGTTGAAACTATTAAAAATGTAATAAAATAATTGATTTGGAAAATGCAAATCTAAATTTAAAGTATATATGTACTATGAGATGTAGAAATAGTCACAATATTCTATGAAAATAGATAGCAGCCTTGATGGTCCTCTGCAATATGGCTTTTGGCTGCTACAGGCATAGGCGCCAACTTCTCCTGGCGCCGGTGGGTGCTCGCGCCCCCTCCGCCCCCGGCCCTGCCCCGACTCCACCCCTGCCCCCCATTCCAACCCCTTCCCCAAAGTCCCCACCCCAACTCCGCCCCTTCCTTGCCCCTATTGGTCTCCTTCCCCAAATCCCCGCCCCGGCTCTGCCTCTTCCTCGCTTCCTCCTCAGGGGAGGAGGTGGAGGCGGGGGGACGGGGTGGGGAGCTGCCGGTGGGTGTAGAGCACCCACCAATTTTTCCCCATGGGTGCTCCAGCCCTGGAGCACCCACGGAGTCGGCGCCTGTGGCTATAAGGCCACAAAGCAGTGCACATCCAAGATTTCCCTTGTGGAAGGGAAATCCCCAGATGCTGTAGCATTCTATGCCTCCACCAGTCCCTAATATAGTGGAAAATAGGGGCATGGTTGGAGACCACTTGCATTCTGGCAATCTCCAGATATCATGCTCCAAGTGCAGTGTAAAACAGCTCTGAGGCCCCTCTAAGTTGCACTGGGAAGCCCCACTGGTTGGTGGTGATATAAAGCCATCATTGCCTCTGTTCCTGTGCTGGGCACATCTTGGAAGCAAAAAGAAATCTGAGCCAATGTCATTATAGTGTAATACAAAACACAACAACAAAGGAGTGCTCTTGCATCAGAATTATTTTGAGCAGCTCTGAATAGCATGTTTCCAGATCTGCCAAAGGTTTTGTTTGCTGATCCATTTGTGTCTGCGTAAATAATACTGGCTTACATTTCACTTTAACTAGATTCTTTGTAGAAGTGGATAAAAGCCACATCCTGCAGAAAATAATTCAGAATTCACAACAGGGAAGTTTTCCTTTGTGCAGAAACAGAAATTATTGGTTTGGATTTACCCTATTTGTCTCTAAGAAGTCACTAACTACTGACCTCATCACCCATATGAGACTGGAACTCAAATTTCATTGGCGGACAAAAGGCAGTGGGGTACATCTCCATGAATCTCTGCTTGTCACTTCGTGGCTCCAAGCTGTCAACAGCATTCTCAATGATGTCTAGGCCCTCATGTCTAGAGGTTTCAAGGTTATATTCCGCAGAGAGATATGTTCTTAGGGCTCTGTTCAGACTTGCATGGTATCCAAGATCGGAACACTAATAATACAACAAGGAGAGACGAAAATAAATTTAAAAAGCAGAGACAAATTGCAATGGCCATGGCATAAAAAACTGCATAACAACAATTAGAACTTATAGCATCAGTGCTTTTTTTTTTTCCATCTTCAAAGCGCTTTACAAACTAACTAATTAAACCTCACAACAGCAATGTCAAGGTGATAAGTAGCTATTATTCCCATTTGATAGATGGAAAAATGGAAGCAAAGAGATTAAGGGACAATTTTAAAAGGGAAGTCAGAGGCCTCTACACAGAAGTGAGTGAATGTTTCTGGATATACATGTGCAATTGCCACAGTTGCACAGAAAAATGCGAGTTTGCACACGCTAATGGGTATTTCAATATCATTTCTGTGTATGAAACTGAGACTTTTTTATAATCTGGCCTTATGTAACTTCTCCAAGACAACCTAATAAAATCAGTGGCATAGTCAGAATTAAAACTAGCGTTCCTGTTTGTCAGTCCTGTGCTTAGATTAACACCCAAAGCACTCTCCTCTCTTTGAGATGTTTTTTGGTTTAAATCAGAACAAAATCCTCCTCTAAAACAGAGTAAATTTGATTTATTGATTTGCATTTTCCATCTTTTATTAATATTTTAAAGCTATATCTAAGCAAATACTATTCATCAACACTTATTTTTAAAGAAAATAAGAGCTTTCAGGCTTGATCCTGCCTTGGTTTACACTTTCAGAACATCTGTCAGGAGGCGTTTGCAGCAGAACAAAATGTCCAGTATCTACTAGGCAGTGGTTCACCAGGGGTACGTGTACCCCTGGGGGTACTCTGAGGTCTTCTGGGGGTATTCAACTAATCTAGGTCAGTGTTTCTCAACCTGGGGGTGGCAGACCCCGGGGGGGTTGAGGTATGGGTTTAGGGGAGTCACAATTGCAGGGCTGGCATTAGGGGGTGGCAAGCAGGGCAACTGCCTGGGGTTCTATGGTACAGGGGGCCCCACAAAGCTAAGTAACACGCTTCAGCCACACTGCCTGGGGCTCGGGCTTCACACAAGGCCCACAAGTGAAAAACAGGCTCAAGTGTCACACTGAAATGTAAGTACAATATTTATATTCCAATCGATTTATTTTATAAATATAAGGTAAAAATTAGAAAATCAGCAATTTCTCAGTAACAGTCAGCTGTGACACTTTTGTAATTTTATGTCTGCTTTTGTAAGCAAGTAGTTTTTAAGTGAGGTGAAACTTGGGGTACGCAAGACAAATCAGCCTCCTGAAAGGGGTACAGTAGCCTGGAAAGGCTGAGAGCCACTGACTAGGGTGTCCCCAGGAATACACTACAGCCTTAAGGGAGGTTGGCACCAGTCAGGGAGGGTACATGGCTAGGGCAGTTGGGGGATATGCTACTTCAGTGCATCCCCCAGTCGTCTTCAGTCACCCTGGGAGCCCAGGTGCAGTTTAAAGCTGTCCTCCCTCTGCAGAACCCAAAGGTAGAATGGTGCAGGAGGGCAAAAAGGCAATTTGCATCCCACCCTACGCCAGCAGGGTGAATCAAGCCTATTTGTGTATTCATGCATACACACCTCCCTCTAACTGTTATAGCCTCTTAGGGAAAGTAATAAGTAATATCATGCTTTGATCCCTCTGTCTTATCTACACAAAGAATTTCCAAACTATTTACCATAGCTGAGTCTAAAAATTCCCTTCCATGGAAACAAATCTTTCACCTCGCCCCATGTTTAGGACTCTAATCACTAGTCCTAAGAGATCAAATTCTGCTCTGAAATCTGTGACAAAAAAGGGTTGTTTCATTCACATTACTGACCACAAAACTGCTGTGATCAGCAACAGCTTTCAGCCTTAGAGGTTACTGCAGGTCATTTACTGCTGATGGGATAATGGCCACCCAAAACACAGTACATGAACCATTTTAAGTCTACAAAAGAAGGATTTCAATCTCAGCCAAGTGCATGTCCAATGATAGCCTTTCCCCTCCACACTGGAAATTTGTGTTACATTTACTGAAACCAAAGTCCCTAACTTTTTAATTTAACCGCATCCATATTTTAAAGGTTTCCAGACTAAAAAAATAAGGGTGTTAGCATTTATTTGTAAAGGAATTACCTCTCTCTGTTTTTCCCTATGTTGTGTGTTAAATAAGCTTTTTAATTCAACTCACTATCTTGGATGAAAAGACAGACAAAAAATGATGGTAAGAAAGAGGATCAGGCCAGCTGTTTTTATTTTATGAGTATTATATTAATTCCAGCCAAAATTCATGGGACACTAAACTAAGAGGAAAAAGAAATACAAATGGCAATGGCTAATTTTACTATAGTGGCCAGTTAGTTACTTGTTTTAAAACTACAGGCAGTTAGAATCTGAATTTAGGAAAATAGGAACTTTCAGATTTGTATTAATGAAATAACTTATTGATTTATAGAGGAAAGCACAATTACAAGCACGTGGAATTTTGATGTAGCTTCCTCAGAGAGCCAGAAAATGGGGTTGCAGCCTTCATCTTCTGATAGTCCCAAGAATGCCAGGATTCACCCCTCAATGCACTGAGCAATCAATCAACCACAAGAATTAAAACCACAATCATCATTTGTTTGGGTAAATAAGGCTGCCTGGGACTATCTTTGAAACTTATCAGTACTGCTTCTGAATCAAGCTGAAGAGTTTTTCAAGTGAAGCAGGATAACCTCTTTAGCACTTCACAGCACTCTTATTGCCAGCAAGAGAAGTGAGAATGAGACCAGAATTTGAACCAGAGATTTCCGCACAGTAGATTTGTACATGGAGTTTAATGTTTGAATTTGGATTTGTGCTTCAAAATTAATGTGAATAAAAATAAAATTTGACTGAATGACAATTTGCCTTTACTTTCTTTAACAAGAAAATCCAGAGACTCTAAACCCCTCCCCTCCCCCCCAAAAACAAAACCAAACAAACTCTATGAAGCTTGGCACCTCACAGGCTTGGGTTAAAATATACATATATATTTTCAAAAAATGCCCCAATCCAGTGGCGTAGCCAGGTTCTAAGTGCAGGGGGAGCAAACATAAAAAAGGCGCCCCACCTTGGCTCCTCCTCTGGCCATGCCCCCCCTTGGCTCCTCCTCCGGCCGCTCCATGCCCCCCCTGCTGGCTCCTCTGGCCGCGCCGCGTCCCACCCCCCTTGGCTTCTCTGGCCATGCTGCGGCCATGCTGCGACCCCCCTCGGAGGGGCTCGGTCTGGGGGGAGGGGGGCCGGGAGCGGCCCGGCCGAGGAAGTTTTTAGAGTGCGGTCGGAGGGGGGGGGGGAAGAGGCAAGAAAGTTTCACGCGCCCCCAGGTGGGACTCACCAACTGCCGAGTGACCTCGGAGGAAGCCATGACATCGTGCCGGGCGGCCGCCGTGGGAAGGGGAGGGGAGAGGCGTGCGGGAAGCTCCAGGCGGGCTGGAGTCTTGGACGTGACGTGAGCGGATGGTCGGTCTCTGAACTCCCCCCCCCCCCAGACACCCCACTCATTGGCTCATTGGGTCCGCGCTTACCTGGCTGCCCAGGTGCCTCTGATGAGCGACCTTCTTCCCCACAGCGCCAGGGAAAAGCGTCCCTGACTGAATGCCACCGCCTGGCTCGTTGGGCCTGGGAGAGAGCAGACCAGGCGCAGATGGCAGAGCCGCTGAGCTCTCCTGCTGGGCTGATGGGGCTGAACGTGAGCTCCCCGGAGCGCAAAGCTCAGCCCGGTACAGAGGAAACATGGACAAACTTGAACACGGGCGCTGGGGGTAGGGGAGGCAAAGCCTTTAGGTCACTATGAACAGCGGTGCTGGGAGTGAGTTTAAAAGAGAAGTAGCCCAGCTTTTGGCTGGATTTCCCCCAACTCCCCAGATGCTGATCCCATGCTTTCCCCATGAGAAAGAGTCCAAAAGAGAAAGCCGCTTCCAGTAACTGGAAACCAAACCTCTCCCCCCACGTTTTATGGCTGAGTCCAGCGCAACCTAGGAGCCGGCTCCCCACGGGGAACGGAGACCAAGCAGCCGGTACATCCCCCTGCGGGCAGCGCTGCTCAGGGGGCACTTTGCACCCCCACCGCCCAGAGAGCTGGAGCAGCAGCAGCACCTGTGCCCAGGCAGTGACAGCGCCTCCTCCCATCCCTCACTTTCTTCTCCCGCGCTCCGAGCCGGGCGCCCTGCTGCAGCCCCTCCACGCTGCGAAGCCTCCGGCACTCTGCCTAGTGCCGGAATGTCAAATGTGCTGAGGGGAAGCGGCTGCTTCCCCTGCACCCCGCTAGCTAGGCTACTGCCCCAATCCAAAACACAATTTGTTGTGGATGGATCAGAGATTTTTGCACTCCGTGAAAGGTTCCATCAGGCAGTATCCCAAAGACTACTAAGAAAGAAGAGGATGAAAGGTTTAATCTACCACCAGAGTGGACTTGCAACCACAGTTGAAAAATAGGGATGGCTGAACCATTTTGGAAGGGATACGAGTCACCATTTTTTAACCTTCCTCCATTTCTAGAACCAAAACTGTTAAGATTCTGACACTTTTAGATAAACTGCTGTCACTGCTAGGAGTGGAATTGTCAAATCTCTCACAAAAGCACATTCTCTCAAGATTTTCAGACTCTAGCCTGCAGAGCCAAGACATCTGGAAAGTTTGAATAAGCAACCAAAACGTTTTGACATTTATCCAAACTGAACTCAACCTCTGAACCTCTGTGAGATTCACTCATCAATAACTGAAAGCAGAAGTCCTGGTGGTTAAAGAGATCCATAGCCAACTAATGGGTAGCCATTGAAGCTGGACAGATGATCTGAATAAGCTCTCCCCTAGCATCTATTGAGGAACTGTGCAAAAGACTTCAGGCAAAGCAGTTGCATAGTTGCAACTGCTTTGCCTACATGATCAGTAATCAGACCTGCTTTGCAAAGTGATCAGTTTTGGCTGTTTTGGGTTAAAGTTCACTTTAGATTTGGACACAGGTAAAATAAAATAATGTTACGCTTTTTGTATGAATAAAGGGCAGCAGAACTGTACTTAATATGCCCTAATTGAGAAGGTGTTACCTTAGCTTCAGTAGCGTAGCTGGGGGGGATTAGGGGGAGCGGCCGCTCCCACTGAGCACATTCCCCCAAAGTGGCGCCTTTTTAATTTTAACACTCACTCGGGGGCGCTTCCCAACAGGGGCGGCACATCTGGGTCTTCGGCGGCACTTCGGTGGCAGGTTCTTCAGTCGCTCCGGGTCTTCAGCAGCAATTCGGCGGCGGGTAATTTGGTGGCGGGTTCTTCAGTCTTCGGTGGCAAGACTTGGGTTTTTCTTTTCTTTTTTTTCCTTGCTGCTTCGTGGCGGGTGGCGCCTTTTTTTATGTGTTCGCTCCCCCTGTTGTTAGAACCTGGCTACGCCACTGCTTAACTTCAACCTCACTTGCTCAGTGGAGATAGTGATGCCAAGTCCAAGTGAAAGTCGGAGGGGGTGGGCACACAGTGTAGACTCTGTTTAAAGGGTCTTAGCTATCATTTGACCTTTCCCCTCCAGTGTTTAAAGACAGAGCTGATTGGATTCAATTGAGCATCCTTGTTTCCTCTCAATGATCTCTAGAACTGAAATCACACTAATAAACTGGTCTAGGGAGCTTAGTCCTGGTGTGGGGCCAGTGTTGTGGTGAAACACCACAGGCAGGAGCAGCGAGTTCCTCTCTACTCAGTGAAATCACTAGGAGGCTGGGTTATATGGTGGAACCTCAGAACACGACATCACAGCGAAGAGAAGCAGCAGTGGTGAGCAACAGCAGCAGTAGAAACAGCAGCGGCAAGCTGAAGCCGAGGTGTCACTCAATCACCTCCAGAACCCACCTGAATGCACCCCGGGACTCTGATACTTTGCTGACCACAGATAAGCTGTGAGTGGGGTGCAACTGAGGGAAAGGCATGTTAAAGGGACATTTGCCTTTTGGAATTTCACACCTGAAGGTGGGAAACTGAAGGAAAGGACTCCTGCCCAAGATAGTGTGGGGCAGGAGTTCACTTATGGTTTGCACACTTTTGAATCACTATTGCAGTATTTTCCCAAATTAATGCTGTGATCCCTTTCCCTTTTAATAAAAGTTTTCTTTTATATACACAGACTTAGTGCTTGGCAATGGGGAAGTAGAGACTCATGGAAGTGCCCAGAGGTGGTGTTTAGTTTTTCTAGATTTCTGAGTGCGGTGGGTTCCAGCTGGTTTTCATAGATTCTAAGGCTAGAAGGGACTATTGTGATCATCTAGTCTGACCTCGTGTGTAACACAGGCCATAGAACTTGCCCCAAATAGCCCCTAGAGCAGAGCTTTTAGAAAAATATTCAATCTTGATTTAAAAATTGTTAGTGATGGAGAATCCACCATGACACTTGGTAAATTGTTCCAGTGGTTAATTACTCTCACTGTTAAAAATGTACACCTTATTTCCAGTCTGAATGTGTTTAGTTTCAACTTCCAGCCACTGGATCCTGTTATACCTTTCTCTGCCAGTTTGAAGAGCAAATATTATTAAATATTTGTTCTCCACGTAGGTAGTTATAGACTGTAATCAAGTCAGTCCCTAACTTTCTCTTTGTTAAGCTAAATAGATTAGGCTCCTTGAGTCTATCACTATCAGACAGGTTTTCGAGTATTTTAATTGTTCTCATGTCATGGCTCTCCTGTGAATGCTCTCCAATTTATAAACATCCTTCTTGAATTGTGGGCACCAGAATTGGACACAGTATTCCAACGGTGGCCCACCAGTGCCAAATCCAGAGGTAAAATAATCTTCCTACACCTACTTGAGATTCCCCTGTTTATGCTTCCCAGGATTGCATTAGCTCTTTTGGCCACAATGTCACTCTGGGAGCTCAAGTTCAGCTGACTATGCATTACAATCCAAAAATCTTTTTCAGAGTCACTGCTTCCCAGGATAGAGTCCCCCAGCCTGTAAGTATGGCCTAGGTGTATACATTTACCATATTAAAAACCAATATTGTTTGCTTGTGCCCAGTTTATTAAGGGATCTAGATCACGCTGAATCAGTGACCTGTCCTCTTCATTATTTACCACTCTGAATTTTTGTGTCATCTGCAAACTATCAGTGATTATTTTATGTTTTCTTCCCAATCCATTGATAAAAATATTAAATAAAGTAGACACAAGAACCAATCCCTGAACCACACTGGAAACAGACCCACTTGATGATGATTCTCTGTTTATAGTTATATTTTGAGACCTTTCTGTTAGCCAGTTTTTAATCTACATAATGTGTGACGTTAATTTTACATCATACTAGTTTTTAAATCAAGATATAATTCAGCACCAAGTCAAATGCCTTACAGAAGACTATTACATCAACACTGTTACCTTTATCAACAAAATTTTTACTCTCGTCCAAAAAAAAAAAAAAATGATATCAAGTTAGTTTGACGGGATCTATCGTCCATAAACCTATGTTAATTTGCATTAATTACATTACTTACCCTCCTTTATTTCTTTATTAATCTACTCCCATATCAGCCACTCCATTATCTTGCCTAGGATCGAAGTCAAACTGACAGGCCTATAATTACCTGGGTCATCCCATTTACCCTTTTAAAAAATTGGCACATTAGCTTTCTTCCAGTCTTCTGGATCTTCCCCAGTAATCCATGATTCAGTGAAATATTAACTGTCCAGCAAGCTCCTCAGCCAGCTTTTTTAAAGCTCTTGGATGCAAGTTATCTGGACCTGCTAATTTAAAAGTATCTAATTTTAGTAGTTTCTGTTTCCAGAGTAGCCTTAACAATGCTGTAGCAACTTCTCAAACGACTCCACACATCATGGTGCAGCCTGTAGCTCCTTCCTCCCTTTCCCCTGGGCTACCAGTGCTCTTATAAACGATCCCTCTGGAGCATGCCCTGCAGCTGCTGAGAGGTGGGGCCTCCCTAGCCCAGGACTGCTCTATGCCATGCCTTGGTTTAGTGTGGGGTCTGCAAACCCCATCACAGAAACTTATGAAATAAAGATGGTGAGCTGCATACAACTTAGCCTTATTTCAAATTTGATGTATGAATGACTACGAAAGTACAAGACATGACATCTTTAGAGGACAAATCAACTTCACTGAGGGTTTGGTCAGAAGCAATAGCCACAACAGTTAGAAATCCTTTAAACTCCTATTCATCCCAAACACTACTACAGAACATAATTAGAAGGCCTCCAAGGAAAAATGAATAGTGAATATTTTATATATTCCAGGGCTACAGGCAGATTTGCTGTTGATGCTGTTCTGTTTTGATTGCTGTTTCTTCAGCATTTACCGTTGGATTATGTGGGTGCTTGAAATGTCTGAAAAAGGGCTCATACCTTCCTATTACAAACAGACAAATCTCGTAATCTGAATGGCATAGCAATCTTCAAATAACTGAACAATGATATGCACCATATGGAAAGATGTTAGTACAAGCACTCAGATTAACAGGGGTGTGTACTGTACTGCTGCTCAGAGATCTCTAGTTTTAAGAAACATCCCCACAAACCAAATGAAGCTTGCTCAGTCTAGCTGAAAAACATTTCTTTTCCAGTTTTTCCACACAATACAAGTCAAATGTACACACTCTCCTGCATATGAAGTAGATCTACAGTAGGTCCAATAGAAGGGAAATAATCTATTTAAGAGACATCCAAATTCCTCTGCTTGAATAAAAAGGAATGAGAAACAGTTGTACATATTAAATAATGTTTATCCTACCACTCCTTTTACCAAGGTTGGCCTCAAAACTTATTTCATAAAATGCTCCCCAAAATAAATGCTTAAGACTCAAGGTACATTTTTATCTGGCTTTTCTTATGAAGGCTTAATAGATTATTAACTGCACAGCAGCATTTTAAGAAAGAAGCACTAAGCTTTGTTAATGAAATGAATGAATTGAAGAGTTCAAACTGAGTTCAGGGTTCAGCTAAAGAGTTACAATTTAGGATCATCTGTATGAATTTGCCAAAATCAAGCTGTATTACATTTTAGGGTGCTATAAACACTATGAACTGTTACTTGAAAAATTTAACCCTGTTCATTCTGTTGCAATACTCCCAAAAGAAATTATTTACTTCGTAGATCTTTTCAAATGCAGAAATGTGTACATGTGTACACACACAATATTTAAACACATCCTATAACATGCGTTCATTAAGATAGGCCAGCCTGACAGAATACCTCTTCTGTATTAATTTATTTGCATAATTAGATAATTTACTACAATCAGTATACAAAATAGTTCATTGTACACCTGCACATAGCTAAGTCATCACTGCAAGATATATGTATCCAGTGGCATGGGTTGCTACTCAGTATTATGTATTGAATACTGTAATGGGGTGGTCACCCGCTCCGGCCCAGAAAGGGTTAAAACATCCCTGGGAAAGGGCTACCCCGGGGAGCCAGAAGGCTACGCTGATGGAGAAGGCAGTCACAGCTGGGGCCACGCCCCAATCAGGCCACAGTTGGCCCTATAAAAGGCTGTGGGCCAAGAGCTCAGAGAGTCTCTCTCTAGCTGTGGAGAGAGACGGGCCTGAACAGTTGGGCCAGCTGGTGAAGGAACAGCGGGCCCTGGTACAACTCCTCCGTCAGGAGTTTCAGAGGAAATGGGGAGAAGGGTATGAGAAGCTGAGTGCCAGGGCCAGGAGGCCTGTGGCAGAGCGCCAGACTTGCTACGCCTGCGGGCAGAATGGACATGTAAGATGGGACTGTCCCTACTGGGATTGGGGGCAGGGTGCCTCACCCGGGGAGGGACAGGGGTGAGTCCCTAGGACAGTCCGCTGGGTGAAGGAACCCAGGCGGCTGCCGACGTGTTGGGCCTGTGGGCGACGAGGCCACATGCAGTGGACGTGCCCAGGCCCGATGCGGAGGGTCTGGGTTAGTCCCAGCGAGAGGGCGGGACCCCAGATGGACCATGAGAGTCCCAGGGCAGCAAGGAGGTGGGAAGCCTGCTGGAGCTGCCAGATACCGGGCCACATTAGGAAGCACTGCCCCCTCAAAGAACTGAGGGGTGGCCGAAGGAGGTGCCTGGGGGCCCAAAAGGGCTAAAACAGGAGGAGGTGGCGAAGGCAGCAACGGGGATGGAGGGACCCCACGGGAGGTCGGGACCCAGACCGTCGCTGGGCAGGTCTTCAGCCAAGGGACAGAGAGCGAGTGGGTCCAGCAAGAGGCCGGGACCCAGACCCTGCAAGTGGAGGGTCAGGGGGATGCAGACCTACTGGCGTGGCTGGAGGCCGTGGAGCTGGCCCGCTGGAAGGCAGAGGCACACTTCCGGGAGATGGCCTGAGGCTGAGAAGTGTCAGAGAGGAAGCGTGTGGCCCAGGAGGGACGGCCCTGGAAGAGTAGCTCTGGGGAGCCCAGGCCAAGCGTCCCCCCTACCCCCAGGGGTGGGAATTTTGAGGGGGGGGGTAAAGGGGCACCGGGGTTCAGGAGGGACACGGGGGCCTGAGACAAGTGGGACATCAGCCAGTGGAGGGCGCTCCGGAGCTGGAGAGCTCATTCCCAGGACGACCAGCAGGAGGCGCCGCACCGGTGAGTCATCGCATTGCTACAAATACATACTCCCCAACATAGGACTAGATTCCATATTACTCTGGTCCTTTTGCACAACTCAGGCAATGTAACCAGTTCCATCCCACCCCCAATCCCTCCTGTATGATCAGCACTTAGATGCAGTGGAGAATTGACTTCATAATGTGTACATGCATGGGAGGGAGGGCAGGTGACGACAAGGTAGAGAAGACAGAGAGCGAAGAAGCAACTATAACACTGAATTTCCTCACTTTTGTAAATTTAAGTCAGGACTGTAACATTGCATTAATATTTTTACAGCATGAGATTTCTTAAATTCACCACAACATATGGGCAGTGGGAAGCATGTTTCATATTATTATGAACTAAAAGCTTTGTGAGAACTTTTCCATTTACAAAACACTGTTTCCTTTGTGAAATAGTAAACATTTAAAAAAATCTATACTGACTTCTTATATAGACAATATTCTGATTATATGAAGTGTCTTTCAGACATTCATGTTTAAACAACTTCTGAATATGGCTCTGAACCAATTTCCAGTGACAAATAATTATAGCGGCGTCCCATAAAGCAATGGTATAGATGGCGTCCAAAATCAAATCCTTCATTTAAATTCTTTAAGGAATGGTCATATTTAAAACAATTTTGCCTATTTAAAATTGTTCTGGAATATATTAACCCATGGCTTGAAAAGCTACTCATCCGTTATGAATAGGTATCTTTCCCATGCAAGTGCCACTAAATTCTGTTGATTTTAAGTTTTCTTACATTAAAAAATCCAGTCTTTATGATTGTGCCAATAGCTTTTGAAACATGAACCTCAAATGTTAGCCAATGTGATGTTGTCTTTGTAAGTCCGTAGACAAACAGCTTCAGTGCTTCTGCTTCTGGTAGTATCTTTCCTCCAGGTCAGTGAAAACTGTTTGGTCTGGTCAGTTTTCACTCCTGCTATTGAAAACTCTGGGGACATCAGTGAAATTGACAGAATCAGGTCAATTTTCCAATCTGCAGCTTGAGAAAGTTCTTTCCAAAACTGGAAACAGGCACTGGAGCTATTCTCTGGGGGAGGACGACTCAAAAACAGAGACCAGAGAAGGGGATGATTAGCAGAGACATCACCAACACCCTTGCAGAGGAGGCTCTGTAGTGGTGGTGGTGGAAAAACAGAGAAAATATCCTCGTTCCTTCCTTCCAGCAGATAAATGGGGTGTACCTTTGTCAGACGCCTACTAGCTAGAGCAGGGGTCAGCAACCTTTCAGAAGTGGTGTGCTTCATTTATTCACTCTAATTTAAGGTTTTGCATGCCGGTAATACATTTTAACAGTTTTAGATGGTCTCTTTCTATTAGTCTATAATATGTAACTAAACTATTGTTGTATGTAAAGTAAATACGGATTTTAAAATATTTAAGAAGCTTCATTTAAAATTAAATGCAGAACCCCCTGGACCGGTGGCCAGGACCCAGGCAGTGTGAGTGCCAGTGAAAATCAGCTCGCATGCCGAAAGCGGCATGCGTGCCATAGGTTGCCTACCCCTAAGCTAGAGGCTACAAAAATGGAGCCCCCAAACAGGGTCCAGGGACAGCAATCTAAGAGTCTGGGAGAGCTTCATTTCTCACTTAAAGTGTTGCCCCTGTATAGAGGAGCCTCTAATCTTAGATTAGTCCTCTGGCTTAATCTTCTGACTATTAGGAGTCAGGTAAATTTTTCAATGCTATGGAGGAATTGGGGTGAGTGGATGTGGGTGGGAAAATGACAGAAAAGACAAATATGGGTGCTGAGGGAGAGAGATTTTGGGAGAAATGGCAGACAAAACAAAGGGGAAGAGAGAGAGCATGCAACAGAGTAAAAGAGAGAGGAAGAGAAGAGGATACTGAAAAAGAGGAAATAACTGATATTGAAAACACAGCAAGAAAAGATATGCCATGTCTTAGAAAAAAGAAAAGAAAAAAGGTATTGTGAAGGCAGAAGGAAAATAAATATTAACAAAAGCAAGAGAGATTATGTAAGTTACATTTTAACATATATATTAAAAGGAAGTTGATTCACAATGTTATAATTAAACACAATACTACACAGCTATTCTAGTCCATTAAATTGCAGTGGGTATTTTTCACCTTGGCTAGTCAGTGTCATGTACATTTTTCAAGGTCTGCAATAAACCCATGCTATAAAACAGTCTAGCGAGCTTGTCTGATAGTATAGAACATCTTGACATCCGTGCATGACATTTGTGAATATATATGCCATTTAAAGTGTAGTTCTACTCTGAAAAGTGATCATATATATATATATATGGTGATCCGATGTTTCCTGTCTCAAAGTTTTCTGTATCTAATACAATAAGTTTACTTTTTTTTTTAAATGCCAGGCCTACAACCTCATCCTGGGCTCAGAATGAAGCTGGGTTCCTTCCATCACTTGCATACAGATTCTGCAGGCCAAATTCTGATATAAGTTACACCCATGTAACCCCACTGCCTTCAATGACTTTGCATAGATGTAGCTCATTGAAACTCATCAAACATTTGTGTTGATGATGCACAAGGTGGAGTTGATCCAGTATACTCAATTGTAACTCTGTTGGCTATGCAGTGCTAACAGGACTAAAAATCAGTAAAAATATATTTTTTGCCATTAAAATTAACATAAGTGATTCTGAGTACACATAAAGAACAGGGTTTTTTGAGTAAGGTACCATTTTTATATGGTCACTTTACAGAGTAAAACCACAGTTTAAAGTTTTTAACTTGCAGCATTAAAATTCTTCATTCTTGTTCCAGAAACATTTCCCCCAGAAGGTGGAAATGTCCAACCATTTCTGTGTTTAGTGCTATCGTTGCCATGTTTTCTCCAGTCACCTAGGGAAAAAATTTTGCCCACTAAATTTTAAAGACATGAACTCAGCTTCCTACCGGCATTTGTTTTTGTAAAATATAAAACTAAAAGGAAAACCTATTGGTTACATTATGAAATATTATAGTGATCAATATACTATATGATCAGTGACAAATGTAACTAAACATTGTATACTTCCTCTTGGAAGATGAAAAGCAGAAAAAAAACCTACATATTATTCCCTAACAGAATATAGGTATAAACATCAAGTACTTACATCAATTAAATCTGAAAGGTCATGAATATAATACTTGAAAACAGAAGCGTTGGTTGCTTCAAGGGTTAGTAGGTACTCATTTCGGGCTTTAATAGATTTCAGCTTGTTTTCAGAGTATTTTGCTTGACGCTGAAAAAGAAATTGTGTATTAATATAGTGAGAAAGTTTGAATACCTCAACTTTATCATGCAGCAAAATAGATAAGCGTGCATTAATTGTTACTATCAACTAGAAAGAAACTTCAATTTTTGCTATGCATTTAACAGAAACACAATTTTAAAACCCCATCAATAGAAAATGTAATTTATGAACAAGCCATGTAATGAGGAAATTACTGGGAGTAAAAACACTCACTATCTCTGAATTGCAAGTTCTCTGTAAGCTACTACTAGTTTATAACATTAATATATCTAACTAGCTACTTCTAGTTTATCACAGATTATATTAATCTCATCATATGCCACATATTTCCTTAATGGACAATCTCTCTCAAACCATTCTATAGAAACATATACATCTAAGATACAGCTTCAAAGGAATCTCAGAACTGAATTTACTTCAAATTAAGCAGGATAACAAGCTTTTAATGAAACCCTATTTACTTTTTCCTTCATTTTCTCAATCTTCTTCACAGAACTCCTCCTCTGGTGCCTCTCCTCTAGTCGAATATGAAAGACAGGGTCTCCTGACCTCCCAATCTGTCTTTCTTCTTGCTTCTCTGCTTCCTTCAGCTTGCTTTCTGCACTGATGCTCTCTGCATGATACATATGGTATGTTTTCATGACCTGTGGAAGAGACAGTCAAAGAAGAGTTAAGAGGCAATGGATATAAAAAAGCTTCTCATAAAAAAAAAAAAATCACAGGGCCCCTGAATAAAAACACCATCTTATGAAGTCTTGAATAAATATCTTTGCCAACAGCGTTTAGATTGTATTTTTCCTTCCTGCTCCATTTAATTTAATCTCAAGAGTTAGCAGCAGGCATGCATGCCTTGCTCATGTGACTTACTTTCAAGGTTGACTGTACATGACATTATAGATTCATAGATTCTAGGACTGGAAGGGACCTCGAGAGGTCATCGAGTCCAGTCCCCTGCCCGCATGGCAGGACCAAATACTGTCTAGACCATCCCTGATAGACATTTATCTAACCTACTCTTAAATATCTCCAGAGATGGAGATTCCACAACCTCCCTAGGCAATTTATTCCAGTGTTTAACCACCCTGACAGTTAGGAACTTTTTCCTAATGTCCAACCTAGACCTTCCTTGCTGCAGTTTAAGCCCATTGCTTCTTGGTCTATCCTCAGAGGCTAAGGTGAACAAGTTTTCTCCCTCTTCCTTATGACACCCTTTTAGATACCTGAAAACTGCTATCATGTCCCCTCTCAGTCTTCTCTTTTCCAAACTAAAGAAACTCAATTCTTTCAGCCTTCCTTCATAGGTCATGTTCTCAAGACCTTTAATCATTCTTGTTGCTCTTCTCTGGACCCTTTCCAATTTCTCCACATCTTTCTTGAAATGCGGTGCCCAGAACTGGACACAATACTCCAGCTGAGGCCTAACCAGAGCAGAGTAGAGCGGAAGAATGACTTCTCGTGTCTTGCTCACAACACACCTGTTAATACATCCCAGAATCATGTTTGCTTTTTTTGCAACAGCTTCACACTATTGACTCATATTTAGCTTGTGGTCCACTATAACCCCTAGATCCCTTTCTGCCGTACTCCTTCCTAGACAGTCTCTTCCCATTCTGTATGTGTGAAACTGATTTTTTCTTCCTAAGTGGAGCACTTTGCATTTGTCTTTGTTAAACTTCATCCTGTTTACCTCAGACCATTTCTCCAATTTGTCCAGATCATTTTGAATTATGACCCTGTCCTCCAAAGCAGTTGCAATCCCTCCCAGTTTGGTATCATCCGCAAACTTAATAAGCGTACTTTCTATGCCAATATCTAAGTCGTTAATGAAGATATTGAACAGAGCCGGTCCCAAAACAGACCCCTGCGGAACCCCACTCGTTATGCCTTTCCAGCAGGATTGGGAACCATTAATAACAACTCTCTGAGTACGGTTATCCAGCCAGTTATGCACCCACCTTATAGTAGCCCCATCTAAATTGTATTTGCCTAGTTTGTCAATAAGAATATCATGCGAGACCGTATCAAATGCCTTACTAAAGTCTACAAAAACAACAAGGAGTCTGGTGGCACCTTAAAGGCTAACAGATTTATTTGGGCATAAGCTTTCGTGAGTAAAAACCTCACTTCTTCGGATGCATAGAGTGAAAGTTACAGATGCAGGCATTATATACTGACACATGGAGAGCAGGGAGTTACTTCGCAAGTGGAGAACCAGTGTTGACAGGGCCAATTCAATCAGGGTGGATGTAGTCCACTCCCAATAACAGATGAGGAGGTGTCAATTCCAGGAGAGGAAAAGCTGCTTTTGTAATGAGCCAGCCACTCCCAGTCCCTATTCAAGCCCAGATTAATGGTGTTGAATTTGCAAATGAATTGTAGTTCTGCTGTTTCGCTTCTCCCTTATCCACAAGACTCGTTATCCTATCGAAGAAAGCTATCAGATTGGTTTGACATGATTTGTTCTTTACAAATCCATGCTGGCTGTTCCCTATCACCTTACCACCTTCCAAGTGTTTGCAGAGGATTTCCTTAATTACTTGCTCCATTATCTTCCCTGGCACAGAAGTTAAACTAACTGGTCTGTAGTTTCCTGGGTTGTTTTTATTTCCCTTTTTATAGATGGGCACTATATTTGCCCTTTTCCAGTCTCCCGGAATCTCTCCCGTCTCCCATGATTTTCCAAAGATAATAGCTAGAGGCTCAGATACCTCCTCTATTAGCTCCTTGAGTATTCTAGGATGCATTTCATCAGGCCCTGGTGACTTGCAGGCATCTAACTTTTCTAAGTGATTTTTAACTTGTTCTTTTTTTATTTTATCTGCTAAACCTACCCCCTTCCCATTAGCATTCACTAGGTTAGGCATTCCTTCAGACTTCTCGGTGAAGACCGAACAAACAATTGCTATTGTTCTGTTTGCTATTTATACTGCACTTTGCATCTCCAAAGCACTGTTCTAACCACTCTGGATAAGGAGAAAAGTGATGGAAAATTAGTCCTAGTTTAAGCAGGTTTGTCTTTCCCCCTCACCTCTATCCTGGGGAAAAAAGCAAGTAACATACACCTCACAACAAACCTTTTGGCAATGGAGTAAACCCACCACCCCAAAGTAGAGTGGGCATGCACCTGTCTGTTTTTTGGTTTCTATATTGGTTTTGGGGAAAGAACAAAACACAGAATCCTCAAGCTGATAACTTCCTCTCTTCTTCCGGCAGATATCACCTTTGGGCCAGGCCATGCAGATGATCTTCTCCTCAGATGAGTCCGCCAGCAGGAAGTAAATTGGCCGTTCCTGCTTCAGTAGGTGGGATGCGCTGAAGAAACAGACTACCTTGGGGAGTTACCCTGAAATACCCCCTTGGAATAGAAGCAGCTTCTGTAGCTGTATAGTCAGCAAGGCCTAAGAAGCTTCCATAGGCTGGCAGACACTGAGGATGACTCCCAGCTGGATAGGCTCAATGGTGAATTAGTCTCATCTGACAGTTGAAACATGGCTTAGCCCAGATTCTCAGCAGCCGGCTGTCTGCTATTTCAGGTGAATGTAGAACAGATGTATTTTTAAAGTTTTGTGCAAAAAACCCAAAAAGCTTTTGGAGAATTCTAATTGTGCATAATGTATGTAAGTACTAAATTATTTAGCACTTAAGCTGTTGATAGAACTAAAATGTGATCTATATTGAAAATAAAACAGCAGACTGTTCACTTCCTTCCTTAATGAACACAGAAAAAATTGTACAGCATTTCAAAATGAGTTGCTTTTTGAATACATTTGCAAACATAGGATTAGTTTCTATGCCAAAATACCTAATATAGGGAATGGATATTATTATATTACAGCAGGATGCACTCAGAACAGCATGGCACTGCACTACGCACTATACATATGCATAGTAAGAGATACTCCCTGCCCCAAAGACCCTACAATCTAAACAGACAAGACAGACAAAGGTTTGGAAGAGGAAGCAGAGATACAGCAGGGCAGGGGCTGAGCTGGGAACACCATGCGGGCCTATTGAGTCCCAATCGTACATTGCTTAAATATAACAATGTTATGTTTTACCCATTACATTTGGCATTCTTACTAACAGCAAGAAATAATCTATGCATAGGGATTCATATTATATATATGAAATAAAAGAACTGATCAAATACAACAGATCATAATTTTTCAAGAATTTTGTTTTGTAAAATAAACACAAAAGAACAGCAAGTGACGTGATTCCATTAAAGATGACATGAAAAGGAAATTAAAAATATGGGTTTTGGCCTTTAGAAGATACTTTTTATATAGAAGGCCTACAAGATTTTTTTTCAGCAAAAGCTTGCCAGCCCCAGAATGAAAACCATGTTCTTTTAGCTTAGAGCACCATCCGGGCCAAACAGGAAAGTCATTTAGTTTTTTTGTCTCCGTTATTTTTGCCAGTAAAAAGGGCATAATGACACTTAGCACTTTTTCAGCTGCAGACCTCAAGTCGCTTGACAAAAGTGGCTAAGCCTGAGTAGTGCTGTTTTACAAACAAACTAGGCACTCGGATGTGAAGCAATTTTCCAGAGCGCCCCTGTAGTCTAGTGGATGAGAGATAACTCTCTCTCACACTCCCCACCAACTGTTTACACATGAAACAGAAGCTGTGACATTCCAGCTAGCTGCACTAAGGGAGTACAGGAGCCACTACTGCTAGGAACTAGCTCTCTCGGAGGACTCCAATAAGCCCAGGCTAGAGTGCCATTCCCTCAAGCCTCATCTCCCTGGAGAGAGCTCCTTCTTCATCTCAACCTCTTCTTACACATAAGGATTACAGAATCCACAGCATCCCAATGGACACTACTTCAAAAGCAAATCTTTGTCAACTCCACCTTCTCCTGCAGCCTGGCCTTGACTCTGTCTCCTGAGGAATAGAGAGTCCATTTGAAATTCACATTTCTATCTGAAAACGTTGTATCTGCTATTGTTATAAGTAAAACATTCGATTACTAGAATTGAAAGAGACTTGCGTTTGTCTGTTTTTGCAGTATACCAAGGGCTGGTTTACATACAGTGTTTGCACCGAGAGAACCGTATTGGTTTAGAAATTAATACAGTTAAATTGGTGCAGCCCTAGTGCAGATGCAGTTATATCAGTACTGACATTAACATATATCTCATGTGTCTGCATCCTCACTGGAAGGTTATACCACTTTAACTATATCAGTTTCGAACAGATGTCGTTAAATCAGTGCACAAAGTGCATATAGACCAGCCCTTACTTTGTGCATTTGGCTTGTGCATAGTGTGTTTTGTTGATGGCACTTCCTATCTCATGCATTATTATTACATCATTCTCAGGCAAATCTCTGGAGAGCTCACAAGCACAGTCCTCCCCAGGTTCTGCCAGTGGGTGTTTATCAGTAATAGCAGCAACACTTTAATTGCAGAGGCAGCAGGCAGATATTTGCACAAAATGAAAAAGATTAGAGGGGTGATTGGGCCCAAACATTTTTGGTGTTGTTCCCACAAGTAAGTAAGACAACATGAAGTTTGCATGTGAAGTTGCACAGTTTGCTCTTTTTCTTAATTTTCTACCATGTTTTGTGGGATGTTCTCTCTCTCTCTTTGCACTAGAGGATCTAAAATGATGTCAAAGAATAGAAGAGCTTGGTAAAAACCTGCTTTGCCCAAGTCTTCTGCTTAACTGAAAGCTTATGGAATGGACTCTAAATTCAGCAAACAGACTAGATAGTTTCATTTTTTTGGTAGTCTGTTTCACTTTCTGGCTCTCATGCAGAAGTGCAATGTTGCAATGCTTATTTTGCAATGCTCATATGAATATTGAAATCCGAACAAAAAAACCTGTTTATTTTTTTAAAAAAAGGTATGAAAATGTAAAAACACCCTACATTTTGCAACTAAACTGCCAGTCAGTGTCTCTTCAAATGAATTACAAATTCTCAGTACAACTATTAATTTTAAAGCTGTCCATCAGAATTTGTCTATTGGAATGATTAAATTATCCTACAATGTATTTTCTTATTGTTTTATTTAGTAAAAGCCCTCCCTATAAGATAAACAAACATCTTCACTTCTAAATATTATTAAAGAAATAGCAATTTCAAAAATATATAGATGTTTTACTCTTTTTGTGCAAATCTACAATATATTTGGAAAATTCAAAGTTAATGTAAAGACAAGATCAATAAGATTTATGATGCATTTCCTCCCTAATAGCAACATTTTAAAATTAAAAACAGAATTTTAAAAATAATCAGTAATACATATCCATCTTGGTCATTAATACTTAGATATTTCAGTGGCAATTCTTAGGGTCCAATTTAGTTACAGAAGTCAATGAGAGATTTTCTTGTACAATGAGTTCTGAACTGGGTCCTCAATCTATTATTTGGAACAAATATCCTGGTGAAATGTACAATGCTCCTCTCAATTTCCTGACAAACTGTTGAATTGATAGGCCATACTGTCAGAGTATCTGTCACTGCAGTGACTTTAATTAGTCCCAAAAGTGGTTATTGATCTGCCATCAAGTGTTCATTGAAGAGGAAGAGCAAGGTCATAATTTCACAGATGCTAGGCTGTCATCATGACAGATACGGTGTGCTCCTATTCTGTATTTGACAGACATCTTTAAATGCAATATCAGTCTTCCTATAAAATAAAATGAGTTTAATTCTGCCTATTTAGCAGGTGTTATAAGTGCATTACACTAGATCAGCTGTTTTAAAATAAGGATTTCTGACCCACCACAAAGTCAGCCTAAAAGTGTCTGGAAAGGGTTATGCTGCACCAAATTACAAGTGTTCTATTTGTAAAGAAACAGATTGCATACTACCCTCGATTTTAGTGTGGAAGCCTCGGTGTCATTGATAAGAGTTCAATATGCAGATTGAGGGCAGCATATGGCACTCACGTATCCTGGTGAAGGGCATATTACAGACAAATTGAATAATTATTTTTGTTAAACGCACAAATTAATTGTGCAGATCCATCAGTAAGAAAGTAATTTATACTATGTAAGACAACTGGGTTTTGTGGGGAGACGGAGGGAAGTTTTCTTGTGAAAAGGCTGTTTTTCAATTTCTCTATGCTATCATGTTATATGATTGTTCCCATCGCTCTGCATTTTTCATAGTAGTGGATTGAGGTCTTGCTCAAAAATTTTAACTTCTTTTCTTGAAAACTTCCCATCCCTCAACTATCAGAGCTGCCCAGCGCACCAAGATGTAACACTAGAAAGTTAACACATGTTAGCGTTATCTGCTGAGGGAAAGAACACATCTAATTTTATAATAAAACTGCATAATTAATAGTCATCCCTTGTTTATCATGAAAATGCTACTCATCTGCATCAGTGGGTGGGGGAACTTGATGGGGTCAGTGGTGAAAGGGGGACATTTGCTAGAGGACAATAGGTAGCTCCTCCCCCAGGAGCCTCTGTCACCCATTTAGCCAGCTGGGGGAGAGGGATGCTAATTGACCAGCATTCCCCAGATCTCAGGATTTAGACCAGCACAGGGACTATGTGGAACCTCTTTGGCTCCATTCCAGCAGAGAAAGGGTTACTCATCTGCTTCCAGCAGCAGCAACAGCAGTCCTCAAGTTGCAGAGGAAGGCTGGTAATTCTGGGTAAATTCTGGAGCCCCTTTCCCCAGGGGTAGAGGGTCTATCCCACTGCAGAGGTTGTACGTCTGCCTCCCTTGGCATGGGGGCTCTGCCTGCTACAGGAGGGATTCCATTACGACTCCCCCGGAAACCACATGGGGGACCCAAAAGAGTGTAGCCCTGGAACTGTGTCCAGGGCTAGCCCTAGACCAAATGGCGCCCTAGGTGAAGAGCGTCTTTGGCGCCCCCCCCCCATTTGTTAAACTTTTGAATACTTTATTTTTATTGCATTAGTAGCCCATTTAACGACTTTGCTGCACGATTTTCATGCATGATTTATCCTTGTCATATAAGACAATAAATGAGGCTGGTGACGGCCTTTGTTTCACACTGTCGGTGGTTTAACATCCTTTATCATGCAGTAAATGTCCCAGAAGTGGATAATGGTGTTACCAATGCTCTCTTGCTTTCAGGACGACCAATTGCAGATGTAAGCAGAGTCAGAATGGGCTCTACCCTGACATCTGGTGGTGAGCTGTGGAAAAGGACTTCAGGGGCTGATCTTGCTTACATGGGCACACCAACCCTGCCTAGCATGATGAGACTGCTTGCCCAAATGGTCACTTTGGCTGCTGTGGGATCCCCAGTCTCTTTGTTATTGGGGCAGGAGTAATAAAGTGTTGTTAGCCTCGTTATGCGAATCAAGGACAGTAGAACTGTACTTGGCATTTGATGATGGAGGGACTCGCCCTCAACTAAGTAGCACTTGCTAGGCAAGGGACATGGGTTCCAAAACCCTCTGAATGGAAAAAGGTGGGGGACAGATGTTTGTATGTGGTAGCATAGGCCCCTTCTGAGGACCCCGAACAGCACTTTGATTCCTTCTCTCTCCATGGTGTAATAACAGAGCTAATTTTGACTCCATTAGGAGTCTTGATATATGCTGCAAAGCTAAAATTGCTGATACCTAGGTCTAAGCATTAGACCTACTTTAGGCTAGTGGTGCACCAGCACTGAGGCTTCCCTACTAACAGCTGAAATCACTAAAGAGCTGAAGTTACTAAGAGCTGAAATCACTGAGAGCTGTGTTAAGTGTGTATGTGAGGGGCTAAAGACATATTGGTGAGCAGCTAGTAGGATGGCTAGCGGAGAGGAGCGGCTAGTGGAACGGCTAGTGGGGAGGAGTGGCTAGCAGAGAGGATCGGCCCGGGGTGAAGACTGCAGCAGAACCCCATGGAGAGGCGTGGCAATCGGGCATCGACACGAGCAGTGGAGCATGTAAGGTCCTCCCCATACCTTCCCCCCCTTCCACCCAGGTTGGGAGGTAAACTCTGCAGATGAACTTCTGAACTCTGTGGGGGCTGCACTGACCAAGGACAGAAACTGTGGGAAGGGTGACTTTTGGGTTGCTGGACTCAAGAACCAAAGGGAGAAGGACACGGCCCCATCTGCTTGGGGGTGGGTCTTCTGGTTCATGGTTTTGTGTTTATGAACCCTAGTTGTGTTTTCCCAATTTAATGCTGAGTTGTTTACCTCATGTTATTAAAGATTTTTGCTACACCGAGACTCTGTGCTTGTGAGAGGGGAAGTCTTGCCTCTTTGAGGCACCCAGGGGTGTGTGTGTAATTTTCCCAGGTCACTGGGTGGGGGCTCGAGCCAGTTTTGCATTGTATTGTTGAAAGGGAACCCCTATGTACTGAATCCGGCCCTTGCTGCTGTCAACTCAGCCTGGCAGAAGGGTTACACAGGAACAAACCCAGCTGGCCAGCAGGGACTTGCAGCCAATGCCCCAACAACTTTGGGATCTTGGCTCATGCCAGCAGTAGGACTAGTTGAAAACTTGGTTGCCCTGAGGACCTATAAGGCCAGCTGTTTAGAATTAGCAAAATTTAGGGCTTCATTGTGGGTGGCCTATACCCACACATCAGGGGTCACAACAAGTGGTGCCTTTGACCCACCACGGGTAGGCTCCCTTCACTATCTCTGGCCAGCTAGTGGGCCTATCCTTCTGGAGTAGGTTGGCAGGTTTCCCAGACCTATGCAGGCATTTCATAGCAAGAAAACTGTTAGAAGGGTGGTCCTGGAGGGATGGGTGCTAGACTGACGACAGGTTACCCACCCTGTTGGAGTTTCCAAAGGCTCAGCCTGGGACTGCAGCTGTGGGAGGCAGGCCATTTTATTTAAGGTGGCATTTATTGTTGCCTTCTTTGGCGCTTTGAGAGTGAGTGAGCTTGTGTCTATGGGAGCTGCAGACAGGTCCCAGCATGCATTAAATGTAACAGATATGCAACTCTTGGGCTTATAGTACTCAAAAACAGACCAGAAGGGAAGAGGGGCCTATGTGGTGTTGAAGGAATGTGCAGACGAGCACTTGTTCCCTGTAAAGATAAGAGTCTCACTAAAATCCAGAGCCTGCAACCAGGCCTGTTGTTTTCATGTGGTGATGGCAGCTTCCTGACAAGGTATCAATTCAGCACAGTACTGAAAGACACCTTGCACTACGGTGGTCTTCACTGGGGTAAATTTGGTATTTATTTTTCAGAATCAGGGCAGCGATGTCAGTAGCTGCAGAGGGTTTTGACCCACGTTAGGTGCAGGCAATAAAGTACTAGAAATCAAGGGCTACAGGACTTATGTCTGCACCAAGGAAAAGATGGCAGGGAATGGCAAAACATACGTAACCCAATGTGCTTGTTTGTTTTAGAAGCTACCCAGAGCGTACGCAATGTTTGGATTTGTGGGCACCCTATATTGCATTGGGGCCACAAGATGCTGCCAGGACAGCAGATGGATCTCAGCTGGGCTTCAGTGCTGAAGCTGTCAGCATCCAGAAGAGGCATGCAGTGGGATCAGCTTGTACCACTTTTGCACTCACTGACAGCAAAGGGCTAGGAGCAGACCGAGCCTTGTGAGCAAGATTAGAAAGGAAGTAAATAATGGGGTCACCAAGATATTCCTGGAGAAAAGGGGTTCCATGATACATCATGGGGACATCCATTACCAAAAGTTTTCAGGGATGATGGTGTATATCCATGTGACGGAGGTGCTGACGTACAGCTACGGCATGGGTTGAGCAAGTGGTGCGATAGCAGGTGGCGTGGTTGGGTGGAGAGTGACCAAGCTTGTTGCTGGCACTCCCTGTGGCTGGTTTCCAGTGCTGCTAACAGAATAAAAAAAAGTTTCTACAGGTAAAAGACCTGGGATTTTGGTGTTGGGCCTTGGGCTCATGTGATAGGATGAGACCTTCTGGCCTTCGTGGGCTGAGGTCCTCACCCTGCTGCACCCTCGGTCCCTCTTGTGGGGGTGGGGGAGGGTGCTAGGACTCAGAAAGAACTGCAGCCTGCGGGGTAGGGCTGAAGAGAACCTACCCCGCCTTATGGGTTCTATGGTAAGTCCTACACTGGAACCAATTAAATGGCTGGTATATGAAAGTATGGGTGATGGGTGGGAAGTGCCCCTCCCCTGTGTTAAAGTTGTGGTCTGCCACTTAATTCCATGCACGTGTCTGTCCTCATTTTGCTGCTGTATCCACATCAATAGGCATTTAATAGAACACCAACTTATCATTGCTGAAATTACTGTCTTTGATTTATTTCAAAACTGCCTCCAGTAAAGTAGTATTTCTTACTGGAAATTGAGTTTGTGTGTGATTCATTAATCTGGCCAACTGGCACTTCCCCTGAGAAATAATGCAAAATCTTATACTAATTTCCCATTTTCCTTGGTCTCTCACACTTGTGTTCAGAGGACTGGTGGTAGACTGGATATTAGATATTTTCATAATCCTACTCACTTCCAAACCAATTTCTGATGCAAGTTCTGGAAATATCACTGATGTTTTACTGCCATCGTGGCATTACTGACCTCACTATTTATCAAATCTCTAGTACTCTGCAATAAGTTGGACATAACTTCTGTGTAACATCACTGTATTTGGTGGCACTCCTGTGCAGCAGAACGAAAATTCTGTAGCAACTTCCTTTAAAATTAAACACTGGAGATTTTAAATGAATTACATAAGGCA
Source organism: Terrapene triunguis (assembly GCF_002925995.2). Taxonomy (NCBI): domain Eukaryota; kingdom Metazoa; phylum Chordata; order Testudines; family Emydidae; genus Terrapene; species Terrapene triunguis. The sequence continues at coordinate 55,785,034 of NW_020664419.1, read as the reverse complement.
ATGAAATATACAATCGGTACAGCAGCCTGTGTTATTTATTTTAATAATAAATTCATTTTATTTTGCACTGTCCCCATATTTTCAGACTTCAGCATACTACAGGTTTTTGTATTGCTTATGAAAATTGTCAGAGCAGAATGTTTTGACAGCTGAGTCGAGGATACCAACATGTATTTTTAGGATGCCTCAAAAATTCCTGGTCTTTGATATACACACCAGATATCGTCTGTCATTACTATCACTTAACTTCTGCCAAATGGTTTGATTGGAGTGGAGAAGCACCAAAAGGATCATTCTAAATCCAGGTTTAAACACAGTTTACTTACCACTTAGTGCAGTCCCTCTGAAACTATTAAAACTGCATATAGCCAAGGCTGGATTAAGGCAATCCAAGGCCCTAGGCTCACAGCCACATTCCTGGTGCCCAGTTTTTCAGTTAGAGCAGCAAATGCCTATTGAGGTACATGAAACAGTTAACACCTCTTAAAGCTATTGTTTCAGGCAGTTTGCAGACACAGGCAGACATCACTGCATAAATTACACTGGTCTACAATTTTTGAGAAGTCGTCTGCTTCAGAGATAAAATGTGTATTTATTATGTATTTTGATGTGCTGAATTCAAATATGACAATTAAAACAACTGATTGGCTACTGTTTCTAAGATATTTAAGTTTTTACATTTTATGTATATGTATATTGTGTAGATAGAGTTTTAATCATAAATTGTAAACCTAGTTCTTTTCATGTGTTTATGGTTGCTTTACATGATAATATTTCACCTGTCCTGTTTATGTAACACTTTAAAAATCAGCAAAAGGGTTATATAAATAAAATTTATGATGAAACAAAAGGCAACAAACTATTCTGTACATAGTTTAGTCCTATTCAGTGTCTACTCGGCGCTTCTTGGCTTGTCTCTTGTATTCATTCAAAGGAGCATCTCTTGTCACTGTCCAGCAATAGTCTGCAAGCATTGATGGGCTCCATTTGCCCTGATAGCGTTTCTCCATTGTTGCAATGTCCTGGTGAAATCGCTCGCCGTGCTCGTCGCTCACTGCTCCGCAGTTCGGTGGAAAAAAATCTAGATGAGAGTGCAAAAAATGTATCTTTAGTGACATGTTGCTTTTGTATGCCTTGAGGAGGTTTTCCACCAACAACTTGTAGTTGTCTGCCTTGTTGTTTCCGAGAAAATTTATTGCCACTAACTGGAAGGCTTTCCATGCCGTCTTTTCCTTGCCACGCAGTGCATGGTCAAATGCATCATCTCGAAGAAGTTCACGAATCTGAGGACCAACAAAGACACCTTCCTTTAGCTTAGCTTCACTTAACCTTGGAAATTTTCCACGGTGGTACTTGAAAGCTGCTTGTGTTTTGTCAATGGCCTTGACAAAGTTCTTCATCAGACCCAGCTTGATGTGTAAGGGTGATAACAAAATCTTCCTTGATTCAACAAGTGGTGGATGCTGAACACTTTTCCTCCCAGGCTCCAATGACTGTCGGAGTGGCCAATCTTTCTTGATGTAGTGGGAATCTCTTGCACGACTATCCCATTCGCAGAGAAAACAGCAGTACTTTATGTATCCAGTCTGCAGACCAAGCAAGAGAGCAACAACCTTCAAATCGCCACAAAGCTTCCACTGATGTTGGTCATAATTTATGTACCTCAAAAGTTGTTTCATGTTGTCATAGGTTTCCTTCATATGGACTGCATGACCAACTGGAATTGATGGCAAAACATTGCCATTATGCAGTAAAACAGCTTTAAGACTCGTCTTCGATGAATCAATGAACAGTCTCCACTCATCTGGATCGTGAACGATGTTGAGGGCTGCCATCACACCATCGATGTTGTTGCAGGCTACAAGATCACCTTCCATGAAGAAGAATGGGACAAGATCCTTTTGACGGTCACGGAACATGGAAACCCTAACATCACCTGCCAGGAGATTCCACTGCTGTAGTCTGGAGCCCAACAGCTCTGCCTTACTCTTGGGTAGTTCCAAATCCCTGACAAGGTCATTCAGTTCACCTTGTGTTATGAGATGTGGTTCAGAGGAGGAGGATGGGAGAAAATGTGGGTCCTGTGACATTGATGGTTCAGGACCAGAAGTTTCATCCTCCTCGTCTGCCTCAAGTGAGAATGATTCTGGTGCATCAGGAACCGGCAGTCCTTCTCCGTGGGGTACTGGGCGTATAGCTGATGGAATGTTTGGCTAATGCACAGTCCACTTTTTCTTCTTTGACACACCTTTCCCAACTGGAGGCACCATGCAGAAGTAACAATTGCTGGTATGATCTGTTGGCTCTCTCCAAATCATTGGCACTGCAAAAGGCATAGATTTCCTTTTCCTGTTCAACCACTGGCGAAGATTTGTTGCACAAGTGTTGCAGCATATGTGTGGGGCCCACCTCTTGTCCTGATCTCCAATTTTGCAGCCAAAATAAAGGTGATAGGCTTTCTTAACCATAGTGGTTATACTGCGCTTTTGTGATGCAAAAGTCACTTCACCACAAACATAGCAGAAGTTATCTGCACTGTTCACACAAGTACGAGGCATCTCTGCTCACTTTGGCTAAACAGAAATGTGTCCCTTTGCAAGATCAAACACTGACAAATAAGAGAGCACGACACTGTATGATTTCTAGAGCTGATATAGGGCAATTTGTTCAGCAGAGTGATGTAAGCTTCGTTAGGATTGCATCATCCATGACTTCTAGGAATAACATGATGCAATTCATATTATGTATGACGCAATACCAGCTTCAGATTGCATCATTCATTGTTTTGCCTAAAAAGCAAGTACTGTCCAAACCTAATCATAGATTTATTCATAGATCCAGTCAAAGATGTATTTTAGTCATTTTTGGTTTAAATTGAGATCTCTTCCCTTTATAACTCACTTATCCTTCGCCATTCCCAAGTCAAGGGTCGTATATACTGACCCAATAGCATATCTTGAAAACTAGAGCCAATCAACAATTTTAAGCATCATTTTCATTCTCAGTGACCCAGAATTAGTAAAGTTTGACTACATTTATTTCAGAAGCATTTTGGCTGTAGAGCAGTGTTACACTCCGGTGATCTTTTCAAGATTATCAGCCTTACCATAAGGTCTAGAGGAACTTACTGTGTTTAAATGAAAGCTGATACTCTGATTTATTTATTTGGCATATGCAAGCCAGGCAAGCCAAGCCACAGTGTTATCAATGATATTTAATGCACGAAGACCTCCAGAAAGTTGAGTCATTTTGCAGTCCTCAACAATGTGTATCAGGGTTTGTGGCTGCCCACACTGACATACTGGACTGTCTCTAAAATGCTACCGAAATTCCACTGCAGCACAAATTCCATGTCTGGTACAAAACCGGTTCAGGAGGGTCTGTTGCCTTTGTGGAAAATCAAACTCGGGTTGACACTGAGTGGGGTCCGAGATAAGAGAATTATTTCTCGCTTTCTCTGTGGACCATGAAGAAGAAGAATCATACAAGATTAGGGTTGGAAGCGACCTCAGGAGATCATCTAGTTCAACCTCCTGCTCAAAGCAGGACCAACCCCAACTAAATCATCCCAGCCAGGGCTTTATCAAGGCCAGGCCTTAAAAACCTCGAAGGATGGAGATTTCACCACCTGAAGCTCACCACATGTCATCCACCATAAATCTTTCACCCGGTAAACTTCTCCACAATGGGTGCTGTGAAGGCAGACGACTACGTGGTGGATTAAGCACGTCTTTAATTAACGGTAGATGTGCATGTGGGACTTGTCGCTGTCAACTATCTCTGACAGAAGCATTGAGCCTGCATAGCCCTGCACTGTTGTCATGAGCATTGCAAGCACAGGATGTACAATCCTCCAGTATTTGCAGAGCTGCAAGAAGAGCCAAGGGGAACACGACGATTTCCTGGAGGTCAGAATGCTGTGTCAACACAGGTAATGTAGTGTCTACATTTGCGCTGTGTCGACCTCAGTACATCAACCATGGTTCAACGCCTCTTGGGGAGATGGTGTTTGCATAATGGTTAGCTTACATCGGGGGGAGACAAAGTTAAGTGTTGACACATGAATAACTGGGTTGACGCAAGGTGGCTTATGTCAAACTAACTTTGTAGTGTAGACCAGGGCCAACTTAGTTTGGCCCTGTACACAGTCATGTCTCCAACACAACTGGAGGCTCTCAATTAATGCTCTTTTCAACAGCAAGACTCACAAACAAAAATTTCTTTTGACGTTCAGCATTTCAGTGACAGCTTGACATCTGTCAAAAGAGTAACCTTGATTCTGGAGAATCCAGGCAACGACTCTGTTGATAATAGAGACTTTGCTGGGTCAAATGGAGGGCAGAAAAGGTGTAGGGGGTTATGAGACCCAATAAACAGAAGTGGTCCTCTGCTTACAATGTCTATTTAGCACAACACCTTGACAGAAGTGTCTTCATTTTGGTGAATCTGGGCAGATCTTGAAAAGCCTGGCCTGGGAGTTACGAGTGTGTACCTCTATGGATTGTGGATACTGGATTGTCTGCAGCCTTTTGATGAAGCATGGGCAGAGCTAGTGGGAAATGACAGATTCCAAGATTTTTTATGTTTTCACCTGCCTGGAAGTATTTTGTTTATTTATTTTTTTAAAGCTCTAGCCTTTTCTGTTGCAAAGAGGCTCTACAGTATAAACTAATATTCTGTTGCCTCATTAACCCAACCTTGCAGAAAGAGAAGTTTAAGGGGTGACTTGATTACAGTCTGTAACTATCTACACAGGGAACAAATATTTAATAATGAACTCTTCAGTCTAGCAGACAAAGGTATAACACAATCCAATGGCTAGAAGCTGAAGCTAGAGAATTTCAGACAGGAAAGAAGGTGTATTTTTTTTTTTTAAACAGTGAGGGTAATTAACCACTGGAACAATTCATCAAGGGTTGTGGTGGATTCTCCATTCCTAACTATTTTTAAATCCAGATTGGATGTTTTTCTAAAAGCTATGCTCTAGGAATTATTTTTGGGGAAGTCCTATGGCCTGTGTTATACAGGATGCCAGATTAGATGACCACAGTGATCCCTTCTGGCCTGGGAATATATGAAAACTGGTCTCTCCAACCAAACATAAACAGCAGCAAGAATTGGAAATATATTCCCACCTCATCTAACACACACACACACACACACACACCTTAATGAGGGCAATCCTTCAGGTTCCAGTGCAGCATTCACAATCTATAGAGGTACACACTGACACCATCCAGGCCTGTCTCTTAGGCCCCAGAATTTACCTTTGCAGAACACATTATATCCCCCTTTCTAGTCTCATCAGCAGTGACAGATCTGATATTTAGCGCCAACAGTTTATACACTTGTGAAGAAACTCAGAGTGCTAATTACTAATCTACATTGATTGAGGGAACAGTAGAGAGTGGAGCAGGAGAGAGGGGTGAAGCAGCTGGGGCGGGGTGCTGGAAACATGAAAACACTGATTGGCTGGCACAGTAAAAGGAAAATACATACATAATTAAAATAGTTGTCACTTTTAATGTACTGAATTTGCAATATTTCACCATGAAGTTTAAATATTTGATTATTTTCTGCAGAATGTTTTGAATCATAATATAAGAACAAGTGCAGAAACCAGTGGGAATTTGAGTCCTTATTTTACTGAAATAAATTAAAATACGTAGACCATTTGTCTTGAAATAATACAGGTATGTATGCACTAATCATTTCAATATCATGTACGCGGTACAAGAATATTTCACACAATGGGCCAGAAGAAGTCACAAGTAGGGGCTTATGGGAGAGGAAAACTGAAGTTTCCCTTGTGGGATTTTCAACAGATCATTCCTCTGGGGAAGCCCTTCTTGCCCACTTGGGGAAAAAAGGGGACTCAGCACTCAGAATCTATGTATCCCCAAAATCAACATGGTTCTTTGGGTATCCACTGGAGGCCAAGAACATCTGTTCCTGCTGTTTATTACCGCAATCCTGTTTACGACATCATAACACTAATTATGTCACAAATAGAGAGTGACTATGAAAACAGCAGAAACAGATGAAATCCTAAGCAACAAAAATCCTGTTTTCATAGAGACGTCCATAGTAATGAAAACAGGGAAAGAGAAATAGAGAAAGTATAAATCAGCATAATGATCTCTAAAAGATTGTTTTCCATAAAGCATCAGTAGGTTTTTAGTATTCCAGAGAGTACCTGAATTTTGGAGATATTTCATCTCATTTACGTTTTTCAGTTCTAAGCTTTGTCATATTGAACAGGAAGCAACATCACTTTGTAGTCTCTCTCAAAGGTCAGAGTTTGGGGTTTCATTATAGGCTCATACTTTCAAATTCTTAAAATGCCCTTGAGCAAAAAGAGCTATTTTTCAAAATTATAAGCCTTTTCAATACTCGATAGGAGGTGACAAATAGCTTGGATTCTTTTGTGACCTCTCTTCCATTTTTCCTCTTGGGCTAGTTTCTTCTTTCTAAATTGAAATATTCCCATTGACTACAGCAGGCTTTAGATCAGGTCCTCTGAGGGCCATCCCTGAACAGGCTAAAAATGACTTCCCCGGGAAGACGTGCAAGACTTGATTTCCAATGAAGGGTTTTGAAATTGTCTTTTGTTTCTGGCTCCCTCACTAATACAAAAAGCTTAGAGCATCTGGTATAGATAGCACTATTTCCAAAACTACTCCTGAACCAGTTACTCAACAATCTGCACATGAGATCAAGCCTAAGTTTTTAAAGGTTCCATTTATAAATTTTTGAACAAAAATCAGTAGGGATCCCCATAGAGAAGCCCCAGTCAACAGAACCCATTTATCAAGAAGTTCTGAATGTCCCACAAAACCTTGGGATAAATGAGGTTGTACTGTATAAATAGTTTGGGCATTCTGGAAGTATGAGTGGCCAGGCTTGCCTGAACTCCTGCTAAAATGTTTGGAGTGGATGGTACTGTCTTGTGTCATTCAAAAGACAACTCTCCTTTGGATGTGGAATAATATTTTGCTTCCAGCCAATGATCTTAAAATAACCAGGTAGAGTATTAAAGTTTTCCAACACGTAACTTGCAGTTAAAAAAGTTCTTTAAGGCTTGCTAGAATTATTATATTAATGATTATTTATTATTTGTATTATCATAGCACCAGGGAACCCCAGTCATGTGCCAGGACCCCATTGTGCTAGGCGCTGTACAAACACAGAACAAAAAGACAGTTGTTGCATCAGAGATCTTACAATCTAAGTATAAAATAAGAGACAACAGATGAACACAGACAGATGGGGGAGTGCAAGGAAACAATGAGACATTATTGTCTAAATAGACAAGACAGATGTAGGGTGGGGGAAGGGTTAGAACACACAAGCAGAGTGAACAGTGTGATGGCAGCAAACATCACATTAGTGCCATGATTTTGGTTAGTTTTGTTCTGGGTGGGTTTACTTAGAAGGGGTCAGCTAAATGGAAAGAAAAGGAAAGGCAGGGGGATGCAGGTGATGGGGAGGTGGGAGAGGAGTGGAGTGAAGCTGATGTGAGGAGACTGAGGAGAGAGGGGAAGGGTTGGAATAAGCAACCAATCACTATGGGACAGAGAAAGGTTTGCCTGGAATGTCTAAAGGAGGATAATTCCCTGCTTTGGCGGCTTCTGGTCCTACCAGCTGGAGTCTTTGTGAAGGATTAGGTCCTGCAGATGGATACACCTGGGCAGATGCCTGAGGCCACGTGGAGCCCGACTGAAATCAATGGGGCTCTGCACAGGTACAGGGATGTGCCCAAGCATATCTATTTACAGGATATGGTCCTTATTGAGAAACTCAACCAATAGAAATCCTAAAACATAATTTATTTACACTGACCATGCCTGTTCCTCAAAGAGGCAGTTACTAGATATTTCAGCTAATAACTAGTTCACTTTTTTTCTCTCTGATGGTCTTTAACCCATCTTTGAGCACAGCAGCTTTTTAAACCTGGAAAGTCATTTAATTTTAATGACCCTTTCTTATAAAATAATCAATTATGCTATAGGTTATAAACCTTTCCTCATACACCATTTTCAGTGGATTAAAAACTTTAATCCTTCTCCTTATTCAGGGAATTTAGAGGTGCATGGGGGTACCTGAATGCCAGTCAGCATTCAAAGATTTTAATTTTAACAACTGCACAAGTGGAAACTGATCACTTCATTAAAAAAAAATGCAAGGAAGAGAACAAACCAAAGGAGAGAGAGATCAGTACCTGTCCACCTTTCACCTAACTGAACCAAATTCAACTGCTTCCCTTCACTTTTTTCACACTGAAAAGGTTGCAATAATTTTATGGGTTTTATTTATTGCTCATTACTAGGGCCACATTTTAGTCACGTGTATTTTTAGTAAAAGTCATGGACAGGTCACAGGCAGTAAACAAAAATTCACGGTCTGTGACCTATCTATGACCTCAACTATATACCCCTGACTAAATCTTGGGGTGGGGACGGCCCGGGGTGCTCAAAGGGGTTCCTGGGGCGGAGGGGGGGGGGTTGGCAGACTCCCTACCTGGCTCTGTGCCTCTCCGGAAGTGGCGACATCCCCCAGCTCAGCTCCTAGGTGGAGACGTGGCAGGCAGTTCTGTGCGCTCCCTCCACCCCAAGCGCCAGCTCCGCAGCCAATGGGAACTGCGGCCAATGGGAGCTCTGGGGGCGGAGTGATGTTGCCGCTTCTGGGGAGCCCCCCCGAGGTAAGTGGCACCCAGAGCCCGCCTCACCCCGTCCCGTGCCCCGACACCCTTCCCCCTCCCACACTTAACTACTGCTGTATATATAAAAAAACCTGCATTAAAGTCCACTCAATCATACTTCAGCTAATCGCTCAGAAAAACAAATTTGGTTACAATTTGCAGGAGATAATGCTGCCCACTTCTTGTTTACAATGTCATCTGAAAGTGAGAACAGGCGTTCACATGGCACTATTGTACCTGGCGTCACAAGATATTTACATGCCAGATGCCCTAAAGATTCATATGTCCCTTCATGCTTCAACCACCGTTCCAGGGGACATATGTCGAAGCTGATGATGGGTTCTGTTTGATAACAATCCAAAGCAGAGTGGACTGACACATGTTTATTTTCATCATCTGAGGCAGATGCCACCAGCAGAAGGTTGATTTTCTTTTTTGGTGGTTCGGGTTCTATAGTTTCCGCATCGGAGTGTTGCTCTTTTAAGACTGCTGAAAATATGCTCCACATCTTGTCCCTCTCAGATTTTGGAAGGCACTTCAGATTCTTAAACCTTGGATCGAGTGCTGTAGCTATTTTTAGAAATCTCACATTGGTACCTTCTTTGAATTCTGTCAAATCTGCTGTGAAAGTGTTCTTAAAACGAACATGTGCTGGGTCATCATCCGAGACTGCTATAACATGAAATATATGGCAGAATGCAGGTAAAACAGAACAGGAGACATACAATTCTCCCCCAAGGAGTTCAGTCACAAATTTAATTAACGAGCGTCATCAGCATGGAAGCACATCCTCTGAAATGGTGGCCAAAGCATGAAGGGGCATTTGAATGTTTAGCATATCTGGCACATAAATACTTTACAATGCCAGCTACAAAAGTGCCATGCAAATGCCTGTTCTCACTTTCAGGTGACACTGTAAATAAGAAGCAGGCAGCATTATCTCCCGTAAATGTAAACAAACTTGTTTGTCTTAGTGATTGGCTGAACAAGAAGTAGGACTGAGTGGACTTGTAGGCTCTGAAGCTTTACATTGTTTATTTTTGAATGCAGTTATGTAACAAAAAAAATATCTACATTTGTAAGTTAAACTTTCATGATAAAGAGATTGCACTACAGTACTTGTGTTAGGTGAATTGAAATACTATTTCTTTTGTTTTTTTACAGTGCAAATATTTGTAATTAAAAATAAAGTGAGCACTCTACAGTTTGTATTTTGTGTTGTAATTGAAATCAATATATTTGGAAATGTAGAAAACATCCAAAATATTTAAATAAATGGCATTCTGTTATTGTTTAACATTGCGCGATTAATCGCGATTAATTTTTTTAATCGCTTGACAGCTCTACTTAAAACAAAACCCACGGTTAAATGTTAATACTGTGACAGAATTCAATATTCATTAGAAGCCATGGCATGGTGGTATGACTTCAATGGGACTATTTGATGCTTACAATGTAAGTGTTTCCAGGATCAATGCTTACAAAAATTATGAATGATTGGGAAGTGCTATAATGAGCATGTAAGACAGAACATTTCAGCTGATAAATAAGGTGCAGTGCACTAAGCATATTTACCTAGTTTAGGAAATGTATAAAGCTCAGCTAAACACATTGAGAGGAAAAACAACTGGTTGGACATTGCCTGGACAAAAATACTGTGCTATTTCTACTTCTGCGAGTTGCCATTACCGGTGCTGGAACAATTTTTATAGTAGGGGTGTTGCTGATGGAAACCATGTATTTAGTGTTTGTTATTATTACTTTAAGCCAAGGGGTGCAGCACCACTCCTAATTTCAGAACCAATGGTTGCCATCTAAAGGGACACTTACAGTGTGCAGAAATCGATTTGTACAAACAGTTCTTGCAACAGAAGCTAACTAAATGTGCTTACCGTATAAAGCTCATTTAGAACTTTCATCAAATCTTCATGAAGCTGGAATGCAATCTCTTTGCTCTGTAATTAAAAAGAAATTATTACGAAGAGGCACTTAAATCTCCACAGAAATTTGCATTCATCATTCATTCATATTTGAAAGCTAGCGCAATAAAGATTGTGAAGATGGCATTTTGACAGAATTCCTGTACACTAAAAATTAATGATTCTATGATACAGAGACAGACAACAGCTGGAGAGAAATTTTCTAATAGGAGATCCAGAAGTGATTTAAGAGTGTGATTCCCATGAAGTATCAGGAAATTAGGTGCCAACACAAAGGCTAAAGTTTAGGATTAATGTTATTATGCTTTTTAAAAATTGTATACTGTTTTACAACTGTTATGATACACATACGTAATAAACCACTTGGAACATAACATTCTAGGATATCCTATCCATTTCTATCATGAGTGTAGCCTTTGTTTCTCAATACATACAACTATTGCTTTTATCTAAATATTTATGCAAGCAGTAATTGTAGTTCTTCTTTGAAACAGATAACCAACTGCATAATTTTCCACAGAACAGAGAGCTGAAACAGCTTTGTTTAACTTTTCTGCACTGAGTCTTTGCTTTCATTATGACCCATAAAGAAGAAATACTTGGCACTGGTTAGTGAAGAAAGCAAGTATGTCAAAACAGGAGAGTTTAATTGGAGCCTCATTCAAATAGATTCCTTTGTTATTTGTCCATGTAACAGTTCAGTGAGACGAAAATTGTGGCAACTGTGCAAGAGTTGCAGGCAATTGTACAGCAGTCTTTGGAAAGCAACTATGTAAAAGATTCATAGATTCTGGCAAACTGCCTATGTAATATTTTTCCTTTAGTGCCTATCATCATAGCATCTAGCTAAACTACAGTGTGGGATCTCAACACATTTTTGCTTTTTGTGAGTAAACTGATAACCACCACTTAGCTTAAAAGTCAAATGAAAACCAATCTCATAATAGATTGAGATTTTTAGCTGTGAAAAGCACTATATGCTTATATGTAAGATGAAGGAAAATCACCTGCGGCGTACCAACTCACATCCAGAGCCACTGACATACTTAAATATCAGTGAAACAGTTGTAGGAATAACTGTACTTGAACACACATTTTATACTACACCCAAATTCCCCAAAGAGCCAGAGGATACATGCCATCAAGTACACTTTCCAAGAAAATGAAATAAACAAACTTTTTGGAACAAACATTTTTCATTTGCTTCCCCTTCCCGCGCCGTCCCCATGTTTTAAAGCTATGTCACACCTATACCATCATTTTTCAATTTTTATTAGAAGCCTTAAAGGCAAGATGATTTTTGATAATTTTCTGGAAGCCTGAAAGATGGAAAAGGGTTAGCAAGATTCATGTTGCGTAACAGACAATCAGCTTTGGTAACTAAGGCATAACAGAATCCAGTTCCATATCTAGATATCAGTTTTAAAGCTCTGTTATACAGATACACCACAATCTTTCTCATTCTTTATGCTTTTGAAAGTTTGGTATATTTTAATGCCAAATCTCTCCTTCAAGTAGGTTCTTCCATTTGAAAGTCTAGCAAACAAGGCTTGCTACTTCAATGTCTTTGCAAAATCCAGACTAATGCATTTTATGTTATGATAACTAAAGAGCAAGTACTACAAGCTACACAGTTTATAGTACACCACGTAAAGATACATGATGTATTGCAACATATTGTAAATCATTGGTCTGAAACACAGTAAAAGCTTTCTAAAAAATTCTAAACTACTTTCATTGCTTTATTTGGCACATTACCGCTAAAAGTTAACAATCCTGCTTTATAGTAGCCCAGAGCGATTCTGATGCAGCTTGCCCATCACTTCACAGAACTCAGACCTGTTTTCCTTCAGGTAACCTTTCATATGGAACTAAATATGATCAGCCTGTGTTAAAAATATTTTTTGCAGACCAAGGTATTTAAACAACATGGTAGTAGCCAGACTATAAAGCAGGACTTGAGGTTGGAAACAAATCCATGGAGAAACCCTGAGGTGAGATCAGTCCCCAACCCCCACTCAATATATCCATATTTTTCAGTCACCATTACTGCCTGAATACCAAACTTGACAAATCAAAACCCAAAGTAATGTTGATTCTAAAGCAGTGTTTCCTAATCTGGCAGGCAAGTGTCCAGATTAGTTTCAGGTGTGTGTTGAAGGGGGGGGGAAGGGGCAAAGAGAAAGCAACCCAATACAACGTGCCCACTGCAAACACTGTTGCAGTTAAAGTATCTGGTAGCTCTTTGAAAACTATGTGCCTTTCCTACTGCTCTTCTGTTGGGCCCTAAAGCAACTAGCCATGGGATATGCTCCTGTGTCAGGAAGCAGCTCCCTGGCTCAAAGCAGCTCCCTGGCTCCATAGAACCACCAATGACCACCCCTGGCATGCCCCTCTCTTCTCTCCCAAGCAGCATGTAAATTTTGGGTGAATGGGGCTCAGGGGTGGGTAGAGGGAAGTCCACTGTAGAGATGGAGCTTTAAAAGTTGCAAGCTAAAATTATAAAATAGAAAGTAAAAAGGAGAAACAAAACAAAAACACCAAGATGAGCAGGAAAAGAACAGACTGAGGACAGCAGAGAGACAGAGAATGGCAAGAAGAAAGGACAGAGTAGCAATTGTACAGGGTAATGGATAGAGGGGGATACAGAATATGGTAACCATTCCACCAATTCATCACAAGAGGGAACCCAGCAGACAGAGGTTGGAAACTGCTCAAAGCAGAGTGAACCTTGTAATGGCGCTGATGTGCAGTTTATTTCTGACTTAGCCATTGTAATTGTGTGTGTGGGGCGAGAGGGGAGAAATAAGGGAAGGGATTTTGTTAATCCCTAGCTCCTAGCAGTCCAATGGACTAACTCTCAAGAACTAATGCATTTTGCATTAGTATTTAACATCCGGAAAAACTGGCTCCAGGGGCTAGTAATAAGGCTTTTAGTGTGTAATATACATTGTGTGCGCGCCTCAGATGTGCAGTGCATTTCTTTTCCGTTATTAACAGCTCCCGCCTCATTTTCAATCATGCTACTTCTCCTCCTCTCCTGCAGTACTTTAGTGTGGTTTAATGTTACCTTCCTCTGGGAGTTTATCCTCAGCAAAGCCAAATTACAGTATGCAAGATACAGCACACCTTTTCCTGGAGCTAAGTCAGTATCTCTTACCAGTCTCTCAAGATCCTAAAAACAAGCTTTGAGAAGCCTTGGTCTTCGCTCTAGCCTCAAGAAATTTACTGAGGTGTAACCCTCATTGTGCTTAAAATTTTCAAGATATAACGGATCCAACAACTGTAGAGAAAAGCAAAGACCACGGGCCTTAATACAACCTCATAAGAATGGATTAAATAGTGATCTTCTTGTGTTAAATTATAAACACATCTTTTACTAAACCAATTAAAGTCCTATCTAATCCAGTTTCAAAGTATACTGATTGTCTTCAAATGGTGTTAATCTATGTCACAATAAATGTAACCCCCCCCTATATATTTATTGTTCCTAATTTAATTGGTACAGTAAATATCAATGTATCCAGAAAATGTACAAATTAGTGCCCTGCACCTGTAAATCAATGGGACTACTCACATGCTTCTAGTTAAACACAGGCATACACATATGCAAGAGGGGGCCTAATATAAAACCTATTTTGTACTACTTGACATGGGGGAGGTGGGAATTGTTTTTGGGGAAACAGAAAGTCTAACACCTAATGTTTAAAACTGCAAGAGAGAAAAAAATGATTGCCAACAAATTTTGAAACCCAAACAATACATGTTTTGCTCTCTCTAATGACAGTTGCATCAAACACTAAACAGCACTGGCATATACGCATAATGATAGCATATCAAGATTTCATTAGATTTATTGTTTGCGTTTCATACACCTAACATTTTAGTACACACTAATGGCCGGCTCCCACTGACTCAGCGCAAGTATTTCCAGCAGTTTCAACTGGAGCAGCACTGAACCCAAAATTATTATTTGACTGGTTTTCATTTCAATTTTATAGTTAATTATGCTGAATTTTTCCTGGAATGCTGTAACATCTATGTTTGGGACATGTTATTTTACCATCAGTTACAGCATTCAGTGACACTGTTCATGGAATATTTCTCTTAAATGATTCAGTTTGTTACTCCCAGAAAAGGTCATATATAAGCCATCTTAAAAATACACCACCAGCTGTAGTGACTCTCTATAGACAGATAGCTAAACCAGAGTAAAATTGGCCCAGATCTACCAGTTTGAGTGATTAATCGCTTATCTAGCCTTTAATTGTTAAATGTAATTCCTTTAAATCTTAATGAGAAGAAAATGATGCAGAGATTCTCTATATATCCTGTGTTTTTATAATTTTCAACTAGAGCTGGCAGGTAGTCATATTTCCGGTTAATTACAAGATTATGGAACTTAAATATTTATTGTGCTTCACTTCCCAACCTCTTTTACTGTAAACACTGGAGATATGTTCGTCTCAGCTCATTATGGTTTCTGTCCAAAGAAATTAAGTTTTTATAAATTATAAATACACAAATCTGGTTAAAGATTTTGTGTATATGTATTAATGCAGTTGCTTATTAACACAGCAACAGTCAGTATCATTGTATAAATGTTCTGTGAGATAGTCTTCACATTTGTTGGTTTTTGTTATTCCTTTATTGTTCAATTGAAGCACATCTGCCCCATCTGTCTGACAAGATCTGCAAGAACACAGCATTTTAATAGGTTTGAGCTCTGCTGTTTGAGGTTCTGTCTTATGGTGGTGTTCATTTTGCACATAAAATTGCAATCTGTATTGCTTTTATATGCTGGCAACTAAAAGGCAGAAAAGCTTAAGCGCTCAATTGGATGCATGCAGACTGCCCTAGGGCAAGGAACTCTGGGCTACCAGAGTTCATTGCTCTGGGGCAGCCCAACCATGTGGACTGTCCTGGGACTAGGGACCCCAGAGCTTCCAGAATCCCAGGCCAGCTGTCTTCCTGTGCTGTCAGACTCCTGTAGCTTGATGAGCCAGCTGGCCCAGGAAGCTGGGGGTCTCTGGCCTCAGGACAGTCCACATAGCAGGGCTGCCATGGAGCTGCAGACCCCAACCGCCCTGGCAGCTGCTGACTGAAATTGATTCTTATCAGTCTCAGCCAGCAGCTGTTGGGTCCAAGGGAGCATACTTCCTTTCGGAAACACCATGTGACCATGTTTCCCAAACATCTTTTTTTAAATTTCCAGTTCATGGGAAATTTTTGTAAAATTGGTTGGTTTTGTTCCAAATCAGAACGCAAATTTCACCATATTGAAATTTCCCATGAATCAGAAAACCCAAGTTTCAGCCAGCTCTCCACCTAATTCCAATGTTTTTCCTATTTTACAAAATGGTGATACAATTAGTTCAGGGTTCATCCAGCACACCAAACCTCAATTATGAATTAGTGGCAGCCAACTTTATAAAGGGCACCTTCACTTCCATATGCAGACAGACTGTAGGGAAATGGCAGCCATCTTGCTGGCTTCAGACCTGTTCCCATTTTCAACCCCTTTTCAACCAGTCAAATTCTGGGGCCCTGGGGATGTGCCAGTTGGAAGTAGAAATTGATGGAGTCTGGTATTTTCTTTTATGCAATCTTGTTTATTTACAAGAATGTACAAAGTCCTGCTTCTCCAAATGCACGAGAAATCAAGAACAAAGGGAGCAATTTGTTAGCTTAGAGCCCCAAGCGTGTTCAGCCAACAAACTCGGAAGTTCTCTCTCTTTTTCCATGGTCACACTGTACTCAAGCTGTGCTTGGCTTTTTTTGCTATTCACTCTTGCCTTGCCCCTCTAGCTGAGCTGTCTGTTCCCAGTTTGTGTGTGTTCTCCCACCTACCTCCCCTCCCACACTTGGTCACTGTATCCAGTGGAACCCTCCACCCACCTGGTGCTAGTTTCTGGGCAGATTCCATTAGGACTTGTTTTAGGTGTGCCCCCTCTAAGTATTTTCTTCAACTATCTTCAGTGAAGGGCATGTTCACACATCAAGGTGAATACAGTTTTAGTTCAATCCATAACAGGTTTTCACCAAGCTCATAACAGACCCATTGACATTAAAAAGACGACAGTGGCCATTTTGAAGAAGGTAAAATTCAGGAGTTGGCAGTCTTTCATCACGTTTTCAAGAGACAGGTAAACAACACCTCCCAAAATTATTAGAGTCATGATCAAATAGTGAGAGTTGGAAATACTGAATTAGATTAAACTACCCCAATTTTGAACATGAAAACCTACACAGGAAAAAAAAGGAGATCAGTTTCATAATCAGGACTTACTACTTTTGGAACAGGATGTTTCCTCCCCCACAAATAAGTCCCTTCCCCATAGAAATGTACAAATAAGTTTACTGATGCTTGATCATCCCTTGACTTTACAAGTATCATTTCCAGAGTTTCCTCTTGAAATATTTCCTTATGTTGTATTTTTCAGGCATTTTGGGTCTTGAGGCTTTTTAAAGAGGTCTCCTGAATTTCCCATCCCTTCTTCCTTCTGAGAAAGAACTAATTACAGGAAAAAAAATGCTGCTTTTGACCTCACTGTTGAGAAAAAGTGGCAGAAACGTACAAGATGATACCAGACAAAAAGGAGATAATCTGCAGTGGAATCAGTTCCTGGAAATAACAGTCTGAGAAAAAAATGATGTCAGCGTGCCTGAAAGACGCTGCACTTCCCATAATACACATTATGGGACACAATTATTCTAGTAACCATTACTGTTTCGTCTAAGGGGGAAGCTGCAGCAGAATCTCCACTAATAAATTAAGGCTATGTGTATACTTAAAATGCTACAGTGGCACAGCTGTGGCCCTATAGCACCGTATTTCCAGTAGAGACAGGGAAGTGTCAGTACCATTGTACGAGGCACTGGTGAGACCTCATCTGGAATAGTTTGTGTGCAATTCTGGTCTCCCCTGCTTAAGAAAGATGAATTCAAACAGGAAGAGGTGCAGAGAAGGGCTACTAGAATGATCTGAGGAATGGAAAACCTACCTTATGAGAGAAGACAAAGAGGTTGGCTTGTTAGGCCTAACCAAAAGAAGACTGAAGAGAGATATGATTGCTCTCTCTAAATACATTAGAGGAATAAATACAAGGGGGAGAGAGGAGTTAGTTAAGCTAAGCACCAATGTGGACCCAAGAACAAATGGATATAAATTGGCCATCAACAAGTTTAGGCTTGAAATTAGGCGAAGATTTCTAACCATCAGAGGCGTGAAGTTCTGGAACAGTCTTCCAAGGGGAGCAGTGGGGGCAAAAATCTAACTGGTTTCAAGACTGAGCTTGATAAGTTTTTGGAAGGGATGGTATGATGGGACTGCCTACAATGGCATATGGCCAATCGGCGAATGCCAGTTGCAAAAATCCCCAACGACTTGACACAGGCCATTAGAAGGGGCAGGCTCTGAGTTACTACAGAGAATTCTTTCCCAGGTATCTGCCTGGTGGGTGTTGCCCACATGCTCAGGGTCTAGCTGATTGCCATATTTGAGGTTGGGAAGGAATTTTCCCCTGGGTCAGATTGGCAGAGACTCTGGGGGGTTTTCACCTTCCTCTGCAGCATGGGGCATGGGTCACTTGTAGGTTTAAACTAGTGTAAATGGTGAATTCTCTGTAACGTGAAGTCTTTAAATCATGATTTGAGGACTTCAGTAACTCAGCCAGAGGTTCGGGGTCTATTTCAGGAGTGGGTGGATGGCCTGCAATGTGTAGGTCAGACTAGATGATCACGATGATCCCTTCTGACCTTAAAGTCTATGAGCACTTCAGTGTAGATATTCACTACAGCAATAGAAGGGATTCTCCCATTGCTATAGGTAATCCACCTGCCTGAGCGGCATTAGCTAGGTCAAGAAGAATTCTTCTTTTGACCTAGTGCTATCTACTCTGGGGGTTAGGTTGGCTTAACTACGTCTCTCAGGGGTGTGGATTTTTCACACCCCTGAGAGATGTAGCTATAGCAATGTAACTTTCAGTGTATACCAGCCCTAAGACTGAATAAGGAAGGTGGCAAACCTCTGTGGAGAAGGTTTAATTTAAATGTTCCTGTGTATTAAATCTGGATATAGGATAAGCAGGGCTCTCTGGGACCAGGGCTTCTAACATTAAAGGCCTGAGTTCTTATCTCTTGTTATGGATGGATTCTTCTCTCCTGTTGCTTCAACAGATCAGTGTTCAGCTAGTATTGACTTGATTTCTACCGGGTAGGTGTATTTGTTTTTATAGCTTCTCATATGGCACCTCCACATTAGTACACTTCAGGTAGAATGCCATTGCGGCCTGGAGACTTGCCCATGGACAGCTGCTTGATGTCTCTTGTTATGAAAGAGGAATATAAAGCCTAAGCAATCAAGGAAAGACCTCCAGGACATGACATTCTCTGCTGAAAAAACAGTTCTGTTGCTTTTACAAGGACCATTTGTTCAAGTTCAAACACAGGCTGTCTCCATATGATCCTGAATAGTACTGTTTATCATCTCATTATACCAAACAAATATGCAACATACCATAAGCTATGTACACAACTGAACATTTTCAAGCCATATATATTGGTTAAAGCTCCTCAGGAGTTTTCCATCTTTTACTTCTCTTCATTTGTTTCTTTCTGTTTTCTAGGACTGTCCTAATTTTCCTCTTGACAAAGAAGCGAGGCTCATGGGCCCAAAGACTTCAAGTAATATGCTCTTGTAACTTTGGGCACAAAATGCTATAACTGGGTATCTCTATAGCATTTAAACTGAAAGATTATAATTAATAAGGTAAAACCTCCTGGAGCTTTCTATGATCTAAAAGGACATTACAATCATGTAACTGCCTGATATTGCTGCTGAAAAATGAATAAACGTCAGTGTACCTTAAGCACTAATCGGAGCCTACCTGTATGAACTTCTGCTTAGAAACAAGACACACAAACCAACGGCTGCAGCCTAGACAGAGAAAGCTTTGAAATCAAGGAGCCAGACCAAGGCCCAGAGACAGATTAATCTAATTATTCCAGCTCTCTTTTTCTATAGGTTTTTTATGTTTGTCAGTGTCACAGAATTAATTGTGCAACTGTGGTAAAAGCATGAATAAAAGGAGGACTTACTTTAATTAAATTGGGAAGAGATTACATGCTTATTTTCAGTCTCCCTTACCAAATAAACACATCTAAGGACTTAACAGGAAAATAAGGTGCATTAAGAGTAAACTAAAAGCCACTGTATAATACAAAAACAATGAGGAGTCCAGTGGCACCTTGAAGACTAACAGATTTATTTGGGCAAAAGCTTTCATGGGTAAAAAACCCACTTCTTCAGATACCCAGAAGTCATCTACTACAGGACAGGCCCAACAAGGAAAACAACAGAACACCACTGGCCATCACATACCGCCTCCAGCTAAAACCTCTCCAGCACATCATCAACGATCTACAACCTATCCTGGAAAATGATCCCTCGCTCTCACAGACCTTGGGAGGCAGGCCAGTCCTCGCTTACAGACAGCCCCCCAACCTGAAGTAGATACTCACTAGCAAGTACACACCATACCACAGAAACACTAACCCAGGAACCAATCCCTGTAACAAACCTCATTGCCTACTCTGTCCCCATATCTACTCTAGCGACACCATCAGAGGACCCAACCACATCAGCCACACCATCAGGGACTCATTCACCCGCACATCTACCAATGTGATATATGCCATCATGTGCCAGCAATGCCCCTCTGCCATGTACATTGGCCAAACCGGACAGTCTCTACGTAAAAGAATAAATGGACACAAATTGGACATCAGGAATAATAACATACAAAAGCCAGTAGGAGAACACTTCAGTCTCTCTGGACATTCTATAACAGATTTAAAAGTAGCCATACTTGAACAAAAAAACTCCAAAAACAGACTTCAAAGAGAAACTGCAGAACTAAAATTCATTTGCAAATTTAACACCATTAATGTGGGCTTGAATAGGGACTGGGAGTGGCTGGCTCACTACAAAAGCAACTTTTCCTCTCCTGGCATTGACACCTCCTCATCAATTATTGGGAGTGGACTACATCCAGCCTGATTGAATTGGCCCTGTCAACACTGGTTCTCCACTTGTTAGGTACCTCCCTTCTCTAAATGTGTCAGTATAATAATGCCTGCATCTGTAATTTTCACTCCATGCATCTGAAGAAGTGGGTTTTTTACCCCCGAAAGCTTATGCCCAAATAAATCTGTTAGTCTTTAAGGTGCCACCGGACTCCTCGTTGTTTTTGTGGATACAGACTAACACGGCTATTCCCTGATATTTGTATAATACAAGTTATTTAGTGAAAGCATGACCTGTTATCAAGATATATCTTTAGATATGCATTCTAATTGCTGTGTTTCCTTGTATTACAAGACAGGCAAGGTGGGTGAGGTAATATCTTTTATTGAACCAACTTCTGTTGGTGAGAGAGACAAACTTTCTAGCCACACAGAGCTCTTCTTCAAGTCTGGAAAAGGTACTCCGAATTGGTCCAATAAAAGACATTACTTCACTCACCTTATCTCTCTATCTATCTAATATCCTGGGACCGACATAACTACAACTACACGACAGACTTTTATTGTAAGTAAGAAGTGCCTCCTAATCAGGGAAGACTTGTGGTTTATATTGCAGAACAAAGTCTGTCCCACAGATATTGATTGATATCAGCTATTTCATTTTGGAACTATTGTGTTCATCTTCTGGTGTTCTTTCTATTAAACACACACACTTTAGTTATATGATAAGTATCAAACTACTAGGGAAGACTAAGGACACATCAAAAGATTAATAAATGAAGAATTTCTGAGCAAACAAGAAAAACTGTAGTTCAATATGGAGTTTACTTGTGGCTGCAGGGAGAACAGCATAACAAAGATAGGGCGGTTGTTTTGCTTGAGAGGTAGTGAAGAGAGGCAGGAAAGCCCAGTGAGTATGGTGAATCAGCATAATTTTCTATAATAGTCAAAGTATCTTTAAAACTAGGTCAGGGTTAATGATTTATGGACCATACAAAAATACACCCTGACTCCAGAGGGATATCTCAATTATACAATAAAATGAATGCTTTATAATACTCACTCCCCCTGCCATTTTTTGTCATCCTCAAAATTGCAACATAGAAGCTGGTGATAGGATGCTTAAATAATCAAGGTGATTGCTACAAGCCAGCAGTAACCTTTTCAGCAAAAACTACTGCTTAAGTAGACTTGATTCACAGGCAGTTAATTTAATTTTTAGACACAGCAAGTAAACACTAAAATCTTCAAATTATTTAGCAGCAGAACTTGTCTGTAAATGTTTCTGAAAAAGAAAAATATTAAATGATAAAAGGTGAGGTCTGCAGCACTATAATTTTTGCTCCTGTGGCAACGTCAATTAGGGGTGTGATTTTTGGCAACATTTTTATGCTCGCAAAAGCCCTAGTATAGATGCAATTATATTGGCAGGTATAAGCTGTGTTTGCTCTAGAAGGGTTTTAGTGTAGATTAGGCTCCAGTATTAGCTTCAGATATCAATATTTATGAAAAGCTCAGAAATTTCCTCTTATGAAATTTCAGTCTTAATTCTTTAAATTGATCCACCTGTGTATGTTACAATGGGCCCAGTACTGAAACCCTTCTACTTATGGCATTCCCATTGAAGTCAATGAGAGGTAAGCATATATATTATTTGCTGGAATGGATTAAAAATGCTTTCCTGATTAGTTGTTCAACATCTGTATATCTTCCATATTAGCAAAAATAGTGGTTTGTGTACAACACATTCATGCATCTGACAGAACATTCTGTCATCAAGATATTGGAAGAGTGAGAAAGCAATTAATTTTAGTTTAGTTTTATTTCTACCACAGGTTTTATTGCACATCATCATATTACATGGATTTGTTTTCACCCCCTTTCCTCCTCATTCTTCTACATTCTCTAAGTAGCTCTTGGGTCCAGCTGCATCCATCCCCATTTACAGCCTCCGTTTGTCCAGTGGAACAGGAACTTTCAGGAATGTGTCAAATGAAAGCCTCTTCTGGAACCAGAAATCATGCATCCTGAATGCTAGTAGGAAACACCATCATTCAGTCGGTGACTGTATATCTTGAACCTTAATTCTTTGGAACTCAGTTTTGTAATACCCAGGATCAATGCCTACAGAATCACACAGTGACTGATGATCATGCATTTACATTCTGTTTTATTGTAGAACACACTATTGATGATGGCTAAAGACTCCACTCACAAACATCAAACTGAGGCTGCCTTACTGTCCCTTCTTATCCAGAAAGGAAGCTGCACTATGTATTTATCATGAAGCTATTAATCTTTTAAACAAAATACCTGTAAAACTTTTACAAAGAGGTTTCACTGAAATCCCAATAACTATGTAATTAAACAAAAATTCAATATGGGGGAGGGAGTCTTCTATGGGAAGCATAGCACATGGCTACTTCCCTATCTCCAGGCATCACCTTTGTGACAAACTGATCACAAGTCTAATTCTTGGAACCCAAGACCCCTCTGCTTGAATCAGAGACGCTCTCACGGCAGAGAAGAAACGGTTACTTACTGTAACGGGAGTTCTTTGAGATGAGATGTGATACAGACGTGTATTCCATTTAGGTGTGTGCAGCCCAGAACATCAGAGCTGGAGAATTTTGCCTAGCCGTACCCACAGAGGGGCAGCATTCACGCCTTCTGGCAATAGCCCCTCCCCTGCCTATTTGAGATGGCACCACCCCAATCCCCCTCAGTTCCTTCACACCGAATGCCCAGAGACTAGACTCCAATCCTGTTTCTTCTTCTTCTTCGAGTAGATGCAGCCGTGTATTCCACTTAGATGACTCACAAGCAGCATCCCCCCAGGAAGCGGGGCTTGGAATCTACCTAAGCAAGGATTGCAGGACTGCCCTGCCAAAACTTGCATCCGCTCTGGAAGATGAGTTAATGGTATAATGGTCCATAAATGTATGTATGGATGACCACACAGCAGCCCTGCAAATGTCACTGAGGAACGCTATTGATGTTACTTGCACTCCTGTAGAACAAGCTTGCACTTACTGAGGAGGTGTAGCCAAAGCTATTTCATATGCAGTCTTAATACAGGATGTCATCCACTTAGAGATCATCTGTGAAGAGACTGCTTGTCCCTTCATACGATCTGCATATGACGCAAACAGGCCAGGTGAAACACGAAACAGTTTAGTCCTGTCCAGATAGAAGGCTAGACCTGACCTCTAGTGTCATCTAGTGTATGAAGACACTGCTCTTCCAGAGATTAATGTGGCTTAGAAAAGAACACAGTTACTGCATGGGTCAAATGAAACTGAGAAACCACTTTAGACAAAAAAATTGGGTGTGGTCATTGCCACTTTGTCCTTGGAGAATTGTGTATAAGGAGGTCTGCCATCAGAGCCTGCAACTCACAGACTCTCCTTGAGGATGTTATCACTACCAGGAACCCAGTCTTCTGACATAAAAGCAGAAAGGGACAAGATGCCAGGGACTCGAACGGAGGTCCCATTAAAGCCGCTAGGACCATGTTAAGGTCCCACAGAGGAACCAGCTCTCGGACCAGAGGATGGAGACGAAGAAGCCTTTTTAATAATCTTGTTACCATGGCACTGGAAAAGACTGATATTCCCTGAATGGAGAGATGAAATGCTGATGTCGCTGCCAGTTGTACTGTCAATGAGTTACGCGCAAGGCCCAATGATTGAAGGTGCAGCAAATACTGCAAAATGTCCTGAATAGAAGCCAGCGTCGGTTGAATTCCAGGGGCCAACAACCATACTAAAAACTGCTTCCATTTCACTGAATAGGCCATTCAGGTAGAGGGCTTTCTACTGTTGAGTAGGACTTGTTGAACAGCCACCAAACACCGCACTTCCTTCTCATTCAGCCATGATGCAGCCACACTGTGAGATACAGTGAGCTGA
Source organism: Terrapene triunguis (assembly GCF_002925995.2). NCBI lineage: Eukaryota > Metazoa > Chordata > Testudines > Emydidae > Terrapene > Terrapene triunguis. The sequence goes on along the minus strand of NW_020664419.1, from coordinate 55,760,456 downwards.
GCACGGGATGCAAAGGTACGACTGGAGTCTGTCTGAGTAGGTTGGGATGAAGAGGAAAGGGTATGGGAAGCTGAACTGACAGCACAAGAAAAATCAGAAAACCTGCAAACTTAGACATAGCTGTCCAATTGACAAACCTGTACTTGGACAGCAATGCGTTCTGGTTGTCAATCCGCATCTGCAAGGAGGAGGAGGTGTGAATCTTCCTACCCATCAGGTCCATTAATTTAGCATCCTTATTCTTGGGAGTGGACATAAATCTGCCCTGCCAAGCTCTATTGTTCACCATGGTTATGACCAAAGAATTTGGGACTGGATGGGAGTAAAAACCCGCAAATCCCTGCACTGGAATGAGGTAGTGGTTTTCCATGTGCTTTGCTATAGGTGGTACCGAAGCCAGCATACTCCAGAGAATCTTAGCAGGCTCTAGGAGTGCATTGTTAATAGGGAGGGCATCACTCCCAGGGCAGACAATTGTAGGATATCCAACAACGCATGGGTGTTCTCTCCAGGAACTCTGCTTGAATACCCAAGAAGCAGCCACGCACCACAAAAGGTTCTGGTGCTCCTTGAAATCCTCTGGTACTGAAGGAGAGGAAGAGTCAGGCACCACAGAATTGTCTTGGGATGAAAATGAAGCTGACAGCAGGGGTGCTAAAAAATTCCTGGTACTGAGGAGGTCGAGCCTAGCCTCAGCCCCACTTCCACTGACTGTGTACGGGTAACACTGAGGTATGGTGCCAACAGACCCACAGGTTCAGTGGCCTGCTCAGCCAATGGGGCTATAAATGATGCAGCACTGGCAAAGTCCTGGACCAAGGGAGAGGTTGGAACATGAAGGCAGGGGAGGTCCATTGGCGCAGAAACAGACGGTGCTGCATTACCCTTGTTGGCACCAGACTAAATGGAAGACCCAGGGCCGAAACTGGAGTCGATGGTAAGGGGGTCTCTGACCTCACTGCTTGGTATCAGGGAATGATTGATGGGACCTACTCCATCCTGCGTGACCATGCTGATACATGCTTCTTCTGGAGGAGGCAGATGAATCACCATGGAACCTGGAGTGGCTTTTTCCTCAGCACACTCGACAGGGAACGACTCCTCTGTGTCTTTGGAGAGGCACCAGTTCCAGAGCACAGAATGGCAGCACTCTCAGAACCCGAGGGAGACCTCTGATCTGATGAGGACCTCAGTGCTGAAGCAGGCTGAACGGCCTGTTCAAGCAGGTGCTGCTTCGACAAAGATCGCTCGCCACCTGAATTCGTTTGGAGAACGATCTGCAAATCCAACACTGCTCCTCGATGTGGGCTTCCCCTAAGCACGGTAAGCACCGTGTGTGTGTGTGTATCATTGTTGGGGACCGATCCCCCACACGACGGACAATGTTTAAACCCTGCTGAGGGCATCATCAGGGAAATACTTAAACTAACACTAATACAATACTAAGGGTATTAATTAACTCAATACAACTAGAAAAGTCACTAAGAAATAGAGGGATTGTGGGGTGAAAACACCACAGAGCTCCAACTCCAGCCACTGGTGATAAGAAGGAACTGAGTGGGGGTTGAGGCAGCACTGCCTCATATAGCCAAGGCAGGAACTATGGCCATGAAGCACAAGCGCTGCACCTTTATGAGTACTGTTAGGCAAAATTATCTGGCTCCAATGAGTTGGGCACCCACACACCTAAGTGAAATACACAGCTGCATGTACATGAAGAACCACCATGGCCATACAGCATTTCTGCTAATAATCCAACAACATTCTTTTGTCACTTCTAGGTTGAACCGTTTTTTCCTTCCTGCCTGACTACACAATACACTTTTGAGCAAAGAACAGGGCTTCTTCCTCACCTCCTGAATTTAAAGCAGTTCAGTTCCTGAGGTCACCATCAGATAGTACGTTCCCCACTACATTTGTAGTAAGAATTTTCCCTGTGAAAAATGCCATGAAAAATCTATTAATATGCTAAAGCCGATGATGTTACTACACTGCTGAATCTTCCCTTAAAATTCTACCTCTTAGACGCTTGCCTTTCAATGGTAACTAAAATTCAACATGATATATATTACCTTTTTGAACATCCTGGTGGAATCCTCACTTATCTGCATGAAGCGCATGATAACGTTGTTCAGATAGATATCGCTCAAAGTTGCATGGTCTTTGCTTTCTCTTCTCACTTGGTTTAGGAGTAAGTACCAACAATTCACTGGAGATAAGAGATTCTGGTCTTTCCTAAAGAGTATATATATGTTACATAATTAACATATCAGAAACATCTCCCTGCCACACCCATCCTCCACCAGATATACATAAACATGAACCCAACAATTTAAGTTGAATTAAATTAAAGAACAATTGATCTCTGTAAAGAAAGAATGCACATGCATCTGCCAGGATAAATGCTAGAAGTCAAGTCCTGCTCCCTTTATTCATGCAAGTAGTCCCACAGAAGTCAACAGGGTTACTCTTGTGAATAAAGTAAGCTGTATTTGGACCTAAATCTGTTTCTGAACAGTCAGTCAATCCATTCTTGGAATATATTTGGTTAGTCAAGCTTTAGATAGCATTTTAAGGCATGTTTTACAAGCCTCATGAGGCACAAATAGAAAAACTAAAGAATTCATATCATTACAACCTCTCTACAAATACCAAAAACTTGACACAAAGTTTGCAGTTGCTTACAGATGGACTATATATAACATTCAGAATCTATACAGGCCATTGCAAAAGAGTTGTACCAATTATTTCTCTTAGCACTGAAAATCTTGCCCAGTAAGCATAGTCCAAACACTTTACAAGAAAGAAATCATAGGTGTGCTTGTCTATCAAAATACTGTTCACTGTAATGAATTTAATTGTGATAGTTTTAAAAATGTCCGTAACAATATATAATGTCTCCTAACTCTGATCCGGATTCATAAGTTCCATTTGATCACTAATATTCATGTAACATTGTCAATTACAGTTATATAGTACGAGGGCCACTGATATGACATTTTTCAGTAGTTCAGCATCTCTGTGTTTCCATTACAGACTCTTTCCACCCCAATCTGTGTATTTAAATCACATATAGTTTATCAAACCTTTTATTAAAAATGCCAAAATAAATAATTTAAGTTAGTTCAGTCATTATTTACTTAATGACCTAAAAAACACATTCTTGAGATTTCAGGCTTCCCACCCACCATTAACATCTAGTATAAAATATTAGTTAAAAAAAATAATCTTGCAAACAGTCCTTGTGGTGGACTCTGATATCTCAGTTTCAGTGTTACCTGCCAAGCTTGAGCAGTAGCAATTTTCTGTAACTTCTCCCTCTGTGCACCAGGAGTGTATTAAAACCTTGTAGAATATATTTCATAGATTTTAAGGCCAGTAGGGACCATTAGATCACCTAGCTGACACAAAAATTGTGGGAGTGATAAATAGAGAACAAGTCACTGATTCAGAGCAATCTGGATGTTTTGGTAACCTGGGCGCAAGCAAACAATGTGTTTTTTAATATTGCTAAATGTAAACGTATACCTCCAGGAACAAAGAATGTAGGCCATTCTTATAAGATGGGGGACTCTATCCTGTGAAACACTGACTTTGAAAAAGATTTTGTGGGCCTGGTGGAAAATCAGCTGAATATGAGCTCCAAGTGTGACAAACATGATCCTGGGGTGCATAAACAGGGGAATCTCAAGTAGGAGTAGAGAGGTTATTTTATCTATTTGGCACTGGTGCGACAGCAGCTGGAAGAGTGTGTCCAGTTCTGGTGCCCACAATTCAAGAAGGATGTTAATAAATTGGAGAGGGTTCAGAGAAAAGCCATGAGAATGATTAAAGGATTAGAAAAACTGCCTTAAAGCCCAATCTATTTAGTTTAACAAAGAGATGGTTAAGTGTAACTTGATTGCAATCGATAAGTATCTACATGGGGAACAAATATTTATGTGCCCTTCAAACTAGCAGAGAAAGGTATAACATGATCCAGTGTCTGGAAGTTGAAGCTAGACAAATTCAGATTAGAAATAAGGCATACATTTTAAACCACTGGAACAATTTACCAAGGGTCGTAGTAGATTCTCCATCACTGACAAAAGACGGTTATCTACCTTTCGTAACTGTTGTTCTTTGAGATGTGTTGCTCATGTCCATTCCAATAGGTGTGTGAGCGCGCTGCATGCACGATCGGATGTTTTTTACCCTAGTGGTACCCGCTGGGTTGGCTGTGGGGCCCCCTGGAGTGGTGCCTTTATGGCAGTGTATATAGGTCCCTGCCAACCCACTGCCTGCTCAGTTCCTTCTTGCTGGAATACTCCGACAGAGGGGAGGTGGGCGGGATTTGGAATGGACATGAGCAACACATCTCGAAGAACAGTTATGAAAGGTAGGTAACCGTCTTTTCTTCTTCGAGTGATTGCTCATGTCCATTCCAATAGGTAACTCCCACGCAGTTTCCACGGAGGAGGGGTCGGAGTTTACCGAGTTGCTGATTGCAGTAATGCCCTGCCGAAGGCTGCATCATCCCTCGCCTGTTGAGTGATGGCATAGTGCGTTGTGAAGGTGTGGATGGAAGACCACGTTGCTGCCTTGCATATGTCCTGAATGGGGATTTGTGCGAGCAACACAGTGGAAGAGGCCTGCGCTCTTGTGGAATGCGCTGTCAATGCTGGGGCTGGGATCTTAGCCAGGTCGTAGCACGTTCTGATGGAGGACATGATCCATGACGAGATGCGCTGAGACAGGATGGGGAAGCCCTTTCATCCTCTCGGTGATTGCAATAAAAAGCTGTGGTGACTTACAAAACAGCTTTGTGCGTTGAATGTAGAAGGCATGGGCACGCCTGACGTCCAGGGAATGGAGTGCTCGCTCTTTGTTGTTGGCATGAGATTTAGGAAAGAATACCGGTAGAAATATGTCCTGGTTAACGTAAAATTGCGATACTAACTTGGATAGGAACACTAGGTGAGGGCATAGCTGCACCTTGTCCTTGTAAAAGACTGCGTAGTGGGGCTTGGAAGTCAGCGCTCTGAGCTTGGAGACCCTTCTGGCCGAGGTTATGGCCACCAGAAAGGCCACCTTCCAGGGAAGGTGGTATAAGGGGCAGGTGGCCAGGGGCTCCAAAGGGGGATCCATGAGTCCAGAAAGGACCAGGTTAAGATCCCACTGAGGAACGGGCTGCCTCACCTGGGGGTAAAGTCTATTCAAGCCCTTAAGAAACCGGCCCACCATGAGATTGCTAAAGACTGACCTGCCTGCCACAACGGATGGAAGGCCGAGATGGTCACCAGATGCACCTTAATAGATGATATTGCCAACACCTGTTGCTTCAGGTACAAGAGGTAATCTAGCACAAGGGCAATAGAGGCTTCTGCGGGGAGGGACCAAATGGAGAAATGCTTCCACTTCGCCAGGTATGTTGTGTGAGTGGAGCGCTTCCTGCTCCCCAACAGAACTTCCCTAACAGAGTCCGAGCACTGCAGTTCAAGCTGGTTCAGCCATGGAGTTTCCATGCCATGAGGTGGAGGGACTCCAGGTTGGGGTGTTGTAGACAAGACAACAAAGAAAGGGCTTTTGGTATAAAAGGAAGAGCTTGAACTGATACAGGGCCTTCTTTCTGATCCAGCAAATGGACAGGACCTTCTGCCGAAGGGGGGCTCCAACCCTTGCCAATGGGTTGGAAAAACTTGATCTAATAGGACCCCATAAGACTGGTGAGTGACTCCTGGCATATTTTGTGTGTTTAATTCTGTTTTTTAATAGGTTTTCTCTGTAATGCTTTTACCTTCAGAATAAAGGTGCTTGCTTAGAAAGAGCTGTGGGGTAAGTTGTAACTGGCAACATTATACTGTTGTTTATAGCCCTCAGGGAGAAAGCAAAGCACAGGCATTGGCCATTAGGCAAACTGGCTTGCTGGGGATATCACAGTGTAAGCTCAAGAAGGTGTACTGAGCTTCTCGTCTTGATGCAGAAATTACTACTGCACTGAAATCTTATGGCCTGTATTATGATGGAGCTCTTACTAAATTATCATTGTGGTCCCCAGCCTTAAAATATATGCGTGAAATTCTGGCTCCATTGACATTCAATGGAAGGGTTGCCATTTACTTCAGTGGGACCAGGATTTCATCTTATGAACCCAGAATATTCAGGCCATACCATTTCTAGTTGCAAAGAAAACTTTCCTGACATGAACCAAATGTAAAGTGCTGGGTGTGTGAGTCTGCAAACAGTTCTGAGTGTGATGAAATGCCTCATTCATCTCAATGGAGTGTGACTAGGAAACCATCTAGAGAACAATTTATAAGTCAGGCTGCTGTCAAGGGTTGCTGGGGAGGGGAAGTAGGAGTTCAAGACACCCCATAACTTTTAATTTTGGTGCTTCCCAAGAGTAGAAGAGAAAGAAGTTACATCCTTTCCCCCACGCAAAAGCCTCCACTGGCACTGCCCAGCTGTAAAACCTGCAGCTTTGTCCTTGACAATTTATACAACAGAAGTTATTTTTGTCACTACAAAAATGTATGGCACACTGAAGATTCATAGATTCATAGATTCATAGATTCTAGGACTGGAAGGGACCTCGAGAGGTCATCGAGTCCAGTCCCCTGCCCGCATGGCAGGACCAAATACTGTCTAGACCATCCCTGATAGACATTTATCTAACCTACTCTTAAATATCTCCAGAGATGGAGATTCCACAACCTCCCTAGGCAATTTATTCCAGTGTTTAACCACCCTGACAGTTAGGAACTTTTTCCTAATGTCCAACCTAGACCTCCCTTGCTGCAGTTTAAGCCCATTGCTTCTTGTTCTATCCTCAGAGGCTAAGGTGAACAAGTTTTCTCCCTCCTCCTTATGACACCCTTTTAGATACCTGAAAACTGCTATCATGTCCCCTCTCAGTCTTCTCTTTTCCAAACTAAACAAACCCAATTCTTTCAGCCTTGCTTCATAGGTCATGTTCTCAAGACCTTTAATCATTCTTGTTGCTCTTCTCTGGACCCTTTCCAATTTCTCCACATCTTTCTTGAAATGCGGTGCCCAGAACTGGACACAATACTCCAGCTGAGGCCTAACCAGAGCAGAGTAGAGCGGAAGAATGACTTCTCGTGTCTTGCTCACAACACACCTGTTAATACATCCCAGAATCACGTTTGCTTTTTTTGCAACAGCATCACACTGTTGACTCATATTTAGCTTGTGGTCCACTATAACCCCTAGATCCCTTTCTGCCGTACTCCTTCCTAGACAGTCTCTTCCCATTCTGTATGTGTGAAACTGATTTTTTCTTCCTAAGTGGAGCACTTTGCATTTGTCTTTGTTAAACTTCATCCTGTTTACCTCAGACCATTTCTCCAATTTGTCCAGATCATTTTGAATTATGACCCTGTCCTCCAAAGCAGTTGCAATCCCTCCCAGTTTGGTATCATCCGCAAACTTAATAATCGTACTTTCTATACCAATATCTAAGTCGTTAATGAAGATATTGAACAGAGCCGGTCCCAAAACAGACCCCTGCGGAACCCCACTCGTTATGCCTTTCCAGCAGGATTGGGAACCATTAATAACAACTCTCTGAGTACGGTTATCCAGCCAGTTATGCACCCACCTTATAGTAGCCCCATCTAAATTGTATTTGCCTAGTTTGTCGATAAGAATATCATGCGAGACCGTATCAAATGCCTTACTAAAGTCTAGGTATACCACATCCACAGCTTCTCCCTTATCCACAAGACTCGTTATCCTATCGAAGAAAGCTATCAGATTGGTTTGACATGATTTGTTCTTTACAAATCCATGCTGGCTGTTCCCTATCACCTTACCACCTTCCAAGTGTTTGCAGATGATTTCCTTAATTACTTGCTCCATTATCTTCCCTGGCACAGAAGTTAAACTAACTGGTCTGTAGTTTCCTGGGTTGTTTTTATTTCCCTTTTTATAGATGGGCACTATATTTGCCCTTTTCCAGTCTTCTGGAATCTCTCCCGTCTCCCATGATTTTCCAAAGATAATAGCTAGAGGCTCAGATACCTCCTCTATTAGCTCCTTGAGTATTCTAGGATGCATTTCATCAGGCCCTGGTGACTTGCAGGCATCTAACTTTTCTAAGTGATTTTTAACTTGTTCTTTTTTTATTTTATCTGCTAAAACTACCCCCTTCCCATTAGCATTCACTAGGATAGGCATTCCTTCAGACTTCTCGGTGAAGACCGAAACAAAGAAGTCATTAAGCATCTCTGCCATTTCCAAGTTTCCTGTTACTGTTTCTCCCTCTTCACTAAGCAGTGGGCCTACCCTGTCTTTGGTCTTCCTCTTGCTTCTAATGTATTGATAAAAAGTCTTCTTGTTCCCCTTTATTCCCTTTGCTAGTTTGAGCTCATTTTGTGCCTTTGCCTTTCTAATCTTGCCCCTGCATTCCTGTGTTGTTTGCCTATATTCATCCTTTGTAATCTGTCCTAGTTTCCATTTTTTATATGACTCCTTTTTATTTTTTAGATCATGCAAGATCTTGTGGTTAAGCCAAGGTGGTCTTTTGCCACATTTTCTATCTTTCCTAACCAGCGGAATAGCTTGCTTTTGGGCCCTTAATAGTGTCCCTTTGAAAAACTGCCAGCTCTCCTCAGTTGTTTTTCCCCTCAGTCTTGATTCCCATGGGACCTTACCTATCAGCTCTCTGAGCTTACCAAAATCCGCCTTCCTGAAATCCATTGTCTCTATTTTGCTGTTCTCCCTTCTACCCTTCCTTAGAATTGCAAACTCTATGATTTCATGATCACTTTCACCCAAGCTGCCTTCTACTTTCAAATTCTCAACGAGTTCCTCCCTATTTGTTAAAATCAAGTCTAGAACAGCTTCACCCCTAGTAGCTTTTTCAACCTTCTGAAATAAAAAGTTGTCTGCAATGCAGTCCAAGAATTTGTTGGATAGTCTGTGCCCCGCTGTGTTATTTTCCCAACATATATCCGGATAGTTGAAGTCCCCCATCACCACCAAATCTTGGGCTTTGGATGATTTTGTTAGTTGTTTAAAAAAAGCCTCATCCACCTCTTCCACCTGGTTAGGTGGAAGAAGAGAATATTTCAACAAATAATTTTTTTGAAATATTTTGCAAAATGTACCAAATAAATTATTTGACAAATAGTATCTGACCAGCTCTGCATTGCACAAAAGTTACTATAGTCGGTGCACATCCATATACAACATTTAGCCGTGTATGAAATATGACTCTTCCTTGTTAAGGATAGCAGCAATAAAGAGGCAGCAAAGCCCATATGTAACAATACATACAATAACAAGTTTCTCTCCTCTTCTCTCTTTTTTTACCTCTTCCTGGCACCTCTTTGGAAGGCTGATCAGCCTTTATTATGAGCCTGTCAAATTCTGAAAACTCCATTGCAACAATCAGCACACAGTTTTGCATATCCAATGCTGTGCATCTCTTCCAGCTGGGTATTACATTTTGTTTTCCCACCAAGTTCTTTCACACGATAATATTTGTGCAATTTAAATATCAAGAGATTGTATCAATCTGCCATGAACATTCACTAATTAAACAGTACCACAAGTCAGTGGGACCAAAATGCAAGGGAGATGACTGATTACACAGTATTTGGACCTTTGACAAAATAAATAACCTAACCCACTTCTAACACTGGAAAGTGAATTGAGTTTAAGTATTAGAACCTCTCTTACTTGTACTGTTGATGGTCCTTTGTACTTCTTGTTTTTGCCATGAACCTTTCTGCTAATTTTTCTAGATTGCGGGAATATTCCGTCTCTATTTCTGCTTTCTTGCGGAAAAAATCCTGAAGGTCCTGAAGAAGCTGCACCCTCATTTCAGTTTGCTGCTCCAGACATTTCTGCTGCTCTATCAGTTGAGCGCGAATCTCTAAAGGAAACACACACAACTGAAGTCAGTGAAAACAGGGAAGAAAAAAACCCACAAAAATAATATTTGCTGCACATTCTGAATAAAGCACACAAGTGTGAGGAAAAAATACAATCTAAGCTATATACATATATAAGTTATATGGTGCAAGTAACCTAGCAATAAATTCCATACAGTTATCTTCTACTTTCAACATAAGAGTGGTCACCAACAGTCACCACACAACTGAGTTTTCACATTTGCTTCTTATTCTTAATATAGGTGGAAATTACTGTATCACAGGTTATACTGATCGCTGGCAAGTGTTGCATTTGTAGCTATGACTGTCGAAGAAACAGGTATTTCTGACAGTCAAAATGCATCATAGATGTGCATAGGGTCCTTGAGACTCCGGTACACTTAAACAAAATCAAATACAAAACAAACACCTCCCTATAATATTTATCCAGAATGGCAAAAGAAAAGAGCAGCTTTCCTTTCAGATTTGTAGCCACCATTGGCACATGAAAATACCATCTGGTAATGTTTATTTAGTGTTTATATTTCTGTAGTGTAAAAATTCATCGTTCTCGAGTTATAGGAATACCTATACTAAAAATATCCTTCTGTTTCTTTTAAAAGACATTAATGTAATAGGAAAATCCCCAGAGCAGAAATTATGATTTCATTCATAACATTTATATCCCTTTTTGTCACTGTCCCATTCAAATCCAGGCTAAAAAAATTATCACAGCATAGTGCAATGAAAAGAGTAATCATTTTGCAATCATATAGGAATGTTAACTACGAATGTAACTATATGATCAGCCTGAGTCAACATCTATTGAAGTAAAAAAAGCAAGACTCTTGGATGTTAAAAGGAGCTCAACTGGTTCCTAATTATGTGACCATTTAATAGGTAAACTGACTTTAGAAAATCTTAAATGTATTACAAATCCATATACAGTATGCTCAACATTTGTAATAGAGGAGCATTACAAAACCAATATTGTACCTATGCTACTGGGTGCTATAAACTACTACTACTAAAACAACAATAATGTCAAAGTCTTATTGTATCTATGATTTGCATACATATTGGTCTTAGAAGACAGATGAAGGCAAAGATATAATCTGAAATACCACTTGAATTGGAATTCAAAAATGTACGCTAAAGTGAGCTAGTGTGGGCACAGAAAATTATTAAACCAGTAGTTGGTCAAGGAGGGAGATATCCCAAAACTCTCTCCCAAATCTACTTTAAGCCACCAGCTATTGTGTTAATCATTAATGAGAGCATCCGTTTCTATAGTCTGGGAGGTGAACCAAAAAATCATGTATTTGGTTTTCATTTCACTTCAACTCACGTCACTGGAAAAGAACTACGCCTCCAGTAAAGATGAGCCACTGTAAGACAACACTGTATCAACGGCATACATATGCATAGAGGAGAAAACACATTGGAGCTGGAAGGTTAACAACAGAAATAGAAAAGAGAAACCCAAGAACAGATCCTTGATGTGCCCACTATTTTTAATGCCCTTTGATTCTAATGGAAATTGTCTGAACACAATTCCATAAGTAACTCGCAAACCAGAGTATGAATTCGCTGCTAAGCCCAAAATTTTAGTTTTTGGAACAGTAATTTTGACTGACTAAATCCAACTCCTTAGACAGGTCCATGTAAAGAGAGCTATCATTAGTAACTTTAAGCTGAACTTGTTTTTCAAATAACTACATCTTAACTATACTGAAGGTCAGTGGATCTTGCCACTACACTTCCCCTCTTTGAGCAGGTCTTCTCCACAGAAACATGGAAGAGAAAAATATTTAAGAAATAGGAAAATGTGAGTGGAAAATCTACAAAAATGGCCAGGATCACTGGGAGTAGGTGTAATATCTGAAAATACTTTAAACTAACCTTTTAAAACTGACAATTTCTAGCTGACAGTATTTCCTTAAAGCTTTTAAATATTTTAAAACAGAGAATGATCTTTGATAGATGCACACAGCTCAAGGTTGCACAGGCACAGATAGGATGCAGTTATTATTAAAGCTGGTTGCTTATCTAGAAAGTCACAGATTCCATTGCTTTATGCGCCATGATTTCCAACTTCTCAGCACCTCTCCTGGGAGGCAGAATCTACTTTTATGGGCGACTCCAGCAGGGGGGGCTCTCAGCTGCCAGGTGAAGATGTTACTGCTCTTACCACCTGCAGGGGATCTAAGGAGGGCTCCACTACTGCTGACTAGTCCCTGGCAGGAGGATCAAGATCTGTTTCACCAGACTTTAAAGTAGCAATTCGCTTTCTAGCCATATCCTTTTCTTCTGCTCCTGATCCTTTCTTTGCCTCCTTCTTCCCCCTCCCCCCCCAACATAATATGTGCCATGACATTTTCGGGAGTGGGAGAAGGGGAAAGAAGAGAAAGTTGTGACTTTCACTGTTTGTCATAACAAGGCTGTGATTTAAAAACATTTTTTTTTATAACAGACAACCAGCCTTAGTAATTGTATGGGCTTTGCACTAATCAGTATTATGGAAAACTCCACCAAGACACCAGGATCCTCTTCAACCACTCAGCGTAAGTCAACTCCCTAGTTCCACAAAGAGCTGTAAGAAGTATTACTATGCTTTATTTAATCTAAAAGCTGACATACAAGATTGTGAAAGTGTGCATAATTAAAGACACTAGAGATCAAAGCTCTCTAATTAATACATGAACAGGTACAGTATAGCCAACAGAATGGCAAAGGTTGGTACCCCACCCCCACCAGGACACTTTAATTCTGACATGGAAGGGCCACCTGTATGAGTTAGGGTGGAATTCAGTCTCCCCTTCCATTCAATCAATGACTTTTCTGCTAAGGGTTAGTTGCCATCCCCAATCACAATTTATGGTATCCAGCTGTCCTGCATAAGATGACACAGCACGACAACTAAATTAACGTGCAACTCCACTTTTATATTCAAGTATACTGTATATCCTGGTTTTATGAGATGTTTATTGAAAACATTAGGGAATTGTTCAAAGTGAATTATAATATACACAGGCTGACTGAAGTATTAAATAATGTACTGGAAAGAATAATCAGAAGTATACTGGAATATGTGTTGATTAATCACACACACCCAGTTCAAAGTGAATGGCAGCCACCAATGTTTCCCTTTCTTCCACTGAAGTTACATTATAATCAGATCTACATCCCAGCAGTTTTAACCTGATCCCTACTGCATTACATTAAAATGGGCCTTAACATGGTTTTACCTTTCAAAGATTTCCTCCCTCCTCAAGCATTATTGTTGAATTGGATCATGGATTTTTCCTAATCTCAGGAAATGCTAGCATGAGAAGACATGAGAAAGTGCTACTGCTACTGAATGTTCACATTAATTTCTCAGTTACTTTCCATGCAGAAAAAATTCAAAGCATTTACCTCCTCAGTTATAAGAAGTTCTTTATATTGATTTCTTTCAAAAGTTTCCCCAACGCACAAATTATCTATTAATTTAGAAAGAGAGGTAGCATCTCAGATAAACAAGAGGCTCTTAAAGTCAAAAACTAACATTTTAAAAACTTTAAAAACAGATCATAAATGATCTGGAGAAAGGGGTAAACAGCGAGTTGGCAAAGTTTGCAGACGATACTAAACTGCTCAAGATAGTTAAGACCAAAGCAGACTGTGAAGAACTTCAAAAAGATCTCACAAAACTAAGTGATTTGGCAACAAAATGGCAAATGAAATTTAATGTGGATAAATGTAAAGTAATGCACATTGGAAAAAATAACCCCAACTATACATATAATATAATGCAGGCTAATTTAGCTACAACTAATCAGGAAAGAGATCTTGGAGTCATCGTGGCTAGATCTCTGAAGATGTCCACGCAGCGTGCAGTGGCAGTCAAAAAAGCAAATAGGATGTTAGGAATCATTAAAAAAGGGATAGAGAATAAGATGGAGAATATCTTATTGCCCTTTTATAAATCCATGGTACGCCCACATCTTGAATACTGCGTACAGATGTAGTCTCCTCATCTCAAAAAAGATATAATGGCATTAGAAAAGGTTCAGAGAAGGGCAACTAAAATGATTAGGGGTTTGGAACGGGTCCCATATGAGGAGAGATTAAAGAGGCTGGGACTTTTCAGCTTGTAAAAGAGGAGACTAAGGGGGGATAAGATAGAGGTATATAAAATCATGAGTGGTATGAAGAAAATGAAAAAGGAAAAGTTATTTACTTGTTCCCATAATATACGAACTAGGGGCCACCAAATGAAATGAATGGGCAGCAGGTTTAAAACAAATAAAAGGAAGTTCTTCTTCACACAGCGCACAGTCAATCTGTGGAACTCCTTGCCTGAGGAGGTTGTGAAGGCTAGGACTATAACAGGGTTTAAAAGAGTACTAGATAAATTCATGGAGGTTAAGTCCATTAATGGCTATTAGCCAGGATGGGTAAGGAATGGTGTCCCTAGCCTCTGTTTGTCAGAGGGTGGAGATGGATGGCAGGAGAGAGATCACTTGATCATTACCTGTTAGGTTCACTCCCTCTGGGGCACCTGGCACTGGACACTGTCGGTAGACAGGATACTGGGCTGGATGGACCTTTGGTCTGACCCAGTATGGCCGTTCTTATGTTCTTATGTTTACACCAAAATTAAGTGACAGCCAGCTCAAATAAAAGAGCACAGGCATAATGGCAGTGTAGCAAGTAAGAAGCCACTTTCTGCACTAGCTGTCATTTCTAAATTATATTAAGGTGCAGTTGCACATAGAGGACACTGCAGTCTTCCCACCTCAAGGCAACAAAGGCCTGGAGAAAAGTCTGTATTGGGGGGAGGGAACCCCAACTTTGGGCAACAGCTGTTCTTTGGAGGTCCAGAAGCAGCTGGGATTACAAGACGACTCCCAGACTGCTAAACAGAATAACAATCAGTAAATACTGTGATAAAGGGCACAGATATAAGGTGAACTGTTGGCCCCATTGACATTTCTCAGCCATTTCTTTTGGTGGTTGCCTGTGTCCTATGAGCTACACCCTAGTGTCCTCTGGTCGAATTTTCAAGTTCCTAGCTTTCACTCATGTCCCAGTCTCCATCAGGCAATGGGTAAGATATTCAACCACATCAGGTGAATACTATTTATAACAGTTAAACTTACCCGTACACTGTATTTCACTGCCTTGTGTAAAAACAGAAATGTAGAAACTGCATTACTGTGCTGACTTGAGCTGCTATTACAAATGCCAAGTCATATTACCTCATAACTACATAACATTACACTAGTACGTAGCATTCTACAGTAACTGTGTCATATCAATAATAGACCCCTACTCAAAATATTTACAAACTAAAAGCATGAGTAGGTACAATGCACTGCTCTGTGATACAGAATGATTAAAATAGCTATAGGTCAGCAAAGAATGAGATCTGTCATCCCAGCTTTCACATACACTGGCATTTCAGGCCTAATCAGTTACCCCCCAGAAGTCAATGGAAAACTGCCATTAACCTCAATGGGTGTTGGGCACGCTAGGCATGTGCAATACTAGTTAAATTTTAAAGAAACACATAATTCCATCATAACTACTGCCCCTTCTTGTGAATCTAACTTTTCTATTTGCCCCAAAATTCTTACATTCTTTGTTGTTTGTTAATTTAGTGCTCATGAAAAGTGCCAAAATGGCAACAATCTTATCCCCCTTTTCGGCAAAGCAGCTGCAGCAATGGCAGGCCCACATGCAGTTTCAATCCTGTCTGAGAGAGTGTTACATATTTAAGTAATGATTAAAATACATAAATGCATTAATACATTTACACAGTTACTGGATAACAACACTGACAGGGTTAGGGCCCAATCCTGCTAACAATCTCTCTCTCTCTCTCTCACTCACACACGCACACACTAATAGGACTACTTGAGAATATAGATGGGTATTCACAGTTTTTGCAGGACAGGACCCTTCATCTTTTCAGTAACTTCAGAGAATGGAAAAACAACGAGGAGTCCTTGTGGCACAGACTAACACGGCTACCACTCAGAGACTGGAGTTACACAACATATCCATTTCATTTTCACATTATCTGACTCACAAGAGAAAGCTCAGAAATGCAGATCTACTTGTCTCAACACAAAATATTCCTAAGTGCTAAGAACTTATATTCCAGGAGTGTTACAATACAGCTCCAACCCAGCTATCATCCCTTCCCCAACTTTTCCTGAATTTATGGTCTTCTTATTGATTTATATACCGGATCCTGGTTACCTAGAATAAGAGCCATGTAATTATTTCAGCTTAGATATTATCTGGTGACTAACACACATTCCTATTTAAAACAGATGACAGAAAACTACTTATCTTGCAATTCTGCTTCTCTGAAGATATGGTCTTGCAAGATTCTCATTCCTGGGTCCTAGATGCTAAGTACAAGACTGGCTAAAGCTTGAGTTGGCTAAGACCACTGGCCTACTCAGTGCCAGCATTGCCTGCATCAGTACAGATCCAGCCTCCACTCCCCCATAAGCCCAGGCAAGCAGCTTCATCAATTAAGTGTCCTGCATTATCACTAGCTAGGCCAAGCATTGCGTGGGGCCTTGCTGCTTCAAAGTGGTACTTAGCATCAGCTCACTGGATGATGTAGGGAAAGATCTGAGAAAGGGCCAGAAGCTACTCAATGCACCTTGGATGAAGCCCCTAATACACGGCAGCATATCAGTGCCTCTGAGTCCTCCCCTCCTACATTCATGTCTTCAGAGAGGAAGGTGGTGATTCTGGGTACCAGTATTACATTTGACATTCTGGTCCAGTCACTCTTGGTCATGTAGGTGGCTGCTATGAATCCCACAGCACTGACCTCGAGGCACTGAACTGCTTTTCTTACTCAGACCTTTGCCTCTCATACAATCAAAGAATTTGAATGGCAACTCTGGAAAGCAGTATTTATAGTTGGCAGGAGGGTGCTGTGCCACAACTGGAAGGGGCTTGGCTCATGTTCTACCCCAGGCTACCACTATCTTCATGGCCAAAAAACCTTAAGAGCTTGTGAGTTCCAACAGACTGACTGTTGAAGAAAGATCCAGGAGCGAGAATATGATACTTTTGGAAAAACACATGTAAACGGTTCACTAGCACATTCCCCAATGAGAACTTTCTACAACAGACTAGCAAAAATTGTAATCATGGGATAAATTACGTCGAGGAGTCTAAAGCCAGATCCTGCAAACCTTTATGTGATTAATTTTACTCACATGAGTAGTCAGTGGAGGGACTACTAACCTGCTTAAAGTTAATCATATGTCATAAGTGTTTGTAGGATAGCGCCTTAACTGATGTAGCTTCCCCCTTCATTTGCTTTTCCAACCACTTCGGCCTTATCTACGCTAATGCGGCAAGTTGATCTAAGTTACGCTATTCCAGCTACGTGAATAACGTAACTGGAGTCAATGTAGCTTAGATCGACTTACTGCGGTGTATATACTACACTACGTCGATGGTAGACACTCTCCCAACGACTTACTTTACTCTTCTCATTCTGGTGGAGTACTGGAATCGACCGGAGAGCACTCTGATGTCAATTTAGTGAGTCTTCACCAGACTCGCTAATTCGCTCCCGCTGCATTGATCACAGCAGCATCGATCTCCGGTAAGTGTAGACATGGCCTCACTCACAACATGTCCATTATTCCAAGTTAACTTGGATTCACTTATTTGCCAAAGTGAAACTTCCCCACCTTACATACCATCTCTGAATTTGCCCCATGTGCAAATTTTGAACCAGGCTAAATTTGCTTTCTAATTCATTCACTTGGGATTTTATTTGACAGAAACAGTATATTCCCCCTCTTCAAAAGAAAATGGTTCTTTGACAGCCTATTCAATGGTACATTGGCTGAGGTGCAAGATTTATTTCAGTCCATCTGAAAGACTTGTGTAGAAAGCCAAAAGTCAAGGACACTGAAGCATCTGTTGAAATCTCTGCCTCTACTTACTTCTTAACACTATAATAAATTAATTCAAGCAATTAAAAATGGGGGGGGGGGAGGTCCTTGTATGCCCATTAGTAGAAATTTTAGTTTATAAATGACTATAGTGATGACAGTGAGCACTTCTGGGTCCTTTTAATAACTATCATGTAACATCCAGGTCAAAAAGAGAGAATAAATCACTGTTTCTTGTGCAAACTAAAACTAGTCATACACAACCAAAATATATTTTCTTTAGTTTTAATTAAACCAGCCAGAAACTGGATTAGCAATAATGCATCCTCTTAACCAGGGGTCTGCACAATCATGGGATCCAGGCAGACAGAGCCAAAAAGGTGTAGAGGACTCCATTTTAATGCCTCTCACCCTTTTGTTCCCTATGCAATGCTAAGCTATGCTAAGAAGAGCCAAAAATATACTATATGTAGCTGCAGAAGCTTTATTGTTGTTGAAGGATAAAAAACCTGCTATTCACATCCACAGCTGATGGTCACCTAGCTGCCTACAGTCAGAGCCATCTGAATGGATGGCATTTTGCCTGCTTGCAACTTGGTTGGACTGTTCTGCACAGCATTGGTGCCAAGTGGCCATAGGTTAGGCAGGCAAGCTGCCTGCATAACATTTTGAGCTCCATCTATTCTGCAGAAGCTGCTCATTTGTGCCAGCAATTAAGCACTGGCACTACATCTTTTCTTAAACTTGATAACAGCAGACTTTGTCCTTTGGTCCCTGCCTGGCAGCACACAGTTCTACTTCTGAGAGGGAGGGAGGGAGCACTTGCTTTGCTCGGTAGCAACCTGCTCCAGCTTACCCAGAAGTACCATTGGTCAAAACAGTAAGGAGCAATGTCCAGGACTCCTTGTCCAGAAAGCCCTGTTGGACAGGGCAAGAGCCTTAGGCCTGGTCTACACTACGACTTTAATTCGGATTTAGCTGCGTTAATCCGAATTAATCCTTAACCCGTCCACACAACGGAGCCAGTTACTTCAAATTAAAGGGCGCTTAAAATCGATTTCTGTACTCCACCCCGACGAGTGGAGTAGCACCAAAATCGATTTTGTAAATTCGAATTAGGGGTAGTGTGGCCGCATACCACCGAATTAATGTGGTTAAAAACCGAATTAATGTGCTTAGTGTGGCCGCGCACAATCGAATTTATACAATCTGTTTCCCAAATTCGAATTATCTAAATTCGAATTAATCTCGTAGTGTAGACGTACCCTTAGGCAGGGAATAGGCTGAGGGACTCAACCCTACAACTCCCCCTACCAAAACAACATAAAACAAAACAAAAACAAAAGATAAGAAAAGCCACAGGAGACCAATGTGGCTGCACAAGGAGCTTTTTAGCTATCTAAAAACCAAAGGGGACACATGCAGGAAATGGAAGGAGGGACATGTCAGTAAGGAAGCATACATGGGAATAGAGTGAGGGCGCAGGAACAAAATCAGGAAAGCTAAGGCGAGGAATGAGTTACAGCTGGAAAGAAATGTTAGAGACAACAAGAAGGGGTTTTACAAATATGTCAGACAAAAAAGAAGCTTCAGGAATGGTGTGGGTCTGCTGCTCAATGGAGAAGCAGAGCTGCTCAATGCCAATTTTGCTTCAGTCTTCTCACAAAAAATAACATGCGACCACATGACTAGTGAAGTTATCATACACAGTAAGGAGGAAGGGATGCAGATCAGGATAAGTAAAGAACATGTCAGAGATTTTCTGATTAATTTGAATGAATTCAAGTCAGCAGGGCCTGATGCTATTCACCCCAGGGTGAAGGAATTAGCTGAAGAAATCTTGGAGCCACTGGCAATAATATCTGTAAACTCATAGATAACAAGAGGAGTCCTGGAAGACTGGAGAAGGACTAATGTAGTGCCCATCTTGAAAAAGGAGGAGCCAGAAAACTATAGACCGGTTAGCCTGACCTCAATACCTGGGAAGCTACTAGAGCAATGTATAAAAGATTCAATTTGCAAATACACTTCTACCCCGATATAGCGCGATCCGATATAACACGAATTCGGTTATAATGCTGTAAAGCTGTGCTCTGGGGGGGAGGGGGGACGGGGCTGCGCGCTCTGGCGGATCAAAGCAAGTTCAATATAACGCAGTTTCACCTATAACGCGGTAAGATTTTTTGGCTCCCGAGGACAGCGTTATATCGGGGTAGAGGTGTACCTGGAGGATGAAGGAGTGATCACTAGCAGCCAGCATGGATTTACCAAGAGCAAATCATGACAAACCAGCTTGGTAAATAACAAGGTAACTTGTTTGGTAGATAGGGGGAATGCGGTGGACAGAATATACCTGAACTTTAGCCAGGTTTCTGACACAGTCCCACATGACATTCTCATAAGTAAGCTGGATAAATGCAGGTTCGGTAGAACTACCAGTAAGTGGATACATAATTGGTTAAACAACCGCAAACAAAGAGTAACTATTAATAGAACGATGTCAGATTGTGGAACTCCACTTGTGACGTCCTTCCAGGGATCTCTTCTGGGTCTGGTATTATTTTACATTTTTATTAATGACCTGGATGCAGGAATAGGGAGCATATTGATCAAATTTGCAGATGACACAACATTGTGTGCGTGCACATGCGCACGTGCACAAACACTTTGGAGGATAGAATTAAATTCAAAGGGAACTTGATAACTTGGAGAACTGGGCTATAGATAAAATGAAATTCAACAAAGAGAAATGCAAGGTACTACACTTAGGGAAGGAAAAGCAAATCCACAAATACAGAATGTGGGATAACTGGCTTGGCAGCAGCATAGCTGAGAAGGATCTGGGAGTTTTGCATTAACAGAGGCACAGCATACAAATCACGGGAGGTGACAGTACCGCTCTACTCGGTGCTGGTTAGGCCTGAACTGGGTACTGTATCCAATTTTGATTACTCCTATATGGCAAGGATGTAGAGAAACTGGAAAGGATCTAGTGGCAAGCAACAAAGATGATGAAAGGGATGCAATACAAGCCATATGAGCAAAGGCTGGAGGAACTGGGTACGTTTAGTTTGGAAAAGAGGCGATTGAGAGGGGACACGATAGCAGTCTTCAAATACCTGAAAGGCTGCCGTAAAGAAGATGGAGAAAAATTGTTCTCTCTTGCCACAGAGGGCAGGACAAGAGGCAATGGGCTCAACCTACAGCATGGCAGATTTAGATTAAATCTCAGGAAAATCTTCCTAACTGTAAGAGCAATAGGACAATGGAACAAATTGCTAGGAAAGTCATGAAACCTCCTTCATTGGAGGTTTTCAAAAAAGAGGCTGGGTAGCCATCTGCGTTGGATGTTTTAGACACAACAAATCCTGCCACTTGGCAGGGAGTTAGGGTACGTCCAGACTACCCGCCGATTCGGCGGGTAGTAATCAATCTATCGGGGATCAATATATCGCGTCTCGTCTAGATGCGATATATCGATCCCTGAACGCGCTCCCGTCGACTCCAGAACTCCACCAGGGCGAGCAGCGGTAGTGGAGTCAATGGGGGAGCCACGGTCGTCAATCCCGCGCCGTGAGGACGGGAGGTAAGTCGAAATAAGTTACATCAACTTCAGCTACGCTATTCCCGTAGCTGAAGTTGCGTATCTTACATTGACCCCCCCACCCCGCTACTGTAGACCAGCCCTAAGACTAGATCAGTGCCTCTCAACCTTTCCAGACTCTGTACCCTTTTCAGGAGTCTGATTTGTCTTGTGTACCCAAATTTCACTGCACTTTAAAACTACCTGCTTACAAAACCAGACATAAAAATACAAAAGTGTCACAGCACACTATTATTGAAAAATGCCTTACTTTCTCATTTTTACCTTATAATTATAAAATAAATAATTTTGAATATAAATATTGTACATACATTTCAGTGTATAGTATATAGAGCAATATAAACAAGTCATTGTCTGTATGAAATTTTCATTTGTACTGACTTTGCTAGTGCTTTTTATGTAGCCTCTTGTAAAACTAGGCAAATATCTAGATAAGTTGATGTACCCCCTGGAAGACCTTTGCATACTCCCAGGGGTACGCGTACCCTTGATTGAGAACCACTGGACTGAATGACCCTTGTGATCCCTTCTATGGTTCTAAGATTCTATGAAAAACAAAGCCAAGAAACTATCAGAAATGTTGACACTCAAGAAGAAAAAAAATACATAAAACAAAGGAGGGAAGTAAATGTGGATCTGGTGTGCACCTATGTCTGCCAGCTAGAAAGGCTGTTTTGTAGTAGGTGTCTATGAACCCAATAATGCTACCTGAGCTGTCAGGATTTGTAAGACATCTTATTTTGTGGCCTCCAAGGGATTTAGACCATCAGAATGTTTTACACTGGATGACAAAGGCTTGGAACTTTCTCCTCAGAGGCGTAAAATTCTTGAAGCACAAGTAAGAAAAAGAAATTTTTTCTCCTCCTATTACTATAGATATACCAATAGTGGAAGCGGGAAGAGACTTTCATAATTCTCCTTTAAATGATCCTTTTCTTTGCAGCACAGTCTGAAATACAAATGGGACTAGAATCTCTTTATAAGAGTATCTTGCAAGACAGTCATCCCCCATTATATACTATGGGTTTCTTTACCTCTATTGTCCAATTGCTTAGCATGTGTTACTCCATTTTCTGTAAGCCACAAGTGATGTATTGTCTTCATTTGGGACACATTTCCAAAAGTCAATTAAAATGAAAAGGCTAAACAATGGAAGAGTATTTCTGCATGCATTCTATGTAAAGAAAACTTTTTGACCAAGCAAACTCACTAAAACAAACTAGGGTGGATTGATTTAAATCAAAGCACTGAAAATTGCCAATTTTAATCACGATTTAATCATAATCAGCAAGCAAGAAACCTTGATTTAAATGATCAATTTTAATTTTGTTTTGTATTTGTACTTTTTGAGTTATTTTCATAAAGAAAAGTTCATTCTCAATGTTTGGTATAATTTGGAACTTTTTTTTGCTAACCTGGAGAATACACTATAACTATACATATGTATTTAAACATAAATATATTTATTCAATCTTCATTTTTACTTTTTTATTATTAGAAAAGGTAAATGATGCATTTCTTAGTTACTTGATGATGATTAATTTTTTATTGATGACTTGTGTCAAGCTGCATTTTGATGGAAATTGGAACTCAACTAAAATGCACAAAACCAGCATTTTATACTTGTGTTTTATTCGTCAAATAAAACTACCTTAAATGTGCCAGATACATAAGAAAAAAAGTAATTTTATCAAAAATATGTTTTGGATTTAAAACTGATTAAACAAAGCAAGTATTATTTGTAGTTAGTGAATGGAACCAATTTGTTTTCGGTCAACATGTCCTTTAAGATTTTAGAACTAGTAGATCGCATCCTTTCACACACCATTTTTATTCATAGAATGGAAGAGGAAGACAAACTTTCCTGCTTTTTAAATTTCCAATGGGTTTCTCAACTTTGAATGAACTAGTCACTGAACGGAACTAATTGAATAAATTGAAAATGAAGAAAATATTCTCTCAAAAACTGCAGGAGAGGCTACTTCTGTCAAAAGCACGTCAGCAAACTCTGGATTCAGATGCTTTGCAGTGACTTCCACCAATTCAGTGCTCTGACTTCCTTTAAATTATTGGCAGCAAACATGTTCCGTTCAATTTTTTGTAATTTAAATGAATAGATTATTGTAAGCTTAAACCCTAACATAGGTAGTCAACATTTCAAATTTAATTTTAAATACATTTATTTTTAAAGAGAAAAAAGGGCATGTCTACACTACAAACTTCTGCTGACGCAAGTTACATTGGCATAAAACTGTTGCAGTTAGTATATCTCTTTATGCTCATGCATACTTGGCTCCTTGCATCGGCCTTTCATGTACTCACCAGGAGTGCTTGTTTTGACGCACACTGTATTGCACCATGGGTAGGTATCCTAGTGTACAACTCATCACCATCAGTGCACTGTCTTTTGGGAAGTTTTGCATGGTGGGGCAGAAATCAGTTGTGCAGGGGTGACTGGGATTGCGAGATCAGGTTCCCACCATGTAACTTTCTCTACCCCATAATGCCATCTGTATCCCATAATTTTCATGCCTATTTTGACAAACCCATCTGGGACTTGTCACTGTCCACATTCTCTGACAGAAGCATGGAGCCTGCACAGCTCTGCACTATTGTCATAAGTATTGCAAACACCAGGAGCACAACCCTCCCATATTTGCAGAGCCTCAAGAAGAGCCGTGAAGAATATGATGATTCCTTGGAGGGCAGATTGCTGTGGGACATAGAGAGAACCGATTCAAGATTGTTGGAGGAGTTCATGGAGCAGCTGCAAATAGTGGAGTGCTGCTTCTGGGCCTGAGAAAAAGAGCACTGACTGGTGGGATTACATCATAAGGCAGGCTTAGTATGATGAGCAGTGGCTGCAGAACTTTTGGATATGCAAGCCACATTCCTGGATCTGCGTGTTGATCTTGCCCCAGCCCTCCACCACACGGACACAAGAATGAGAGCTGCACTGACAGTGGGGAAGCGAGTGGCAAATGCACTATGGAAATTTACAACGCTGGATTGCTATCGGTCAGTGGGAAATCATTTTGGAGTTGGAAAATCCACTGTGACGGCCATTGTCATGCAAGTGTGCAGAGCCATTAATTATCTTCTGCTACATAGGACTGTGACTCTCGGCAATGTGCAGGATATAGCGGATGGATTTGCAGCAATGTGATTCCTGAACTGTGGTGGAGCACTAGACAGCATGCATCTCTCTATTTTGGCACCAGACCACCTTGCCATAGAGTACATCAACAGAAAGGGCTATTTTTCTATAGTTATGCAAGTGCTGGTGGATCACTGTGGATGCTTCATTTACATCAAGGTTGCCTCGTCAGAGATGTATGACACTTGCATCTTTAAGAACGCGTGACTGTTCAGAAAGCTATACGCAGGGACTATTAGGAACAGTGTGGTGCTTGGTGCACATCTATGAATATAACATTGACAATGTACCTATTAATTTTGTGGTGCTTGTTGTACATTTATGATTATTACACTCTGTTTGTCGCTGATCCTATGAGTTGTATCACAGTGTACAACAACAACTTAGTGGGTGCTTTCACTACCACCATGGATTTGCAGCATATGTTGGGCACGAATAAAGATGAATATTTTGCAAAGAATAGAGTTTCATTTAAAAAGGAATTGTCTGCAAGTTTAAAGCAAATACATTTAAACCTTAATAAATGTATGGAACAGAGCTAAAAAAAAGCGGGGGGAAGGAACATTCATGTCCATTTTAGCTACACAAACATCAACTGTGGCGCTCACAGATCAATGTCTGTGAAGCTGTGCTTGTCCTTAATATTCCCTGGTGTGGAGTGATAGGAGTAGGGATACAAGCCCTGATGCCACATGGAATGTTGGAGGGGTCTAGGGAGGTACTATACTGGAAAGGCAAAATGGAGGCAAGCCAGAGATTGTTAAACCTGTAGGTCCACAAGAATCTGCAGCATCTGTATTTGCAGCTGGAGCATGTCACCCCAAGTAATCTTCTCCTCCTCCTCATTTGGCACAGATGTTCCTCGGGTGTGGAGGGGGAACCCCACAAGGTTGCAAAGGCAGCTGCCACAGATAAAAGCACACAGAGGTATCACTGTCATTATAGTCACAACGGAAAGTTAAGATTTAGAACTCCCATGCTCAGCTGCATGAAACTATAAATGCAGGGCAATGGCATTGAATACTGGCATCATTTGCCACAGGGGATGGTAATTTTAGCCGATCTCACTTATTAGGGTAATAAAGGCATAGAGAGCACAGTTGCTGCTGGCGTCCTGAAGATGCCCAGGCCCGTGTGCTGCTAGCCTGTTCACTGCAATGGTGCCTGCTGAAGTTATTGCCGCCTGGCGTGGGAAAGTGTGCTGCCGCGGAGGAAGAAATAAGGCTGCCATCCCTAGGAACCTTCAGGAAAGGATTGCAGGGTACCTCCATGAAAGTGTCATTGAGATCTCTCAGGAGGATTATGGGGACACCCTTGTGCACATAAACAAACTGCCCTGCAGGCCTTCCCTGCACTTACCTCTACCAGAGAATGAAAAGCAGATAACTCTACCTTTATTTGCTGTAGCACTCTCTCTTCTAGTTTGAGTAAATTAATGAAAAAAGTCAATAGCTGTGTCCTGCTAAGTTGGGGGTGCCATCACTGTGATGGGGAATAAATGTACACACTTAATCAAGGTTCCTTCCGCAGTATCGGGGCTCTCCCAGGCTCAACTGCCAGGACTGACTGGATTGTGATAGAGTCTCAAACTGGTCCTGGCACAAAGCACAGATGGCCCCCCTGGTTGCATCTCCCCCATCCTCCTCCTCGCTGTTCACACCAAGGGTGTGTGTCTCGGGCTCCCGAGAGGTATCCAGGGTAGTCTTCAGGGTGGTGATGGGGTCTCCACGAAGTACGGCATGCAGCTCTTATAAACATGGCAGGTCTGCAGTTCAGCATGGGATCAACCGTTGACCTCCCTGGCTTTCAGATATGCCTGACGCTGTTCCTTCTTTTTTGGGCAACAGTGCTGCTGATCTCTGTCTTTACCCCTTTTCCTGCATACCTTGTGCAATCTACTCATAAACATCCATATTTCTCTGGCTGCTCTGTACCTGTGCCTGCAGAGATTCTTCTCCCCATGGGCCCAGGAGATCCAATATCTCCTGCCTACTTCAAGCTAGAGTACATCTGGAATGTGTAGCTGGCATGGTCAGCTGGGCAGCTGCACACAACACTGGAGAACTGCTAGGTGTGCTTGCCAAGACGGACGATCAGCAAAAGGTATTTCAAAAGTTTGCGGGGCTTTAAAGAGTGGGGGGAGGAGGAGCTTCTGGTCTTCATGACCTCTGGGCTGTGGAGTTCACAATTGTGACCAGAGTGGTCAGTGTCGGGCATTGTGGTACAGTTGCTGGAGGACTATTAGGGTCAACACAGGTAATGCAGTATTTACATACATGCTGCATCGACTTCAGTACATCGACGATGGCTCGATGCCACTTTGGGAGGTGGTGATACAATGTTGGCGTAATGCACAGCTCATATTGGTGGGAGACAAATATAAGTTTAGACACATGCACAAGTAGATTAATGCAAGGCAGCTTACGTTGACCTATCTTTGCAGTTTAATCCAAGCCTGAGGATTTATTTTCCCATTGTTAGAGTGTCAAAAGTCGTTTTAGCATCAATTGCAGGCCAAACTCATGCCTATAGTTACTGTTTCAGTAAAAGATCAAATGCTAAGACTCTTAGGGTGAAGTCCTTGTTCCCATGAAGTCAATGGGAGTTTTGTTGTCGACTTTGATGGAGTCAGGATTTCATTCTTAGTCTTAGCTGACAGGTATGGCAAAGATTATCTGCCTGTTCTGTAGTCGTTTATTTTTGATTAATGAAAATGCTGCATTTTCCCACGGTAGTCTGGTTCTTATACACAGCACCTGTGTACTCTTTGAGAAGATGGACACAAGTTCTACAGGAAGTTCCTTGGTGTCTGCAGCACCCCTTGGCAGAGATTGGAAACTCTGTAGCAGCTGTCGGTACATTAAAAATTGAGGTTTTTGTTGTAATTAATATTAAAATTAATTAATACAATTACTATAGTGTCCCTTATTTTTTATTTTGATATTACGTTTAAAAAAAATCCTCTAAATTTCAATATGCTTCAGTTGTCTATGTTGACAGTGCAACACAGAACTGAGCTATAGAACCAGCTGGGCAGTTTCAGCTGTTTACAGACAGAGACAGACATCATGTTTTACGTTCAGTTCAGATGGTTCTTGGGAGATAAACCACTGGTTATTTTTGGTTTTTGTGTGCGTGTTGTGAGACTTAAAGCTCTCAACAGTTGACACAAT
This sequence comes from Terrapene triunguis, assembly GCF_002925995.2. Classification (NCBI taxonomy): domain Eukaryota; kingdom Metazoa; phylum Chordata; order Testudines; family Emydidae; genus Terrapene; species Terrapene triunguis. The sequence continues at coordinate 55,732,722 of NW_020664419.1, read as the reverse complement.
TATTTTAGTTTCTAAAGAAATCATTGTACTGATTTCTGCTTGGTTCATATTTTGATATTGCTCTTTACAACTGTAAAGGCCAGAGATTTAATTTCTTTTAAAATGAGATCTTACATTTTGGAGCACAATTTTGCAACTGTGAAATATCAGCACTCAGAGAGCACTGCTCATAACACTAATCCTTTATCTCTATAATAATGTAAATAGCAAACTAATCTACACATAACTGAGTCTAGCTTTTGTTCATAGCATAGCATCACCATGGAAATCTAAAGAATTCAAGAAAAGGGGTTTACGTGGTCTGCTAGCCCTATCTATGGGTGCCTTACCAAAAACAGGAAAGACTGCTGTACTGAGTGCCCCTCTGAGCTCATCAGTACACCAGTCTGAACCCGCAGAGTGATAAACGTTGGGAGCTGGAGAAAGAGAAGAGAGATGGAAATGGAGAACCAAGGAAACAACAGCTGGCAGACTCAATCTCACACATCTGATGGGGTAATGAATAGCCAGCCGCTGCACTGACAGAACAACATATAAAGACTGACAGATCTTGGGGTCATCATTATAAACTTGTCAGCAAAGTGCAGATAGGCATTCCCATTAGCATAAAGGGTGTCAGTCTTGCCCTGGAAAGCCTATTGTATATTATCACTGTTTTCAGCATATGCCTAATCATCGCTGGATCATCAATATAAGCAAGTTTCCATAGAGTTGTAAATGGGGAAAATAAAATGAGTCAAAATTTGCAGGTACAAATAAGACTTTACTCTTTTAAATCACATTTAGGCTTCATTGCTGTTAACTTGTAGAAACCCGTCACCTGCTCTGGAATCTTTACTCCATGTTTGTCAGTCTTTTATTATCTAAACACACTCAAGTTGGGTCCTTCTTCTGCATCTGTCCCATTCACTCCCCCCCCACACACCAGCAGTTATTTTTAGTACTTCTGTAAATCAATTCTTATAATTTAATGTAAATTGAAACAAAAATCAAATGTGGATTAAACATTTTATATGCACCTCTACTACTTTCTTATAGTAATACAGTAATGCAGATTAGAAAATAAGATAGAGCCAAACTCTTCTCTCAGTTACGCTAGTATAAAGCCAAATTAACTTCACTGACTCAAGTCTTGAGACAATCCCAATATCATAATTTGTTGAAGCCTTTTATAAAACAAAAAGTAGCACCTGAAATTTATCTCAGGGAAGGCATAAAAAACACTGGAAATTCGAAGAGACTTTTAAATAATTTTCTGTTTGCTTGAATCAAGCAGATAAAGGAAGTGAACTGACAGAATGGCAGTGCAACAGTGTTTAAACACAGAATATGACCTTATTGATAAACATGAATACCCATATTCGTAGTATTTAGTAACCGCAACTTTTATAAATGCTCTCTCTAATGCTCAGAAAATAGTATGAAATACAAGTATGTAGCAGAGGAAGAAAATCAAGTATCAGTTTGTCATAATCAGACCGGTAATGAAAACCTAATGATCTTAATCAGCTTCCTTAATTCTAAAGCTCAGTAAAGACTGGTTAAATCTCTGACCTTGTTGCTAGAGCAACTGCCCTAGAGGGATGGACTATGAGGTAGATTCTCATCTAGTACCACATGGTCATAGATACTGCATCATCAGTGTACCAGTACTTTCTTGAAATTGCATCACAATGAACATATCCCTCATCTAGCAGAAATCAAAACTATCCTAACATACTGAGGACATCCATTTCCCTGTTAAAATTACAACATTAAAGCCCTTTAATCTTTAACAATTAGAGTAGACAATTTCTAATATTTCTCTAAGTACTGCACTAACTGGGTCAAGGTATATTTTCTCAGCTACAAAATGAAATATGTACCTCAATGGGAGACTGAAGCAAGTTTGAACTCAATTGTATAGAGACAGCCCAATATCCACTAACAGCAGCTGAAAAGGATAAATCCTTCACTGTCATGGGGAAGATTCTTTGTTCCAGCTTCCCACTATTGGAAAGTTTAAATTGGCTTGAGAACCACATTCAATTAAATTTAGCTTCAGTTGTTACAGAGGAAGGAGGGGATGGCTCCCCTGAGGTTCCCACTAATGGTGATGATAAAAAAAATCAGAGTTGAGGGGAGAGGATTGATTGGAGGGAACCCCTACTCACCCATTCAATGGCAAGAGGAAAGGTAGTGTCTGCCCAGATGATCTTTTCATTAAATCATATGCATGTTACCAGCTCCCATGAATGTAATCAAACCCCAGTCTGCTAGAAATCAAAAAGATTTTTTTTAAAAGGGAAGACTCATTAGACACTAGCCAAATTTAATACTGCCATTCTGGCATGCTACACTGCAGAACTTGCTTACCTGCACAGTCTTCCAGCAATAACTCATTAGTTTAAGCCTATACTGAAAATAATCCCTCTCCAAAGAGGCATATGGCTGGTTATGATTTCCAGCAGGGCTCTAATGATTGCTCTATGGTAGTGAGGACATCAAGAACAGATGCAGTAAACAGACATATTCATCTCTGTAAGCCAGCAGGAATGGGGCAATGGAGAAAATCTTCATGTGCTATTTTACTGGAGACCTCTTCTGAAAAAAATCCTATTGTATAAATATAAGGGCACTGTGCTAAAAGTTTAGACAGTGAGGCAGCTAAATCCTTCCCACTGTGATTACAGAAGAGGGCAGTACAAATATCTGACTGGCAATTAGGACTTAGAGCAGATGCTATTCGCATTTGCAGGTCCTGGTTAGCACAGGAACAGAAGTCAGACACTCCCACCAAGCTGAAGTTAAAATCAAACCTTAAATAAATCAGTCATCAATATAGCAGATAACCAGGAGGAGAGAATACAGCCATAGCGCAAGGATGGCAAATTGGTGACCTGAGGGCCACCTGAAACAAGCTTTGTATAGTCAGCCATGATGGGAAAAAGAGTATGGTTTGCAAGGTATTAGCCAAAGACATACAACAACACAGGGAAGTAGCCAACAAAAAAAGCAAAAATCCTGTGCTCTGTCCATCTGTCCTCCAAACATGGGCAATGGGCAAAAGAACAGAGAAACTTTTGGAAGGAAAAAATACAGTAGATGGGGAGGCCAAATGAGAAAACATAAGGGCATGAGGGGTGGTGGTGGGGAAATAGATAAGCTGGTAAATCAGATCCATCTCTGAGGCTTCTGACAATTGGCCAATGTGGCCCTTATCCTCTATTATAAGGACATGGCAGGGAAGCTAAATGATTGATTGGCATCAGTCTTTCCCACAAAGTATGTAGGGGAGATATACCTACCCTCAGTCTACTCTTTTAATGGACATATAGATGAGATAGAATTAGAGATTGAAGTGTCCGAATGGGTGCTGAAACTGATAAACTAAGGAGCAATAAGTCATCAGGACTGGATGATATACACTCACACACACTGGATGAATTTAAGAGTGAAGTGATTGAACTGCTAACAAAAAATATGCAATCTCTCACTAAAATCAGCTACTGTACCAGAAAACTGGAGGCAGGAGTACCTGTTCACGCTGCGCTCTGCCCCCACCCCACAAAAAACAATGTGAGGGTGATCCTGGAAATTAGTCTTACATCAGTACCGTATAAGTAATTTGAAACTATAATTAAAAATAGACACTTAAATGAAGAAAGTAAGAAACCAGTGGAGCTTCTATAAATGAAAAGTGTGCTTCTGCAATCTACTAGAATTCTTTGAGCATATAAACATATTAGTGGATAAAGGAAAACTAGTCGACAATTCACTGACACTTTCAAAACGATTTTGAAAAAGTCTCTAACGAGAATTTTAAAAAAAAGTAAGTAGTCCTGGTGTGAGAGGAAAATTACTGTTATGTCATGATGCCAATGGGAGTTGTGCACGCTCATTCTAAGGCTGAATTTTGTACCAGGTATCTTATGGAATGCAGATAAGTATTAGGATGAGTAACTATCTGTTACCAGCATAAGAACTAGATGGTTCAGTAAATACTGGCCATCTTATTTCTCAAGTTCAAGGCTGAGTTCAGTTTCATATATCCCAGATATATTTCATGACAGAAGCTCAGAGTCAAGTTACTTGCAATCCATATCGCTCCCACCCAATTTAAATCATTAAACTCTTAATGAATGTGAAAAATAAAAATAACTAGCCCATAGAGTGTGAAGAGAATTTGATTTCTCCAGATATACTGTCCTGTGGCTGCATCTTCCTTCCCACACCCTATCCACTGTTTGGGCATGGGGTCAGTGACAGAGTGGGAGGAAAGGCACTTCACAGTTCCTCCTGCACCTTCTGCTGGAGATCATCAGCTACAAATTCTCTATCCAGTAACAGGACTTTCATGAATAGTTACTCCCCTTCCAGGAACACTTTAGGCAAATAGCCCTGTAGCCAGATAGACGGTCACTTTGGCCACTACCCCCAAAGGAGCACTAGGATTATAATGTACAATATGTTTACACAGTGCTTAGCAAAACAATGCATGATCTGGCTGTGGCCTTTAGGTGCTACTTCAATATAAATATTAAATAATAAATAAATAAATAATACAAAGAAATTAAACAAAGAAATAATAAGTAATAAGGAGAAGTGTGATGGCTTCTCAAGACAGGCTGCTCGTGGGAAGCAGAACTCATTTGTGAACCTACGCACAAACACCAGGTTCAGAAAAGCACAGGGTCATTACTTAGATTGTCAGCTCCTTGGGGCAGTCTTTTTTGTTCTATGTTTGCATGACACCTATCACAACGGGGTCCTGGTCCATGATTGGGTCTCCGAGGTACTACCGCGATACAAATAATAATTCATTACTACTGGCATTTGGGGTTCAAATGCCAGTGGTAAATGTTGCGACCTGTACCACATTAACATTTATTTAATAAATACTTAAAATAGTAAAAAACAATTCTTTATAAATGTTCTTTCATACTGATGTTGAGCCTGTGTAGTGGGGATGAGGGAAGGAGCATAAGATAGGTGGGTGCAGTCAGGAAAAGTTAAAGGATCCTAAATTTAGTAAATCTGATTTACTGATGATCAGGGCGAGGGGGAATCTCTTCCCCTTTCCTATCATGGAAGGGGACTGGCAGAATCTTTAGCCAGTGTATGCGGGTCTCATAAAATCCACATGCTTTGCCAACTTATCCTCTTTCTGCAAATCTCAGTCTCATCCTGCAGTTGCCTTAGGTCTGAGCTGCCAGAACACAAGGTGGACCTGATAATTGCAGGAAGGTGAGGCCAGTTATAACATCCAGAAGTTCTCAGATACACATGCAAATAACCTCACCACCACTCCCCTCCATATTTTGGCTCCAGTTACAGATGGACAGTAGGGTTGTAGGAGCAAAATACACAAGAGATAAAATTTTAGGGTTAAACCCAATAAAACCAGTTCTTATCTCCAAAATGGAGTTTCAAAATAATGCTAAAACCTCGACGGGGTGGGGAAATAGCCAAACGAACCTGCCAATATTTTCAAAGGTGGATGCTTTATGTTACGTAAGTGGTCTGATTTTTCAGAGGTGTTGAGTGGCTTATTAATGTTCAATGGGATGTGTGTGTAACTCAGACCCTCTTAAAGACAGGCCACTTATTTTATATATGGCTAACTTTAGACATCCATGTTTGAAAATTTAGCCCCAATTCTTAAAAATTTCCCAGTGTGGCTGCTCTCATTCTAATCTAGTTTGTTTCCTGATGATGGGCAAGTGGCAAATCAGAAAACCAGCAGCTCAGATATTCAGAGCTGGCTGTTAGCCAGCTTGTAATTAAAAGGCTTTTGATGGGCCTATGAGGATCTACTGCAAACACCAAAGCAGCTGCTTGAGCTCCTGACACTGTCTGGATGTAGAAAAACCATTTAAGAATTAGTGTAGTGTCCAAATGAAGCAACTTGTGAAAAAACTGGGTCTCCGTTGAAGATGCTTATCAACTCATTTGAGTTATATATATCTTTAAAATATTTAGCTCCTTGAGTATCTCTCCACGTCTATATGAAATCATCATGACCAAAAAAAAATTCTGCTGGGAAAAATCGAAATGAAATAGTTCGTTTTCGGACAGTGTTACTCTGTATCTGCCTGAACTGCTGCAATGCCTAATGGAAGTCGTAGTTCAGGTCTCATCCTCCCAGTTTCCTCTATGGGCCAGGCTTCCCAGCCAGACTACATACAGCTCACTTGATTCACTGTGTAGAGAAGGAAGACTGCAGTGCATCATGGGAGATGTAGTCCAGTCAGGAAGCCTGGCTCTTAAGGGTGAGGCATTGTGGACAACTCAGGCGAATGCAGTTCAGTGTTAAACTGAGGCAAAAAAATCCATCTGAATTCAGTTCAACAAGTGAAAATAAAACATTTAGAAATTTTGGAATTGAAATGTTTAGTTTTAATTGAAAATATTGAAACAAAATGTTTTGACATTTCTTTTTTTAAGGAACTTTCCATTCTGCAGAGAGTTTTGATATTTTGACTTTTCATGCCAATTCAGGATGAAAACAAATGCTGAAATAGAAACCGGATTTTGATCAGCTCGAATTATTATATAAAAGCTGTGGAATTCTGTTTAAACTTCCAAGAAAGCACAAATTACTACTGCCAATCTCTCCAACCCCCCCACAACAAAAAACAACAACCCTCAATGACTTATCTAAAAATGTCACAAGAAGAGATGAAGCCTGAAGAGGCACATATGTTAGGAATTAGAAACTTGTCATCGCTTTCATGAGTCTCAGCCTCCTCCATGGCACTTTCAGTTGTGAATGTTTGTTCACAAAATGAAAAAAATCTTGTCCTTGTTCCTTATGCTGTCACTCAGCATACATTCAATCTCAGACACTCAGCCTACACTTGCTCAGGTGCAAGATCACACAGCCTAGCAGCTGTTCACATTCAGTACCATATATCCTCTTCCTCTCTGGGCTCACCTTACCCCCCCACTAGCACAGGGTGTTGTAATCTGCACCGTGCTGAACCATTCGGGGCATCGCCTTGCTCTGCAGCATGAGGCATGGGTCACTTGCTAGGATCAACTGGGTATATCTCACTGTAGCGGGGTGGTCACCCGCTCCGGCCCTGAAGGGGTTAAAACAGCCCTGGGAAAGAGCTGCCCCAGAAGCCAATACGCTAGGCTGATTGGGGAGGCAGCCATTCTATGACTATCTACTCCAGAGCAGGTTGTAATTGGTGTTTGAACTACCACTTGCCCTCCCTAGAGGTCCCAGTAGGATAGGGCAGTTTTATTTTGAAGCAGAGGCTCATGGGATCCAAATTGAATCCACATCTACTTTAGAACTGCCCTGGCCAGCTTTGGGTTTCTTTGGAGTTTGTGGATGACTTGCAATGCTATGACTCCCACCCCAGACTAGCCCCCAGCATGGGTCCTCCACTGGGGAGTGAAAAACCAGAGCAGAATAGGAAATAAAACAGTAGCACAGCAAAGAGCGAACATCCTTAGGGTGAACCTTTTGGGGCGTGGGGAGGGAAAAAACTGGTAGAAAAAAGAAAGTGTTGAAGAAAAGTGCTGAGGAAAAAAGAAATCCCTTTGCCATATATTTACACAGCAACTAGACAGGCCTCAGAAACATACTAACTTGTACTGCACTCCTCTCTCTGTTTACCAATATGTTTTACTTAACACCCAGATGCTCCCTTCTCAGTTCCCATATGTTTTCAAAAATGGGGGAGGGAAAGCATTTGCTCCATTACAGGCAGTTACAAAAGAAACATTTTGGAGCAGCAGCAGAACGTCAAAAAATTGGCTGATTAAACCATGAGGTTTCTTGTCTCCTTTCACTATTCTAGGCTTTCATAAATTATGTAGAAAAAATTACTAAAATATTAGGGCATTTCTTTTCAAACTTGTGGCAGTAAAATATCTGAGAAACTGTGTGATGCTGTAAGATTGAATATGACCATTTATATAATTGTTTTTGCCATTGTTACACAATTGGAACAAACTATGTACCAAGTGTGTCATGTAAGCTGTCACTGGAAAAGTTATGGCTTGCTAAGTATGATTATCCTGTTTATATATATGTTTTATTTTTGTATCTGAAGTTATGAATATTAGCTATGTACTAGCATCATACATATGTGCTGTATTCCTGGGTAACAACCACCATGTAAAATTTACTTTGAGGCCAGACAGCTATGTGTTGACAACCTATCAAAGACACTTAACTCTCACAATGAACCATAGAAGAAACTCATTCCATCCTAATAGCTCTTCCTGTGGCCACCTCAGGTTCCAAGGGGGCAATGGCTACCCCCTGTAAGTCACCAAACCATGTAAGGATATGTAATATGCTCATGTGACACTGGACTTCACCTTAAGCCAGTAGCTTTCCACAAACTGGGCTGTGAGATTTGTTTGAGACAGTAAATTTCCAGGCACCTGGCAAAGGATATAAAAGACCCCTGAGATATCTCCATTTTGCCTCTTTCAGGTCCTGATTCTCTGGACTGTGGAAAAGGAGCATATAAACAAAAAGGAGCATATAAACAATGGACTGAGGGCCTTACAATCTTTTGGAAGTTACCAGAGAGACTTTACAAGCTAGCAGTCTATTCCATAACTGCTACAATATAAGATATAATAACTTTGCAATTATTTGTATGTATATGATCTATTAAGCATTATTAACTCTCTTCTTTTCTTTTGTTAATAAACCTTTAGATTTTAGTTACTAAAGGATTGGCAGCAGCACGATTATTGGATACGATCTGAGTTATATATTTGACCTAGCTATGTGGCTGAACTCTTGGGATTAGAAGAACCCTATGTTTGATTAAATTGGTTTTCAGTAACCACTCATCATAGAGTCCAATGTCTGAGTGGTGAGACAAGGGCTGGAATGCCTAAGGAGACTGCATCTTTGACTTCTTGTTAACCAATTTGGTGAGACAAAAGTTTACTTTTGTTACTGGCTTGGTATAATACAATGATAGACTAATCATCACTTTGGGTGAGTCTGCCCTATTTCTCAGCAGTTTGGCATCCTCAGCTGTTACCCACTGAGGCACGGTGACAAACTGTCATGTAAAACTACATGATGTAGAGATCAGGTCAATAACAAAGATACAGCTTTATGCAAAGGTGTAGTTGTGTGTCCTCCGCATATGAGAAGTCTCTTGTTCAGAATAGGACTCAGAAAGCCATTTGCAGTACATAACTACTGTATTGAATGTAATATCTTATGGACAATACTGTAAATTTGTATGTGCCAAATACTTGCTCTCTTTATACAGCACTTCCTTAACAAATGTTGCATGTAAAAAAGTGGTTATGTTTCTTCTCACATATTAACCTCCCCGCCCCGGGTTGAAGCAAAGCATAAGCAGTTTTCAAGGGGAGGCTACATGGTTGAGGGTGGAGAAAGGGAGTGGAGCTGGTACGCAGGGATCTAGGTTTTATTATTCCCAGCTCTGCCACTTATTGCCTTTGTGACCTTGGGCCAAGTTACTTTATCTCTATTTGTGAATCAGTTCTCAGTGACCCTGCAACTGAAGAATTTTGGCCCAATGATACTTCCCTCTCTTACTGGTGCAGAATTTTAAAGATCCTTAGCATAAAAGGCATCACAGAAAACGGCAAAATTTTATTATGTAAACTGCATTTTAAAGTAACCTTTAGGTTCTATCATGGAATCTAAACGAAAATTTTCCTATTCAGTAGTGTTAGATTTTTAATATAGAATACAATTTGAATCAGAGGCATGTTACTTCATGATGAAGTCGTCTAGGCATGTTATTAATAGTCAGTAATAGCAAACATGAAATTTGATAGTATTCTTTTCTGAAATGCCTTTTCCATTAAAGGATGTCGTCTTTTTGCAACTTAGTGTTCGATCACACTAGGGAGGCAAAGCAACTTTCTTAAGTGATAAGTCAGCAATAAAGGGAGAGGACCATCATGACAGATGTTTTAGCCTTTTGAAATCAAGGATAAACAACAAATTCTTTAGGAAAAGGGAAGAGAAGGAAAACAGTGTAGAGAACCACTTAGCAGCCATCATATCTACCATGGTTAATAGCAATCTCATAATATTATGAAATTAAGAAGCATGGGAGAGGCTACAAGGTTTTACGGAGTCAAGGCTGGTGCCTGCCACTACACACAGCTTTGCATCATATTGCTGAATGGCAATCTCAATTTTTTGTACACATTGCATTTTAAATTAGCAGGATAAATTGATAACCCAAGCATATACCATACACTGAAAAAAATGCTCTATCTAGATATTTAGATTGGGCCTATCACTATGATATTTAAGTGTTCTGAAGTCTCAGAACACATTTACAGCTTTTCTATAAAAAGAGACAGAGAAAGAGGGACAAAGGCTAAACCTCGCCTATCTAGTGAGGATGGCTTTAAAGAGATTCAAAAAGGGCAGATGACAAAAGCCCACAGGGAAGCATAAATAAAAGGCAACCTTAAAAGAGATCTAGATATTTTGGGGGGTGGGAGGAGGAAATTAAAAATTACAATAGGGTAATAGGAGCAGCAAGAGTGGAATCACTGCAGTAATCCACTCAACATCTAGATATCTACACAGAAATGCAAAGAATATGGGGAATAAACAGGAAGAACTGGAAGAATTAGTAACAAGCTAAATTATGACTTAACTGGCATCAGTGACTTGGTGGGATAAATCTCATGACTGGAATATTGGTATAGAGAGGTACAGCTTCTTCAGGAACGACAGGGAAGAAAAAAAGGGTCCAGAATGAGGTGAGAGGCAGACAAATTGAAAGTCTCCAGGTAAAGATAAAGGGGGGAAAATAGGGGTTAGGCCACAGTTGGGGACTACTACAGACCACCAAATCAGGAAGAGAAGATGGATGAGGCATTTCTAGAACAAATAACAGAAATATCAAAAACATGAAACCTGGTAGTAATGGGGGACTTTAACTACCCAGACATCTGTTGGAAAAGTAATACAGCAAAACATAAAATGTCCAGTAAGTCTCACAGACTCAAACTTTAAGGTCAGACGGGACCATTGTGATGATCAGTCTGACCTCCTGCACATTGCAGGCCACAGAACCTCACCCACCCACTGCTGAAATAGACCCCTAACCTCTGGCTGAGTTACCAAAGTCCTCAAATCATGGTTTAAAGACTTCAAGTTACAGAGAATTCACCATTTACACTAGTTTAAACCTGCAAGTGACCCAGGCCCCATGCTGCAGAGGAAGACAAACCCCCACAAGGTCTCTGCTAATCTGATCTGGGGGAAAATTCCTTCCTGACCCCAAATATGGCGATCAATTAGACTCTGAGCATATGAGCAAGATCTGGGAAACGCTGTAATAACTCAGAGCCTTCCCCATCTACTGTCCTGTTTCCAGCAACTGTGGATATTTGCTATTGGCAGTTGCTGATGAGTCACATGCCATTGTAGGCAGTCTCATCATACCATCCCTTCCATAAACTTATCAAGCTCAGTTTTGAAGCCAGTTAGCTATTTTGCCAACACTGCTCCCCTTGGAAGGCTGTTCCAGAACTTCACTCCTCTGATGGCTAGAAACCTTCACCTAATTTCAAGCCTTAACTTGTTGATGGCCAGTTTATAGCCATTTGTTCTTGTGTCCACATTGGCGCTTACCTTAAATAACTCCTCTCCTTCCCATGTATTTATCCCTCCGATGTATTGATAGAGAGCAATCATATCTCCCCTCAGCCTTCTTTTGGTTAGGTTAAACAAGCCAAGCTCTTTGAGTCTCCTCTCATTAGGTAGGTTTTCCATTCCCTGGGTCATCCTAGTAGCCCTTCTCTGCACCTGTTCCAGTTTGAATTTGTCTTTCTTAAACATGGTAGACCAAAATTGTACACAGTATTCCAGATGAGGTCTCAGCAGAACCGTGTATAATGGTACTAACACTTCCCTGTCTCTACTGGAAAAACCTCGCCTGATGCATCCTAGGACTGCATAAGCCTTTTTCATGGCCATGTCACATTGATGGCTCATAGTCATCCTGTGATCAACCAATACACCCAGGTTTTCCTCCTCCTCTGTCACTCCCAACTGGTAAGTCCCCAGCTTATAGCAAAAATTCTTATTGTTAGTCCCTAAATGCATGGCTTGCACTTTGCACTATTAAATTTCATCCCATTTCTATTACGTCAGTTTACAATATCATCCAGGTCTTCCTTTTTGATATTCCAGCACTTCTCCATACTGGCTATACCTCCCAACTATATGTCATCCGCACATACTCCCACTTTTTGTGCCAAGGTCAATAATAAAAATGTTAAATAAGATTGGTCCCAAGACCAGTCCCTGAGGAACTCCACTGGGTAACCTCCCTCCACCCTGATAGGTCTCCTTTCAGTATGACCCGTTGTAGTTGCCCCTTTAACCAATTCCTTGTCCAACTTTTAATTCCCATACTAATCCCCATCTTATCCAATTTAACTAATAATTTCCCATGTGGAATTGTATCAAATACGTTACTGAAATCCAGGTAGATTAGATCTACAGCATTTTTTTTGTCTAAATAATCAGTTATCTTCTCAAATAAAGAAATCAGGTTGGTCTGGCATGATCTACTTTTTGTAAAACCATGTTGTATTTTATCCCAATTACCGTTCATCTCTGTCCTTAACTACTTTTTCTTTCAAAATTTGTTCTAAGAGCTTGCATACAATTGAGGTCAAACTAACAGGCCTGTAGTTTCCTGGATCACTTTTTTCCCTTCCTTAAAAATAAAAACTATATTGGAAATTCTGCAGTCATAGGGTAGGACCCCGGAGTTTACAGATTAATCAAAAATCCTTGCTATTGGCCTTACAATTTCATGTGCCAGTTCCTTTAATATTCTAGGATGGGAGATTATCTGGGCCCCCCAGTTTTGTCCCATTGAGCTGTTTGAGTTTGATTTCCACCTCGGATGTGGTAATTTCTACCTCCATATCCTTGTTGCCATTAGCTACCCTGCCATTACCCCTAAACTCTTCATTAGCCTCATTAAAAACTGAGCCAAAGCATTTGTTTAGGTGTCGGGCCATGCCTAGATAATCCTTAATCTCCAGCCCATCCTCAGTGCTTAGTGGTCCCACTTCTTATTTATATGGCTATAGAACCTTTTACTTGGTTTTGATTCCCTTTGCAAAGTCCAACTCTACTTGGCTTTTGGCAGTTCTCACTTTATCCCTACACTTTCTGACCTCCAAGAGGGAGCTTTCCTTGCTGATCCCTCCCATGTTCCATTCCTTGTAGGCTTTCTGCTTTCTCTTAATCACCTGTTTGAGATGCTGGCTCATCCAGCTTGGTCGGTAACCCTTTCCTATGAATTTTTTCCCCTTGCTTGGGATGCAGGCTTCAGATAGCTTCTGCAACTTTGACTTAAAGTAATTCCAAGCCTCCTCCACGTTCAGATCCTTGAGTTCTTTGGTCCAGTCCACTTCCCTAATTCCCTTAATTTTTTTAAGTTAGCTCTTTTGAAATCAAGCACCCTTGTGGGAGAAGCATTTTTGTTTATCCTTCCATTTAGTTTAAACTTAATTAACTCATGATCACTTGAACCAAGGCTGTCCTCTACAACCAGTTCTTCTGAGATCCTTACTACTCACCAATACCAAATCTAAAATGGCATCACCTCTTGTTGGTTCAGCAACTATTTGTTGAAGAAATCAGTCAGCTATCACATCCAGGAAAGTCTGGGTACTACTATTATTAGTAGCACTTGTCCTCCAATATGTATCTAGGAAGTTAAAGTCTCCCATAATCACACAATTCTCAGTAGTATTTATTTCATTAAAAACATTAAAGATGTCTCTATCCATATCCAAATCAGATCCTAGTGGTGTGTAGCACACCCCAAGCACTATATCCGGGGAACCTCTAGTAGCTTTCTTCCCCAAAATGACTTTGGTCCAAAGAAACAGACTCTGTCTTATCCATTTAATCATTTTTAATTTCTTTATCGTCTACCTCATCTTTAACATACAATGCTACTCAATCACCTTTGCCTTTATTTCTGTCTTTCCTGAACAGCACATACCCTTCAATACCTATACTCCAATCATGACTACAAGTCCACCATATTTCTATTATACCTGCAACATCTGGTTTTGCTTCCTGCACCAAGTGTTCTAGTTCCTTCATTTTATTACCCAGGCTCCTTGTATTGGTGTACAAACATGTTAACAATTGCTGCTTGGCTTCGCCCACATTCCTTGCCCAGTTGGGTAGAGTCATTCTACTGCCAGTATCACCTACCTGACTGGTATCAGCACTATCCTTCCTCTTAAGGTCCATGCTCCTACCCTCTGCTGTTCCTTTCTCCATTGCTGTATCCATTCTTACTTGATTTTCCTCCCTCTCCATGTTAAAAATCAGGCATGGAGATTACATAAGCATCTCCCAACAGTCTCCCCTGAGTTCCTAGTTTAAAACTCTTTTAATGAGTTGTGCCAACCTCCATCCCAGAAGTCTATTTCCCTCCCTACTCAGATGGAGTCCATCCCATGAGAACTGTCCTCTGTTCATGAATGCCTCCCAGTGGTCAAATACCCCAGAGTCCTCCTTATAGCACCACTGCCTGAGCCAATTGTTGATTATAATCGTGTCTCGCCTTCATTCTCCTCCTGTAGAGACAGGCAGAACCCCGCTGAAGACCACCTGAGCCTCTATTTTCTTAAGTGTTTTCCCCAGCCTGGCATAGTTTGTCTTGATATGTTCCAGTGAGAATCGAGCTGTGTCATTTGTTCCCACATGAAGGATAATCAGTAGATTCTTTACTGCTCCTATTAGGATCCTCTTCAGCTTAAGGTACACATCCCATATCTTAGCTCCTTGGAATGTATTGGGGGACAAATTTTTGTTTCAGAAAGTAAGCAGGGGGACAGCCATTATAGACTTGATTCTGACCAAAAGGGAGACATTGAAAGGTGGAAGACAATTTGGGTGAAAGTCAAAATTAAATGATAGACTTAAGGACAATGGAGTTAAAAAAAGCAGACTTTAACAAACTCAGAAAACTGATAGATTTTCTTCCTGTGGGACCTTACCTAAGGGATAATGGAGGTCGGGAGGAGAGCTGGCAGTTTTTCAAGGAGACAATATGAAAGGCACAACTGCCAGCTATGCTGATGCGAAGCAAAGATAGGAAGAATAGTAAGAGGACAATATGGCTCCATCAGGAGTTCTTTAATGACCTTATAATAAAAAATAATCCTACAAAAAGTGGAAACATGGACACAAGTGTAGCACAAACATATAGGGACAAAATCAGAAAGGACAAAGCACAAAATGAGTTACACCTACCAAGGGACATAAAAGACAATATGGGAGCAAGAGAAAGATGAAGGAAAGTGTGGATCCTCTACTTAGTGGGGAAAGAGAGCTAATTACTGATGACGTCAAGAAGTTTGAGATGTTTAATTCCTAATTTTGCTTCAGTCTTCACTAAAAAGGTTAATGGTGACCAGATTTTCAACACAATTAATATTAACAACAAGGGAGAAGGAACGCAATCTAAGATAGGGAAAGAACAGGTTAAAGAATTGAATACGAGTTAATGTGATGCAGTTGTGAAAAAGGTTAATATCATTCTGGGCTGTATTAGCAGAAGTGTCATATGTAAGACCCAAGATGTAACTGTCCCGCTCTACTCATAACTGGTTAAGTCTCAGCTAGAGTACCGTGTCCAATTCTGGGTGCCACACTTTAGGAAAGATGAGGACAAACTGGAAAGAGTCCAGAAGACAGCAACAAAAATGATAAAATGGGGAAAGGTTAAAAAAACTGGCCACGTTAAGTCTTGAGAAAATAAGTCAGATGGGTGACCTAATAGTCATATATGTTAAGGGCTGTTATAAAAGAAGATGGTGGCCAGCTGTTCTCCATATCAGCTGAAGGTAGAACAAGTAGTAATCAGCTTAATGTGCAGCAAGGGAGATTTAGGTTAGATATTAGGGAAAACTTTCTAACTATAAGAATAATTAATCTCTGGAATATGCTTCCAAGGGAGGTTGTGGAATCCTCATCGCTGAAGGTTTTTAAGAATAGGTTAGACAAACCCCTGTCAGGATGGTCTAGGTTTACTTGGTC
This sequence comes from Terrapene triunguis, assembly GCF_002925995.2. NCBI lineage: Eukaryota > Metazoa > Chordata > Testudines > Emydidae > Terrapene > Terrapene triunguis. The sequence goes on along the minus strand of NW_020664419.1, from coordinate 55,716,674 downwards.
CTGCTTCAGTGCAGAGGGCTGGATGAGATGACCTCTGGAGTCCCTTCCAGCTCTATATTTTATGATCTTACAATATATAGCAAAATGTACTACAATTTTCCAGTGGCTACGTGAATTACTACTACAACTAACTGGAATTAGGCCTGGTCTACACTAGGCTTTTATGTCGAATTTAGCGCCGTTATATCGAATTAACCCTGCACCCGTCCACACCAGGAAGCCATTTAGTTCGACATAAAGCTCTCTTTAAATCGATTTCTGTAATCCTCCCCAACGAGAGGATTAGCGCTAAATTCGACATGGCCATATCGAATTAGGCTAGGTGTGGATGGAAATCGACGGTAATAGCTCCGGGAGCTATCCCACAGTGCACCACTCTGTTGACGCTCTGGACAGCAGTCCGAGCTCGGATGCTCTGACCAGCCACACCCCCGGGAAAATTTGAATTCATTTTCATTTTCCTGTCTGGGCAGTTTGAATCTCAGTTCCTCTTTGGACATCGAGGGGAGCTCAGCAGCAGTGGCAACTATGCAGAGCTCTCCAGCAGAGATGGCCGTGCAATCTAATAGAAAGAGGGCCCCAGCATGGACTGATCGGGAAGTCTTGGATCTCATCGCAGTGTGGGGCGATGAGTCCGTGCTTTCAGAGCTGCGCTCCAAAAGAAGGAATGCTAAGATCTACGAGAAGATCTCCAAAGCCATGGCAGAGAGAGGCTACAGCCGGGATGCAACGCAGTGCCGCGTGAAAATCAAGGAGCTGAGACAAGGCTACCAAAAAACCAAAGAGGCTAACGGACGCTCCGGATCCCAGCCCCACACATCCCGTTTCTACGAGGCACTGCATTCCATCCTGGGAGCGGCCGCCACCACTACCCCACCCCTGACCGTGGACTCTGAGGATGGGATATTGTCCGCGGCCGGTTCCTCGTCGGACATGTTAGCGGACGGGGAAGATGAAGAAGGAGATGAGGAGGACGAGGCAGTCGACAGCGCTGGCACCGCTGATTTCCCCGACAGCCAGGAGCTCTTCATCACCCTTACCGAGATCCCGTACCAACCGTCCCCATCCCTTACCCCGGACACAGAATCAGGGGAAGGATCAAGCAGTAAGTGCTGTAAACATGTAAACATTTATTTAAAACAGAACGGTAATATTTATACTATTAACAATGTACATTTATAAAAGTTCTGTAAACTAGTAAAAAAATAATCAGGTACAAAACAGGAATATTTACAAAGGTAACAAATGGGTTTTCATGATTTCTCTGTCTTAGGCTCTTCTCAATTTAGTCCCAAGTATTTTAAAAAATTTTCACAATGTCCGTTACTACATGATTCCGAGGCCCAAGACGCTCCACTCCATAGTCCCAGTGCACCTAGGCGAAAATCCGGTCAATGTGGCCGGGGATTGACAAGAAATCCTCGTAGGAGAACTCCTCGTAGGTCTCGTGGAGGTAGATCTCAAGCCTGTTTATGAGGTTCCGGGGTAGGGCGATCTTACTGGGCCCTCCGTGGTAGCAGACATGTCCCCTCCACGCCACAATCAGGTACTCGGGGATCATGGCCCGACATAGCATGGCGGCATACGGCCCCGGTTTCTGCATGCTTTCCCGCAGCATGCGTTCTTTCTGGGTGTCCGGGATCCTCAGGAGGGTGATGTCGCTCATGACGCCCTGCTTTGAATTAGGGAGGGGAATGTTAGTATTGGGACTGCTTTACAGCCACGCGGTGGAGGGAGAGGGGCAGCATACAGGGATCTTTCCCTGGGACAGCCGCGAGGGGGTGGGACAGGGGCAGAGTTCATGCTGTCCTGATTGCTGGCAGCAGAGACTGGCATTGCTTTCAATGTGAAAGGAGGCCAGTGCTACTGCTGGAGTTTTAAGCAGCCACAAGTCTCCGGCTTACCATTATTGCCCGCTCCAGAAGTTCAGGTCTCCAGCCACAGTTCTCTGAACACTCCAAGACCTCCGCAAGTCCACAGGCACTGAAGGCGACGGCCGAAAATTTGACCTTGTCCTGAGTGCGCATGTGAGAGGTGCAGTGCATGGTCTTGTTCACAGAGAAAGACTAGGTTCTTTGTATACAATTTCATTTATCTGTCTCAGGAATTCACTCCCTTTTTACAATTCACACAGACACATCTGCGACTGTCTCCCAACCCAGCCTGTCAGCACACTCCCAGAGGCTAGCGCAGATTAGGCGGAGGAAGAAGACGCGTGAAGACATGTTCTCAGAACTAATGGGATGCTCCCGAGCCCAGGCAGCCCAGCAGACACAGTGGAGGGAGAACTTGTCACAAATGCACCGAGCAGTCATGGAACGGGAGGAGAGGTGGCGTCAGGAGGACCAACAGGCTACTGAAAAGCTGCTTGGACTAATGAGGGAGCAAACGGACACGCTCCGGCGCCTTGTGGATGTTCTGCAAGACCGGAGGCAGGAGGACAGAGCCCCGCTGCAGTCTATCTGTAACCGCCCTCACCCGCCACCAAGTCCCACACCACCCTCACCCAAAGTCCAAAGAAGGAGGGGCAGCAAGGGACGTTAAAACTTTCAGTCAACCCCTGCAGACTGCTCTAGCACTAGAAGGCTGACATTCCCCAAAATTTCATAAGTCCTACCCACCTCACACAAGCCCCCGTCCAAGTTTCACCCCCCACGTTTCATGTCTGGTTCGCAATAAAATGTTTGTTTCTGTCCATTACTGTTTCAGTCAGGTTCTTTTGAGGGAGAGTCTGTCTGGAGGGGGGGAAGGGGCTTGGTAATTGGACAGGACAGTGACCTTTAGCAGGGTACAGAGGCGGTGTCAGGTCCAGCATCAGGACACATACACAGTGCAGTCACTGGTTACCCTGGTCAGTCTGGGAGGTGTTTTTCATGTTCTGGGGGGGGGGGGGTTGCTCTGTGACTTTGTGGCGGGGGAGGGCAGTTACAGATCTTATGCAGCGGTCCTTATCCTGGCTCACAGATCCACGCAGCAGGGGATCTGTAACCCTACCCCCTCTGCCAGAAAGTCACATAGCCGACACATACACACAGTCCCCCCCAGGAGTGCTGGCAGGCTCCATTGAAATAACCAGTCCACCAGTGCGGAGCCTGTCATTCCGGGAGTTTAGAAGCATCATTTGCATCAGAACACTAAACTCGCCCCCCGCCACAGTCTGCGTCCCCGGTTTAAAATATTCCCGCGAAAACAGCAATACAGACAACGGTGTTCATTAACAAAATCGAAATGATTTTATTTTTTGGGAAGGGGAAGGGGGTGAAGGGGGTATGTAACTGGAGAGGATAGTCAAAATGAACTGGGTAAAGAAACGGGGGCAGGTTCAGCTTTTCTGTCCACAAACTGAAAAGTCACTGGTTGCCCTGCTCACTCAGGAACCTAGCTTTCAAAGCCTCCCGGATGCACAGGGCGTCCCGCTGGGATCTTCTAATGGCCCGGCTGTCTGGCTGGACGTAATCAGCAGCCAGGCTATTTGCCTCTAGCTCCCACCCCGCCATAAAGGTCTCCCCCTTGCTCTCACACAGATTGTGGAGCACACAGCAAGCTGCAATAACGATGGGGATATTGGTTTCACTGAGATCACAGCGAGTGAGTAAGCTTCTCCATCTCCCTTTGAGACGGCCAAAAGCACACTCCACCACCATTCTGCACTTGCTCAGCCGGTAGTTGAACAGTTCTTTTTCTGTGTCCAGGGCGCCAGTATAGGGCTTCATGAGCCAGGGCATTAACGGGTAGGCTGGGTCCCCGAGGATGACTGTAGGCATCTCCACATCCCCAAGAGTTATTTTGTGGTCTGGGAAGTAAATACCTTCCTGCAGCCGTCTAAACAGACCAGAGTTCCTGAACACGCGAGCGTCATGAACCTTGCCCGGCCATCCGACGTAGATGTTTGTAAACCGGACCCGATGGTCCACCAGTGCTTGCAGCACCATTGAAAAGTAGCCCTTTCTATTGATGTACTGGCTGGCCTGGTGGTCCGGTCCCAGGATAGGGATGTGAGTCCCATCGATAGCCCCACCGCAGTTTGGGAATCCCATCGCGGCAAAGCCATCTATGATGACCTGCGCGTTTCCCAGGGTCACTACCTTTGGGAGCAGTACCTTCACGATTGCCTTGGCTACTTGCATGACAACAACCCCCACGGTAGATTTGCCCACACCAAAGTAGTTCGCGACTGACCGGTAGCTGTCCGGCGTTGCAAGCTTCCAGAGGGCTATGGCCACTCGCTTCTCAACTGTGAGGGCTGCTCTCATCCTGGTATTCTGGCGCTTCAGGGCAGGGGACAGCAACTCACAAAGTTCCAGGAAAGTGCCCTTCCGCATGCGAAAGTTTCGCAGCCACTGGGATTCATCCCAGACCTGAAGCACTATACGGTCCCACCAGTCCGTGCTTGTTTCCCGGGCCCAGAATCGCCGTTCCACGATATCCACATGACCCATTGCCACCGTGATGTCCTGGGCGCTGGGGCTCGTGGTTTCTGACAGCTCTGTGCTACTCTCCGACTTCAGGCCATCACGGCGGTGTCGTAGCCTCCTCGCCTGATTACTCTTCATCTGCCTCAGGGAAAGGTGTATGATAAGCTGCGAGGTGTTGAGAACGGCCACAAGTGCAGCGATGGTCGCAGCGTGATCCATGATCGCAGTGCTGTGGCGTCCGCGCTGTCACTGACCAGAAAAGTGCGCGAACTGATTTCCCGCCGGCGCTTTCATGGAGGGAGGGAGGGCGTTAGTGACGGACGGATGACGACAAATTTTTTTTACCCAGAAGGCATTGGCGGCTCGACCCAGAATTCCGATGGGCAGCGGGGACTGCGGGAACTGTGGGATAGCTGCCCACAGTGCACCGCTTCCAATATCGACGCTCGCCCCGTTAGTGTGGACTCACAAAGTCGAATTACTGTCCTTAGTGTGTCCTTAGTGTGGACACACACGTTCGACTTTGCAATATCGATTCCACATATTTGATTTAAGTAAAATCGAATTACCCTCGTAGTGTAGACATACCCTTAGAGAGGAAATTATCTGGGTGAACAAGTCATGCAAATTAACATCCATAATAAACAAACTTTCTTTGACAATGAGTAGTCAATGCACTGTCTATTTTCTGTTGAGAAACAGATTTAGAATTCTTAAAAGGCTTATTGATTGCAAATAGCAACATTCACCCCTCTTCTTCCTGTAATACAGCATGCAAATCAGAAACGTACCAGTATTGCACAAGATACACAAAGAAAAAAGGACTGCACACAGGTGCACTGGCACAGGGGTGAGGCTCACTCTAAAGTGATTAATTTATATACTGATTCACACACAAAATAAAAAGGGATGAGAAAAGGTTTATTCATCCTATATGATTCATGTCCAATTTGATCAAATGCGCCATTATTTCTCCTTGGGGCTGGAAAAGGTGCTGTCAATGGTCCATATGGTAGGCAGTGTGGCATTCATTAAAATATATTTTCCAAAAAAACAATATGCCAAGGCCTTGGCAAACAGGGCTTTGGAGTGGAGCCCGGAGCTGGAGAGCGGAGCAGCTCCGGAGCAGCGGAGCTGCAGGTTTTTGCCTGGAGCTGGAGCGGAGCCGGAGCACAGCTTCAAAGCCTTGATGGCAAATGAAATAATACTAATGCCAGTGGCTCACTGTCTTACAATTCAAATCATATAATGCTGGGATGATTTCCATTACTGTTGGCAGTTAAGGTACAGTGAATGTTATCAAACATTTCAGTTTGTGTAAAATATTATAAACAGAATACTACAGGCCACGTACTGGCAAGTGTCACTGAATAATTTAGGAAATGGACTACTTGATTTTCACAGAAAACATAATGTTTGCTCCAATGCTGAAAATACATCAAATATAAAATAAAAGCAAGAGGAGAGGAGGAGCTGAGAACTGCAATCCAAGGCCCCAACACTTCTGAAATTTGCCCTGCGCCCATACCCATGTATAAAAACTACCACTGCCAGTCAAGAGACAAAGATGAGAAATAAAAGGGGAGGTTTTCCTAGGAGGACTGAGGAAAGTTCCATATTGCCATGGGCAACTGACAGGTGCTATCTAATCTCTATAGCAATGTGAATGTGGGAGGAGCGGAGAAGTGGAAAGAAGTTGACCACATATGGGCTCCCCCACCTCTTCATCCTGTTATCTTTAAAGAGGAGAGGAAAGGATGGTAGAATGATGTAACTTGGCAGCCATTTGTCTCCCAGCAAAGATCTGTGCAACAGCCGTTCCTGGTGGCACACACTACCTCCTGTCTAATCTTGTTTCCTTTGTAAGGATTTCAGTTCCGTTTTACTGTGACAAGACTATAATTCAATGTGCTTGGTTTACCGGTAGATGTTTCAAAGACATATAGAATTAAACTGTACTCTTAAGGAAAGGAACTTTGGCACTGGCTAGACTGCAGCCCCTAGGGTACTGTTTTTGTTGTTAGCAACAAAGGGGAAAATATGTTTGATGTAACATGTTTCAGCTATTCTCTATGTGGATTCATTTTTCACTAACCTCCTAGAACATTCTGGACCTTTGTAGAATCTCATGGAATCTTCCAGACTTTCAGAGAACTACATTTTCCTCAAACCTCCAAAATGTTGTCAGCCATGCCCTCGCGGGTATATAAGGGGTGTGGCGTCTCCAGTCAGTCAGTGAGATATAAGAATGAAGTGAAATGAAGTGAGAGCCCAGCTGCGATATTGTGAACATTGTTTTATTGTGTAATTGTGAAAGCGCACTTGTGTTTTAAGACTTGAAGAGTGCAAGTAGCGACTAATAAAGGACATATTTAATGAGACATCGGAGATATCTATTGAATCCCTATCTACTCAACACTATAAAATAACTACAGTTATGTGTTAAGCGTCGCAAAAAAAGTAATGTTTGATGACTTTCTAAGACTGTGGAACACAGTCCCTAATACTATCTGTTTTCCCCCACAGAAAATAAAACGTGCCCTTGAAGAAGCCTTCAGGAGCTCAGTATAGGAAGCGAAAAAGCTTAATTGCAATCTAGTTTGAAGCAAGGGGCAAATTTGATGGGAAAATATCTGAAATAGAACAACATAGACCAGGCTTTAGGCAGCAGCAATTGTTCCAGTGCAGAAGAAACTGAGGAGTGAAGCGTAAATGATGGAAGTCCTATCACTAAGGAATTAACAGATTTACTTGAAGATAAGGAATGGAAATGTGAGGAAAGTGATGGAGAATCATCCAGTTTTCCTGGCAGATGATAAAGAAGAATGTAGCTCACATGAAAAGAAAGTAATGACAAAGAAGAATCAGCCTCGCATGATGACAAACAGCAGTGAGAAAAATTGCACATCACAAATCGATACATCAGATCCTGCTTTCCTGCTTATGGCCGGCAATCCTAAACTCTGCCAATATTGATCATACAATTTTGAACGGGCTGGGCAAAATCAAGGATATGACATTTTCAGTAAATGAGCAGACTTCTCAATGAGCAACACTTCTCAAAGTCTCACTGTGAAAGAGAGAATCTTAATCGACATTGGCTAGTTTACTCAAAATCAACAAAAAAGTGTTCTGTTTCTGTTGCAAAATATTTTGCAAGAATGCCAAATCGTTGCTTGCACTTTCTGGGTACAATTACTGGCATAACTTCGCTGATGCTCTGAAGCAAGATGAAAAGTCACCTGGCCATTTTACAGCCTACTCCAAATGGCTGGAGGTTGAATCCAGGCTCAAGCTGAATAAATGCACAGACACAGAAAAACAGCATATTATTAATGTAGAAACCCAGCATTGGAAGAACATGCTCAAGCATCTGATCTCAATTACCCTCTTCCTTGGAAAAAATAATTGGCTTCCCAGGGCTCGTTGGATAAGTTATTCACTGAACATAATGGTAATTTTCTCGGTATGGTAGAGCTCCTTGGGAAATAAGATGATGTCATGCGTGAGCACCTACATCAAGTAATTCATAAAGAAGTTATGGACCATTACTGCAGCCAATCAATCCAAAATGAATGGATTGACCTTATGGCAAGGAAGGTGCTTGATAATATATTGATGCGGCTCAGCAAAGCGAAGTACTATGCCACAATAATGGACTGCACTCCTGATATTAGTCACAGTGAAAAGATGTCATTTACAGTAAGATTTGTTGACGATGAGGATAGCTATATCCAAGTAAAGGAAAACTTTATCTGTTTCCTGTCTGTGGACAACTCTACTGGAAAAGGCCTAACAGAACTGTTTGTGAACATTCTGAATGAAAATAAAATAAAGCTTCAGGACTGCCATGGTCAAGGCTATGACAATGATGCAAACATGAAGGGAAGAAATAGCAGTGTCCAGGCAAGGATCCTTGTGCTGAATTCCAAGAACTTTCTTCGTGCCTTGTAGCTGCCGTTCTCTCAACCTGGTTGTGTCAGATGCAGCATCATCTTTTTTAGATTCAGTATCTCTCTTTGGAGTACTGCAAAGGATATACATCCTGTTTTCAGCATCAACTATCAGGTGGAAGATCCTCACAGACACTGTTACAAATCTGACCATGAAGCCACTAAGTGACACTTGGTGAAAGAGCCATATCGACAGCATAAGGCCAGTGAGGTACCAAATGACAGAGGTTTACGACGCCCTGATGGAACTGGCGCAGTTGAGTAAAACTGAGGCTGGAATCTGACATGAGGCACAAATTCTGGCAGTGCAGATCACTAACTTCAAATTTGTGGTTTGGCACAATATCCTGTTCCAAGTAAATGTTGTAAGCGAGGCATTACAAACCTCAGTCGATGGACATTGCGACCGCTACTACTTTGATAAGAAGCTGCCTTGATTTCATTGTGACCTACAGAGACAACGGATTTGAAGATGCCGTCGCTGCTGCCAAAGAAATGGCAGAAAACTTAGGAGTTGAGCCTGTCTTCAAGGAAACTCGTATTCATCAGAAGAAGAGACAGTTTGGTTATGAGGGCAGAGATGAGGTGATGGGAAGCTCAGAAGAAAAACTCAGGAGGGAGTTTTTTTGCTTGCTCATTGACACCGCTTGAGTGTCCATCGAAGAAAGGTTCAGACAAATGAAGCACCACAAAAGACCTGGGGGGTTTTGTATGACGTTAGTAAGCTGCTGGCGGACAGGAAAACACTCTTGAACAATTGCCTGGACCTTCAGCGGATACTGACACTGGTTGTCAACGATAAAGACCTCTATGTCGAATTGGACAACATCCATCACATTTTGCCACACTAGAAACACTCTCCACTCCAAGTTCTCCAATTCATTCATGATACAGAGCTGAAGGATGCTTTTCCTAATGTGCGGATAGCTTTCAGGATTCTGCTCACGCTGCCAGTCACAGTTGCGAGTGGTGAGCACAGCTTTTCGAAGCTCAGGCTCATTAAAACATATCTTCAATCGACGATGGCCAATGAGAGACTGACATCACTTGCCGTTTTATTGCTTGAAAATGCCATTGGCCAATCTTTGGATCTCTCTGATGCTATGCTTTAGTTCGTGAGGGCAAAGGTGAGAAAAGCACCTTTTGAACTAAACGACCAGGGTTAACATTCTAATGCTGTCACCTACTATAACACTATTTAATACTGGTCCACCCAATATTGGTGCACAGTTCAATTTCTTGATGTTAGTACATTTTAGTTATTCTTAAAATTAAAAAGTTTTTATAAGCTTAGAGGAAACAAAATTTTTAAATTTGCTTATATATGGCATGAATAAATACAGATTTACAAATACTAGTGTGCAAATTTATTGTCTTATAAGACAGGGATAAATCATGCATGCAAATTGTGCAAAGTCTTGAAATGGGCTACAAATGCAATAAAAAATAAGATATTCAAAAGTTTAACAAATTGAGTGGAAGGGCACCGAAGACACTCCTCGCCTGGGGCACCATTTGGTCTAGGGCCAGCCCTACTGCAGCTACATGGCTTGAGTCAACCTGCCCAGCAGCAGCAAGATGCCTCCTGTAACTAAGATGAAAACTGGCAAGATTTTCCTTACCGCTGCCACTCTCACGCCAACAAAAGCACAATTTCACTCAAAATATCTAGGAAGATATGATACAGTGCATTCTGTTTGACCAGAAAAAAATGACTGAGGCAAGAGCTCCAAAAGAGAACATACCCATCACACACAGTTGATCAGACCGACTGTGTAGGTAGTTTTTAGTGCAGGCACCAGTATACAGAATGCTCACAAAAACTGAAAGTAAGAACTCTCATAAAAGGCATTGGCGAATAAAATGTGTGACAGGAATTTCAAAAACAAACAGCCATCTCTTTGCTCATCTAGTGGCACCGAGACCACTTAGAGAGAGAGATTAATGAGTTTGCTCTACAGCCTTAACAGCCAGTTGGCTTTTAGCTCATGAGGTAGAGGCTCACACACGAAGCTCCAGAGGCCCCAGGTTCAATCCCACCTGCTGACAACCGGGGTCTGTCAGTGTTACACAAGCACCTTGTTTGTAGTAGTGCTCCCACTCCCACATTCCTTCCCTCATATATGTTGTGCTCTCTCCCTAGTGCACCTTTTTGATCTCTACGGTCACATCCCCCACACCACTCTTCACTCTGAAATGGAGTGCTAGAATCTCCTTTGCTGACAGCAGCATGTTGCTTTTGCCTCCCCATTCCCTAATGTGAGGGAGGTAAGCATTTCTCTCTCTTGTATAAGTTCCCCATGCAAGTGGGAGTAGATGGGGGTGGGAGAAAGCTTCCCTATCTCATCTGTTCCTGCCCTCACATTGTCAAGGAGGAACAAGGAGACAATGAGGAAGCTCTCTCTCTTCTTGCTCTCATCACACCATGGGGAACGGAGGGGACAGGGGGATATACTTTTCTTCCCCCCTCCTATGTATTCCGAAGAAGTCTGGAGGTGTTGGAGGATCTTTGTTCATTCGTCTGACCCTAACAACCTCAGCCACAAAGGACCTAGACAGAACAGAGATTACTGTGCTAAATTAACTGATTATTCTCTACAAAATTCCCCTTCCCTCCAGAATCCATGTTGTTGTTACTGGTGTTCTCCATTTTCCTGTAACTGAAGATGAGATAAGGTGCTAACCAATGCAGCAGAGAAGCTGGAGATGCTTGACCAGCGAGGCTGCCAAATTCAAGAAAGCATCCCTTATTCATGAAAGTACTTAAGCACATGTTCAAGTCCCATTAAAGTCAATAATACTACCTATCTCTTACATAACACTTTTCATCCATAAAGCTCACAGTGCTTTAAAAAAAAAAAAAGGCAAGCATCATTATCTCCATCATGTACATGGTGAAATTGAGGTACACATGGGTTAAATAACTAGTTCCAGGTCACACAATAGGCAATGCTTTCCTGAATAACAATGGATTTAAGCATAAGTTTAAGGGTTTTCTTGAATTAGCAATAGGCTGCTACTAAAGCAAAAGTAGCAGCCTGTGTGGCAGGACAAGTAGAAGTAGTTGTGAGTGAAAGGGGAGCTATGTCCCCAAAAGTCACCTTCCCAAAGCTATGTGCCCAATTACATATCTATTAAACAACCCCCTCTTCCCCTGCCCCAGCAAAAGTACTGTAGCCACAAAGGACATAATCTAATGGCGGAGGAAATCCAGGAATAAGTGACAGTTCCTGTATAGAACTCTCATGCAAAACACTAGCCATCGTCTTAAATATTTCTTTTACTTTTAAAATAATCTCTCAAAAATCTAGGGCAGGTAATAATTTCCTTCTAAGATTAGTAAAGAAAGCATTTTGTTCTAGGTGTTGTGAATCTGCATATTTGAATTCCAGAAACAGACATCTGCATCTGGAAGGGGAGAGGAAACTATATGTAATATTCCCTTTAGTCTACAAAACAAACATCTGCTGAGTCTCAAGCAGTGTATTGTCTAAATTCAAAAGCAGTAGAGCTCTACAGCTGTCTACCTCTACTCTCAGCAGCTGGGGCTAGCAGGGGAAATAAGAACTACCATAGAGGATACATTGAGAGTTTCTGCCATGAAAGGAAACAATGCTAATAAATGAATACAAAAAGTCAACAAGAGTACAGCAATTTTTTTTTGAAAGAATGAAAAGTTCTGACTTGACATGGGAAAATGTCACCCAATCTGCATTTATGATAAGATATGTTCACAGTTTATAACTCTCTCGTCTTTGAAGATTCCAAGAAAAAAGATTTGAATGTTCTGTATATCATTGGCTGTGACACTAAGATTTGAACAATACAATTTTTAACAATGCTTTAGAATGGTAGGGAACTGATGGGGACAGTGGGGGTGTTGTTTGTTTTTAAATTATTGTTGCCTGTTTGATAAACACTCTCCAGTCCCCAAAGGAGTGGATACATACATTAGCAGGCTGAAAAGCCCTGGTTAAAGCCAATTTCCTGTCTACAAATAAAATTCATTATTCAAACTGTCATCCTAAAGCCTGATAATCAATTTGAGAAGCTCAGTACAATTACTGCATTTTAATAGAAAATGGTGAAACTACTGTGCAAAAGGCTTTTTTTAAGTTACTATTTTATTGCTGTGGAACTCAAGAGGTAAAGTACACAGTGTACATTTTTACAAAAATGCCAACACAACTGCATACCTAATTACAATGCAAACTCTGCTCCCAGGCCTCACACAGTACATCTTCATCTCCATTGCTCTTCCTCTCACCACTCAACTTTTTCTTTTGTTTCCTATCACCATGCCCGGACCCCTTTAATTTATCTCCGGGCTACTCATGCAAGCCCTTATCCACAAATACATGTGTTCCTTTCCTTTTTGCTAACCCAGGCAACTCCTGATCCTAACTGGTTTATTTCCTAATATTCCAAGCACTTCCCTTCTTCAAGTTATTGCATAATTCCTCCATTAGCAGCGCCTGGTTTTTTGCTGTAGCACAATGCCCAAGTGGTGGGACAGTCAAGCAGGCTGTATGGCTCTGACCAACGGAATAGAATTCTTAGTGTGGGTCTAGTCTGATAAGTGTCTCTAAAATGGCATTGTGGAATTCCATGTTTATTGTCTCTCAAAGAATTTCCATATCAAGTGGGTTCAATTTACACATAAAAAGATGTTTTTCTAATTGCGAGCCCCGCAAATTCAACATGGGCTCTGAGAAGCAAGTTGGAAGTAAGTCATGCATTATTCCCAGTAATACTTTTTTTTTTTCTAGGCCAAATTAGTCCCGAATTGCATCTCTGCAACCCCACTGTCTTCAAATTAGGCCCTCGGTGTCACCTGTGTAACCCCTCATTACCTTCAATTTGTTTACATAGGTACAACTGATTGTAACTGGGTAAATAATTCTATTAATGATGCACTGATAGAACAGAATCCACAGCTCACACCTTCATAGCTGCATTGGCTGTACAGGAGTAAAAAAGTAGTAAAAGCTTATCTGTGTCCTTAAAGTGAGCTGAAATGAGGGAAAGCCAACAGGAAGCAGGTAGCTGTTGAGTAAGAATGTGCCATTTAAAAAGAACAATTTTTCACAAGAGACCCACACTTCAGGACAGTCACTGGCCAAGTCACACTACAATGGAACTGTCTGAGTGTGATATGGAACTAGAGCTGGTTGAAAGGTTTCTGAAGGAACAGTTTTCCTTCAGAAAACTCTGAATCAATGAAATCAAAATGTTTCAGGAAACTGATTTCATTGACATTTTCACAGGAAATTATCAAAACGTTTTGTTTTGCCTTTATTGTTTTGACTTATACAATGATTATAAATATATTGTAATATAATATAAAAATATTGAAACAAACATTTCAGATTCATCAAAACTAAACTAAATATTTTGGAATGTTTCATTTTGTGAAGAATTCTAAGATTACAACCTTTCATCCCAAATTGTGGCCAAAACCAAATTTTGAAAATTTCCCATTGAATGGAATTTCGACCTGCATTACATGGAACCCATTGGGACACCAAAGGGCTGAATCTCGTGACTTTCTTGCAAAACAGTTAAAAAGGCTGCCTTAATATTTACAGATGCAGATATGGATGGACAAGAGAGAGAAGCCTCTGAGGCTATGTCCACACAGCTTGCAGCAGCGAGCCTCAGAAGCCAGGTCAACAGACTCAAGCTCACAATACGATACACTATGGCACTAAAAATAGCAGTGTAGATTTTGCAGCTGAGGCTGGAGCTCAGCCTCTGAAGCTTAGAGACTGGGTGGGCTTCAGAGTCAGAACTCCAGCCACAATGTCTACACAGCTGTGCCAAAGTGTGAGACTGAGCCTGTTGACCCCAGCTCTGAGACTTGCTGCAGCTCACTGTGTAGATGTACCCTGAGAGGTTCATCTCCTTGGAAGATCTAATTTGGGCCAGGTTCTGATCTCAATTACAGTGGGGTGAAAGTGGATAAATTCTACTGACTTCAGAGCTAACCCAGTTACAGCTGTGTAAATGAAATCAAAATCTGTACCGAAAGCACTAAGTTTGCATCTTGATTGACAGGAATGTAATTCTCCACCCAATAAAGAGAATATATAGCTTTGTCAATGCCTGTGCAGAGCAAGGCAAGGCAGTAATAAACTCTGACTATTCCAAAGGAAGGAAGGCTAGGCTAACTCTACAACTTTTTCTGCAAGGAATGTAATTTAGATTTTCACAAGGAGGAGAAGCAATGAGATACATAATTATGACATCCTCCCACTGTCCCCATGACCCTATTTCCCTTTTGTAAGAATAGGGATTTTCCCAACAGTGTCCTGGGCCATATTCCCCTCCTAATTATGCTATGCACTAATTGACTGATACCCTCTCCTCCAAAAGATAGCAGCATTTCAATGGTGCTTTTGCATATAAAGTTTGTCAAGTATTTGGGAATTCTCCATGATGAAACTGTTATACGATGCAGCCAAACTATTTAATGACAGGTAAAACTGTGGGATCCTGCTCAATAGTGCAGAAAACTCTTGGTAGTTTTGTGGATGTGCAGTGTGCACAGGCTAGAAAGAGAAAACAAAATTAAGGTAATCTACAGTTTTCAAGCCAATGTACTTTTAGACAGACTTAAATGTCTAGTAACTGACACTGGCAGTAATAGTTAAGTTAATGTGCAGTAATGTTTTTGGATCAGTTAATTAACAGCATATAGCACCTACTAAGAGGTTAGTTAGTAGAAGATGCTAGGGGAAATGTTTCAAATTAAGAGGTCACAGAACATATATAGCTAGCAGTCAGCTGGGAAGACTTAAAACAGTGGCCCTATCCTAGAAAAGCAATGCACCCATACAGACAAGGTGTATTTTAGGTATGCTTACTATCATCATCATCTGGTGCTGAAGTTTCTATTAGTTGAGGTATACACAGCAAGCCTGGAAACAAACCCCAAAGGGGTTTTTTTTGTTTTTTGTTTAGGTTTTCCTTTCTTCCTCCATCCTTTGCTTTTCTGTTTTATGATCATCAAACCATTCATAATAAGTGTTTCCGAGATGTTTCTTACTATTACAACACACATTTTGACTTTTTATAATTTAAATCTGTCACTATTTTTTAAATAATTGAAGTTTTAGAGATAGCAAAATCACTCAAAGTTGATCACCATACACTAGCCCAAGCACCAGGTATGCCCAGCTGCCAAGAGATGATTGTACAATTACAGAAAAGCACGGCAGCTGGGCTGCACTGGAATGAACCAGTTCCTCTTGGGAAAAGTTATATGGAATGCATCAGACAATAATGAGAATTGGAGTCAAGGTTTTAAGTAAATGTGGATAGTGAGGGATGCAAAGACCTACTCACTCACACAGGTCTAAGTTCAGGATTTAGCAAAATGCAGAATTAAATTCTAATAGTTTAGGGCTGAATTTTCACTAGAGGAAAGATTGATCCTATTTGTGGAGTAAAGGAGTAATTAAAAATCCTCTTATTCCAGGTGAAAACCTGGTTTTAATAATATTTAGTACTTGTAGACAATGAAAAATAGAAATCAGTAAATGCAAACTTGTTTGATTAAAAGCTGCCCATCTGGAGAGTGATTTTTTGCTAGAGTATAATTTATGCTTTAAAATGAAACAGATTAACAAAAAAATCAAACTCTATTTTTATCCCACTGCTCCTCCCCAAAAAAGCTGTAGTCACTTTAAAAATACTGTGTTTAATTCTAAAGAGAAATCCCAGCCTCTCAATGAGCAAAACCTGTAACCAAAACTAAAAGATAATTGAAATACTACATTATCCAGCAACAATTAAATATTCATATGCATTGTTAATATATTGCATTTGGAAGCAACATTCACAGCCCCAATCTAGAGTAAAATTGCATTTTATCCAGTCACGTGAAAGTAATGTACAACAATTGCTATGATAACAGGTCTAATCATTTCCTTAGGCTGTCTCCATTCTCCATATGTCATCTGTGCATAATTCATAGGTGATGCCATATGCTGTCTATAGCAAGATCCCTGTAAGTGTTCCTGGTGATACTTGAAGGCATGTCTTCATAAACTACATTACGACATATTTGACATTTAAAAAAAACATACAGGCAAAACAATTCTACAGAACATAATTTGCCTAAAATTTACATTAGTGGTTTGATGGACCTTTGATGACTAACTCACTGAATTACATCATTGTTCAGTGTACTCACTAACAGAACACAAGCTTCTTCTCTTGGTATGATTTTTAAAGGCAAAAATCAACTTTTTTGGCTCTAAAGCTAAGGAGCCAATCCTACAACTCCTATGCACATGGATAGTCCCCATTGGCTTCATTGGGATTATTAACACAAATAGGAATTATTCACTTGAGGAAAAGCCGGCAGGGTCAGGATTTGAAACATCTCTGCAACTGGAGGAAAAATAAAAATTGTACTTCCTATTTCCTGATGGACCTCTGGACCCCAATGTCCTCTGTACTGTGACCTCCAGCTGACCTCACAGCAGTGTTGCTCACATTTTTTAAGCAAGTAAAATAAAAAGATAAGCAGCTGTGTAGCAAAGACAAGAGCACTGGTCAAAACAACAGGATGACAAATAACAGGATCTCCAGAGAGATCAGTATTGTTTGAAGAGGGGAAGCAAATGAGGAAGAATATAAGTTGGGATGGAGAAGGCGGGGGCGGGGGAAGAAGAGGAACGTAAACAAGTCCTTTTATTGGAAAGAAAAAAATTTGAAGGGAGAATTTCTGAAAGGTAAATGGGAGCTTAATTGGAAGAAAGGCAAATAGGAATGGTGACAAGAATAGCTTTGTATATTTAAGGGTTGCTTTTAAAATATTGATAACTAGGCTTAGATTTTAATGTTATATACATTCAAAAGCTTGTTTACTGTCACAGTATGTATTCACGAACCCAGTAAAGTAGTCATGAAATCGAATCCAGAAGCACGGCACATTTGCTAAATCAGAACACCTATTTCTCATTTTCAGAACATGAGTGTCATTAAAAATCTAAAGCACTTAACCCACACATCTCTTGCACTGGGGATTTCACACGCATAATTAAAATAGTGTTACGCTTATGTAATGGAATCAAGGTATGATGGAAGTGAGAATTATCTGTAATATTTTTATGAATGATTTGGCTTGGTTTTGCTATCTAATGGATGCAGAAAGGTTAAAATGCTCCTGGGGCAAAACAGGAGATATGAGGTGTTTGTGTCAGAGAGCTGTCTGGGTTGGTATGAATGAACCACCAAGGGCTTGCTGGAATCAACACATATCAAAGGAGGATCCTGGAAAGACAACAGGAACCCCAATGACTGAACGATTGACAGGAGGCTCACGCAGGTGGAACATGTGAACTCAGCATGGGTTTGCAGCTGGAGGACAATGACAGGAACCTGTGATAAGAACTAGTCCCATCTGGGACTGACACACAAAGAAAAAGAGCCAAGATGGCTCCTACAGCAGTTTGGCTTGGTGGAGCCCTAGCTTTGGCCAGTCTGAACGCTGTCTTAACCTCTGCTTCTCTGTGCTAACTCAAGGACTTCCTGACATTGTATTCCAGTTGCCTAATAAACCTTACTCTATTTTGAAAAGGCTGCCTGGTATCACTGCAAATGCTTACTAAGACCATTGATCCCTGAAGGGGTAAAATCTCAGAACAGGAGTACACGTCAGTCAGACTCGCAGTTCAGAGCTCATGGTGAGAATTAGGAGTGCTGGAGCTGGGACGGTTAGTGCTGGAGATTTTGAGGCTGCATGTCCTACCCTTGTGGAAAAGTGTGACTCCTTGGGGACCTGACACACTAAAGGAGGCTGTGTAAAGGCTGAGGCATAGCAGAGATCTTGTCAATCTTGACAAAAGGACATTAGACACTGAAATTCTGAACCTGCATGGACTTATGCATATACTTAACTTTAAGCGCTTGACTTCAATGCGACTACTCTAGTGCTGAAAGTTAAGCATGTACATAAGTCTCTTAAGGATCAGGGTCTAGTAAAGGCCTGACCCACATGGCACTGTACACACACAACTGCTCCTGAACTTAATGTGAGATGAGGGTACTCAAGGCTTCACAGAAAATGCTCTTCTTCCCACAGGATCAGGCTCCAAATTGTGATATAAATATAACAAAAAAGGCCAGATGTCCAACTGCCCCCGGCACCATTATTATTATTTAAATAAATGACATACAGCAAAAAAAAAAAAAAAAAAAAAAAAAAAAAAAAAAAAAAGTCCAAAGAATAATTGAGGCAACAATGCGTTTTCCTAGAAAGTTTGTCTGTAGCAGGAGGGGACCTTTCTGCATGTTACGATTTGGTCACCCTTAGACAGATCATGTAGATCTCACAGGATTTTCCTGCATGCAGATGCATTTCTACAGATCCATGATCAGTGCTGCATTTGCAGGAGAAACATGAAAGTGGACACTAGCATGGTTTTCTCTAAAGCATTGTTAAGGGTTCAATGTAAATCCGTCTTCTCCCCACATTTGAAATGGCTCATTTCAAGAGTATTGCAAACTTTGCCCATGTTTAAAAAGGTATTCCACAAATTAAAGCTAATGTTAAAAATATTCTATAACACACAGGTTGAGAAAAGAGTGTCTCTACATCTGGGTATAGTGCTTAGATTATCCACAAATACAAAGTTTGTTTTTAAAGTCATAAGATACATATAGTGCATAATCAACAATAACCCACATTTAGGTGAATGAATTTAAGAATACATTTTAGATATTTAGCATCCATGCATTTGGGTACATTACTCATGAAAATGTTATACAGAGAGTTGGTGGCGGAAAGCAAAATATATCAGTGAGTGAAGATTGTTCCTCAGTAATTAAGAATTTAGGATAGGTTGTCCCTTTAGAGAAAAAACAGTCCATCAGGAAAGTATTGGAGTTACTTTCCCAACTGCGCTTCTCATTGGCACTCTAGGTCATTCCTCTGATATTGCTGATGTCTGGTGATGTGTTCTATGTAGATGTCCCTTGACCACCTGATGGCGTCCGACACCATGAGTGACGCATCAGCTGAGCATAGCGTTGACCAACTTCACATTCTCTCTCGGTAACTCCACATTCGATCGTTACTGGGGTCCCATGTGCCCAAGGCTCCAACAATCAGCGCGCGAGTTTGGACCTCATAGCCCCTAGCTCTCAGGGTGTCAGCCAGAGGGGCGTATTTCTCCAACTTTCGAGATCGGGCATCGTGGAAAGTCCCGGGGCCTGTTTTCGAAGGGCACTGTGATGTCCACCATGATGATCTTCTTCTGGTCCTCAGTCAGCTGTCCGTTCCGAGAATGGCTGAGTTCACGGCAACCTTTCCCAAAGGTGGTGGGATGGCTCTGACCAGGCGATCTTGGATGGCGTTGTGTCACAGCTGCCAGGCTCTGGAATGGGGCTTGCAGCTACACAAGACGTGGGGTAGTGTCCTAATACTACACCAACTTAAATTACTACACCTAATTAGTGCACCAAAGTTTTCCAAAACGTGATTTTTATCCCATTTAAGGTTTAAAGAAACATCATATTCCAAATAGAGGAAAATATGTAAGTCTGCTTTTCCCTCCTATGTTTGGAATATGTTTGTATGAAGCTCATTTGGAAAACTTGGTCACTGAGTGGAGAACATGATTCCTTCTTAGCTGAAAGGACAGGTTAGTATTACATGGGGAGGAAGGCTAAGAAATAAAGGGAGAGAGCTGGGAGACACGTCAGAAATTGATGCTTTTGTTTTAGTTATGTTCTTATTTTTAAGTTTAGCTAATAGTTTTTATTATGCATGATGCTCTAAGGTCTATGAAAGAGAGCACACAGGCAGGCCATTATTCACTTAAGACTCAATTCTGCACCACTGAAATCAATACAAGTTTTGCCACTGACTTCAGTAGGAGCAGGATCTGGCCCCTTTAAACATCATTCTTCACCTATGTATTTAAGTTCCCTATACATGTGGAATAAGAAATGTAAGGCTATTGACTTGCTTTGATCTTGGGTAAGTCACTTAAATCATTCTGTTCCTTAGTTTACTCCTCTGTAAAATAAGTACAGTATAATAATGATCTCACAGGGATGTTGTGAGTTTTACAAGTGTCTGTTGAATACTTTGAGATCCGCAGATTAAAAAGTTTATAATGCTGTTCCAAGTCCTGAGACCTTCCTGTCTTTTGGAGAAAGTATCCATCTGTCTAAAAGCAATGTCCCTGCTTTAATTAAGCTAACATATGGGGCCCAGTTGTTGTAAGAGAAGTTAAGATTTAAACTAACCAAAAAGTTAGTTTAAAAGACACCTGTACAGTTAGATACCATCTTGAGCAACTCTTCTGATGAGCACAACTGTCATCTTCTAAGCTTTAATACAGAACTTTGCTACAGCTTTAAGAACCAGATTCTGCTTGTGACAGTCAATATTAAACTGCCTCTCGAAAAAAAGTTTAATAATGATAAAATAGGATTCAAGATTAGAGATATATAAAAAACTAACAACAACTGACTGAAAATTAAGTAAAAAATGTAATTTAAAAAAAGCACTTGTGAATGAGAATATATTGGTTGTGCCTGATTGTTTGTGCTCTTACAAAAAACAGGTTTCTCTGGTAAAAACAACCACCATAGTTTGCCAGTAGCTGGAAAAAACTTATTAATCAAGATAACAACCCTAACACTTTCACTGCAGACTCAAGTACTGAGGTTGAATAAGCAACAGTCTTTGAGACAGGTGTGGATAAAAATCAGAAGACAAAGTTTGGAGCAGAAAATGGACTTAAATAGCCCTCATTTAACATCATATAGGATAACAGATGACATTGCATAGCAATTGCCTTATACAATTCAAGGGGTTTAAGTAAAATCAGAGAGAAATGCAGCCCTTAATAGAACTCATTAAAGGATAATGCCAGACTATATGGAAAAACAGAAGTGCATCTATTAATTACAAATTAAGAGTGTTGGGACTTCCTGATGGAGCCAAGACCGTTAACAATGTAGGAGCTTTTGCAGCAATTATAAAAAATTAAAATAGAAGCTTGATTTCTCTCCCCTTGGAAATTTCTAAAGATTTTGTATTGGATAATAATTTTCTGTTAATTCTACCAACGATAGAAACAGTTCATCCTGTTGCTGATACTCCAGGACAACTCTATATTGCATCCTTCATGGTAACACTTGAGTGACATATTATTACTGATACAGCTGTTGTTTCTTCCTTACTCTTATTTTTAAGAAGGGGATTTTTGTTCATATTTTTCTTGCTCTGGCTCAGTAAATGACTCGCCCCCCGTACAACCTCTCTCCCAAACAATAAAACAAAATAAAAACAAAAACCCCTTTCAAAAACCCCTTGAAAGCACATTTTGTGGGTGATGGGTCTGATATGATGGGTTCTCTTTTCTGCTATATTTCTCTCTCTTTGGCATTAAACAAAGTAATACTTTTAATGACCTGGAGGAAGCTGAATACTCTGAATTCACTTTATTTGGCTCAAAATAAAAAAAGGAGATGGAGAGAAAGATTAACTGGGGGATGCGTATGGTTCAATGACTGATTTAACTACCAATTAGATTATATCAGCATTCTGAGTTATACTTTGAGCTATTATTTATATCACAACAGTTCCTAGAGGCCCCAACTGAAAATGGGGCCCCATTGTACTAGGCACTGTACACACACACACACACACACACAGTGTAACAGGCAGTCCCTGCCCCAAAGAGCTCACAATTAAAATAAAGACAGAGAAAGGAAGTATTATTATCCCCACTTTACAGTGCAGAAGTGAAAGAGAGAGAGATTAAATGGCTTGCCCCAGATATTTGGAAAAGCTGAGAACAGAACCCAGATCTCTAATGACCTTGTCTAGGCACTTAACCACAAGATCATACCTATATCTCCCCCTGTGCTGAGGGCCATAAATACACAGACAGACTTCTCTGAGTTCTCCCCCTAATTCACTAGAATCCTGTATAAATGTGACTGATTCCTTCTTTTTTTCTTCAAAGTTACTAGGACAATATCTTTTCAATTCTATTATCTGACTCGTTAATTGGAGTTTTTGTGAATCATCAGTAGTTCAAACCAAATTAGATGACTGCCTCATTAAATTCTTGTCTCATTTCCATTAAGATTTTATAAATTTCATGGGAAATTTATCATGTTACATTCCAGCTCTAAGTGTTTAAGCTTTTGTTCTAAATGGTTTATTTTAGTGGTTACTTATGTCTTTTTGCTGGCGACGACAGAAACAGTTTGCTCTCAGAGGTAGGCCTTTAGGGAGTCCCAAAGATTGATCAATCTTTGTTTTTGGAGAGAGTTTGCAAAATATGTGATACTTTTAACCAAAAATCACATTTCATGTGTTGACACACTGTTGCAATGCTATATTATTAAAAGTTCCGCCATGGGGCTATATTATGCCTCTGGAGGAAGGCTTCAAATGCACCAGCCCATGATCCAAAAGATGGATGATATCAACCATGACGGATTATGAATACTGTAGGAGTGTACAGATTATGAATACTGTAGGAGCATACTATGTAAGCATCTAAGAATATTGGTATGTAACCTAGTTGTTGAGACTGTTATAATTTATATTGATAGCCGGGGGAATGTTTATTAGAAACCATAATGCTTGAATTCAATAGGGGCTGTGGGAAGAACAAACTGGGAAGCAACACAATGGTTTTCCAGATAAGAACATCTAAGTACACACTTGGAAGACAATGAGTCAAGCTGCTAGCTTCAAGGATGTCTCCGAAGAGTTGCAAACCTTGTTGCGTAACAGCTTGGAGTTAGCAGATCAAAACGGGCTATAAACAGGGGGAAAAAATGTCAAAGGGACACAGAGGAAGGTTCTGTGAAAGGATCTGTAACAGGGGTAGCCAACCTGTGGTTCCGGAGCCGCATGCGGCTCTTCAGAAGTTAATATGAGGGTTCTTGCATAGGTGCTGACTCCGGGGCTGGAGCTACAGGTGCTAACTTTCCGCTGCTCAACCCCAGGCCCTGCCCCAACTCCACCCCTTACCCCAAGGCCCCTGCCCCTTCCCACCCCCTCCCCTGAGCCTGCTGCACCCTTGCTCCTCCCCCTCCATCCCAGAGCCTCCTGTACACTGCAAAAAAACTGATTGCGGCGGGCAGGAGGCATGGGTAGGGAAGGGGAGATGCTGATCAGCAGGGGCCTGCTGATGTATTACTGTGGCTCTTTGGCAATGTACATTGGTAAATTCTGGCTCCTTCTCGGGCTCAGGTTGGCCACCCCTGGTCTATAAGGAAGCACTCCACCCAGGGTCCCCGTGTGGAAGATGATTAGGCACTTGGTAAGCAGATATGAGGACAGTCTATTTTATTGTTTTTAAGATACTTTTCTCTGAAACATTTTTATTTTCAATAATATTTTGTTTTAAGGAGGCTGTTTGGTCACTGTATTAACCAACAGTCATTACCCCCAGAAGAAAGAGAATCAAAGAGTCTGGACATACATAGAACTGTAGGGCTGGAAGGAAGCTTCAGAAGTCACCTAGTCCAGCCCTCTCCACTCAGGCAGGACCAAGTATACCTAGAACATCCCTGACAGGTGTTGGTATAACCTGTTCCTAAAAACCTCCAGTGATGGGGATTACACAACCTCCCTTGTGATTGGTACACAGGGGACTGGAGCCCAAGGGCCTGTCTGAGAGCATGATTCCACCCATAGTCAGTTAGTGACTTGAAGCCTGAAACCTAATGGGGGTGCACTGAGAGAGATCAGGAGGGTGCAGAACTGCAGTTTTCCTGGTAATTGTGACATCAGCTAATGTAAGACTTCAAGAGACTCAGAACTTAAAATCACATACATGGTGTGGCAGCAGTAGCACATTAGGAAAGAGAAAGAATATCATCTGACCTAAGCACGTTTATCAAATGGTCATATAAAATTAAAGTCTAACATAATATCCTCTGCTGACTAGCACCATTCCAACGAGAGCATTTGTACAAGGAAATGCCCAACATACAGTTCAAAGTCTCACCAATAACAGAGTCTTCAAATTCAATACCAACCACATTATAATGAGCAATTGGGACATGTAAGTGACCTAAGTGAGTAAAACTCATATTTTATTTAAACTAAATCATCTGTTACATTTATGGATGATTCTATAAAGTCATATAGTGAGCCCAGAATACAGAATCGCAAGGCTTTTTCTGCCATGGTTTTAGAAAAGGAGACAAGCAACCAATGGTCTGCCAAAATAAGTCTCTGAGGGTGTCCCAAAAGTGCATGAAATTTCAAAGTTTAGAAGTATATAGCCAAAGACATTCACTTTGGTCTTATCTTAGATGAAGTTAAAGGTGTAATGAGGCTTTTAGGAAAGGGAATGAATAAGAGAATAAAATAAGTGTGGTTGTGAAACTCTCCCTCCTTTAGGTCTAGAGCAGGGTTTTCAACTTGGGGGGCCACAATCCTGAGGGCTCTCAAACAGGTGTCAAGGGTCACAACCATCCTGCCCTTCCAATATTGCTAAATCGGAGGCAAGTCTCAGATATATGGGAAGAGGTTCCTGGTGTGGAAAAGGTAAAGAACCACTGGCTGAGAGGAGTGTGATGGGTTGGATCACAGAAACCCCCTTGGGGCTGCCAACTGATGTGCCAAGACTACTTCTGCCCCTGCTTTCCCTGCCAGCTTGGGACTCCAGAGCCCTGCCTGGATGTGCCAGACACGCTTGCTGGCCACAAACACAGACCCAGGTCTGACCCATGTCCCACAAACTGCAAGCTTAACTGAAAGCAGCTTAAGAAGTGTTCTTGTCTTTAACATCTGATGCCCAACTCCCAATGTGGTCCAAACCCCAAATAAATCCGTTTTACCCTGTGTAAAGCTTATACAGGGTAAACTTATAAGTTGTTCGCCCTCTATAACACTGATAGAGAGATATGCACAGCTGTTTGCCCCCCCCCACCAGGTATTAATACATACTCTGGGTTAATTAATAAGTAAAAAATTATTTTATTAAATACAGAAAGTAAGATTTAAGTGGTTCCAAGTAGTAACAGACAGAACAAAGTGAATTACCAAGCAAGTCTATGCCTAATACAGTAAGAAAACTGAACACAGATAAAACCTCACCCTCAGAGGTGTTCCAGTAAGCTTCCTGTTACAGACTAGTCTCCTTCTAGTCTGGGTCCAGCAGTTACTCATACCCCTTGTAGTTACTGTCCTTTGTTCCAGTTTCTTTCAGGTATCCTTTGGGGGTGGAGAGGCTCTCTCTTGAGCCAGCTGAAGACAAAATGGAGGGGTCTCCCAGGGGTTTAAATAGACTCTCTCTTGTGGGTAGACACCCCTCCCTCCCCCTGTGTAGAATCCAGCTACAAAATGGAGTTTTGGAGTCACATGGGCAAGTCACATGTCCATGCATGATCGAGTTCATTACCAGCCAAGCCACATTCCCAGGAAAGCTCAGATGTGGATTGGTGTCTCCAAGTTCATTGTTGGCTTAAGGGCTTCTTGACTGGGCACTTACTGAGAATAGTCTTTTCTCAGGAAGCTGACCAACTGCTTCACTAAAACCTACTTAAAATCAAACAAGTATACAGCCAATATTCATAACTTCAAGTACAAAAATGATACATGCATACAAATAGGAGGAAAGTATTCAGTAGATCATAACCTTTACGTAGGCATGATATATGTAGCATAAAACATATTCCAGTTACGTCATATATACATTCATATTTCCATAAAGCCTTATGGGGTGCAATGTCACAAGGAGTACCGTGTTTTATAAGACTTCTCTAACTTGCTCTGTGAAGAGAAAGAAAGCAATTCCTCCCTTACAAGATTTTAAATTTTAAAATTATATACAGAATTATGAAAGTTAGAGATGGAACAGACTTAACCTATCTGTTACAGACACATTTGATCTACCAGAGAAATGGGAGCCCTACAAATAAAAGCACAGTATTAACATGTTCCCAGGCCAGCGTATGGTTAAACTGATTTTTCTAAACAGTTTCTCATCTTCCTTAATGTTCAGTTAATATGGTACTACTGATTTCATACCAAACACAAACACTCCACATATTGCAAATTCACAAAATATACTTCGTTCTATTAGAATAATTCACCTTTCATCTTCCCATATGAAAGACACCTTGGGGTCAACAACCCAGATTTTAGGAGACACCCTTAGAAGACAAAGAAGGAAGTGGATTAGCGTCTTCCTTCTCCAATATCATGGACAGACTACCAGCTTTAAGTTACCTTTTCCCTGTAGGGAAAGTTATAAAGGTGTGGCAATGAATGCCACGTCACCTTAACATAGATCAGTTTCCTCTTATTTGTGTGCAGGGTAAAGCCCAGCAGCTTGATTTAACACAGCTTTTGTGACAGTACCATTCCTTCTATGAGTGAAGGAAAAAGTCTCCCTACAGCAGATGAGTGGATATAAAAAATGTTACACATGAGAAGTATAGCCTTTTACACTCCTTTTATACAGGTGTACATTCCTCAACAAAGTTCAAGGCAGTGGAGAATCAAGGTCCATACAGAGAGTAAGCTAAAGAACTGGCCCAATCATGCTCCTGTTACCATCAATGGAAGCAGGAATGGACCCAATAGGAAAGGGATGTTGGATTCTATTGTAATGAAATAATCAGTGTAAGGTAATCTGGGTTTTAAGTCTTGATTGGTTAAATGTAAGGTTTATTTTGTGGTCTGATGATTGTTAGAAAATGTACCTGTCATGTATCTACTCCTATGGCTCTTGCTAAGATGATAAAACCCATTCTTTCAGGTCACAAGTATAGCAACCTTTCCCCCTCCTCTTATTAAGAGCTAAGAATATGTTTCTATGAGATAAAGTGTTCTTGGGAAGAATGCTACCTTGTGAGACTAAAATGTGTAGTAGTATAAAATGTATTTTTGATAGCATATGCCATATTTTTTATTTTGTTTGA
Source organism: Terrapene triunguis (assembly GCF_002925995.2). Classification (NCBI taxonomy): domain Eukaryota; kingdom Metazoa; phylum Chordata; order Testudines; family Emydidae; genus Terrapene; species Terrapene triunguis. The sequence continues at coordinate 55,689,382 of NW_020664419.1, read as the reverse complement.
AAGGATACTGTAGTGACAGATGTATCAGATACCTTCTTATATGGTCTATGTATATCTTAATCTTGTGGATGTTATCCTCCCCAAAACAACATTCCTATACATTTTATTTGGTATAAACAGACTTTTGAAGATTCAGAGGTTTTTATTTTATTTTTACTTTTTCCTAAATCAGCATTTAAGGTGTCTAGTCTGTTTCTAATTAGCATAAATCATCAAATCAGTGAGTCACTTCATATGAAGTGATGAAAGTTAGGTAGTAAAAACATTTCATTTCCAGAGCAAAAAACCCCACCCCCACTTTCATTAAGCTGGACTTAAGGTGGTAAATATTTAATATCATTAACTTAAAGGGGATGCTTTAATAGTTTTGTGGTTTTAAAATATAAACCACAGGGATTCTCAAAAGGAGCCTAAAGGGTGCCCAGCTCCATTTGGATCCTGTGACAGTCCCGGTCTAACTGAAGGCCAAGTAGTTCACAGTTAAGGCAATACTTTGTAACCAATGGAATGCATGGGAATGCAGAGGTAAGACTCTCCCTAAAAACAACTGTAATTCTATGCTTATATCCCTGCTACTCTCTACACCACTCATGTAAGGTGGATACCAGGAACTCGGATGGCTAAATGCCATTTCAAAACTAATATACTCTAGTATTTTCTTTGCAACTGCAGATATCTTAAAATGCAGTTCTTGACCCATCTATTCTCCATACACACTAACAACTTCGTAAAAATGGCATTAAGAGGTTACACTTATATTACATGTTCAATTTGCTCAGTTTATATAGATAAACAGGGTGTTTGTTTTGTTTAACCTGCCAGCCCTACAAACATAGGTTTCAATCCTACAAAAAACTCTGAATGAACAGACACCTGTTCCTTCATGGAGCCTCAATGATTTCAGCGAGGCTCCCTGCATATTCAAGACCTTCGCTTAGGATCTGAGGGTATGTCTTCACTGCAAAGATAGCATGAATGTGAGCAGCCACCCTGCAATGCCCTACCTGAGTTACTGCATCCTCACTGGTCCTGCACTCACCTGTGAGTGTTACTAGAACTTCTGGTGGCATTTCCCATAGTTTTTGGTGCTGCATTAAGTTGAACCGCCCTATGATTCTTTCCCAGTGAATTGTGGGAGAACCTGTCTGTCCTTCTGGGCACACAGGGGAACTGTGGGAACACAGAGGACTATCAGCACTCGAGGGATTTAGCCTGTGTACTCACTGCAAAAGTGGATGAGTTGCAAGTCCAAGTCAACGTGGAACCTGGGCTCTAACCCACACCCTCAACCATGCCAGCCAGCCCAGGTTTGAAAGCATCACTAAACTCAGGCGAGAAGTTTGAGAGTCTGGACAGAAGGGGGGGTTAGGGCCAACACCCATGTCAAGAGCCCAGGCTAATTCTGTGCTGAAGACATACCCTGAGAGACTCAAGATGTGTTCCGGCACATGCACCACCACCATTAATAAAGATTCCAGTCCAACTGGGCCTTCAATTACATGTGTGAAAACCCATTCTCCTCGATTATGCCCTCAGTTACATCTGCATAAGCCAACTGCTCTCAGTGAGGTTTCACAGGTCTAACTGATGGCATTAGGTTCCACTTGCAGCCTCACCTGTGCAACTTAGTTAACAAGTCTGATAGTGATGTATGAGCCAGGGTTGTTGTTGTTTGTTTGGCGGGGTTTTTTAAATTTTTAAATCCAAGTTTCTCTCTGTGTGTTTTGGTTCCACAGGGCATCCAGGAGTAAAAACTTACACAGTTTCTTAAAGCAAGGAGGTACACATTTGAATTGGGAGCTGATCTGCTGAGCAAGTGGTGCCATTTTTATACAGTCATTTTTAAGAGCATAACCACTGAGTTAAACCACAAAATATGTGTTTAATTCAGAGTACATATTTACCTTAACCACAAGGTTATAATGGGTTGAAGATGTCTGCAGATGCATGGCACCCTACCACCTGGATAGTAAAAAGTCAAAATGGTTTTACAATTTTCAGTGGTGAGGATCAGGGAAGTATGTGTGAGAGGTTGGATGGGATTTGGCTAAGTCTAGGCTGTCATAGTTTTGGCTTTAAGTCAAGTTATAACTCTGTATAGAATGATATTAAGGAAACAAGTGGAAGAATCAAACCTTTCAATTTGGATTTTCTAGTAAAGAAAAAGAGATGACAATGTTTTAAAGCCTCAAGTATGTCATACTTGTTGCAAGTTTAAGAGCACAGGAGAACACTAATCCACTAGGGCTATGGCTACCCTAGAGAGCTTACCGCAGCGCAGCTTCACCAATGCACCTGTAAGCTCTCTAGAGTAACTGCTCTAACTGATGGGAGAGAGCTCTCCCATTGACTTAGGCCTAGTCTACACTACGAGTTTAGGTCGACTTTAGTAGCGTTAAATCGAATTAAGCCTGACACGTCCACACGACGAAGCCCTTTTTTTCGACTTAAAGGGCCCTTTAAACCGGTTTCTTTACTCCACCTCTGACGAGGGGATTAGCGCTAAAATCGGCCTTTGCGGGTTTTGGGGTAGTGTGGACGGAATTTGACGTTATTGGCCTCCGGGAGCTATCCCACAGTGCTTCATTGTGACTGCTCTGGACAGCGCTCTCAACTCAGATGCACTGACCAGGTAGACAGGAAAAGCCCCGCGAACTTTTGAATTTCATTTCCTGTTTGCCCAGCATGGAGAGCACAGGTGACCATGCAGAGCTCATCAGCACAGGTAACCGTGATGGAGTCCCAGGATCGCAAAAGAGCTCCAGCATGGACCGAATGGGAGGTATGGGATCTGCTCGCCATATGGGGAGACGAATCAGTGCTAGCTGAACTCCGTAGCAGTAAACGAAATGCCAAAATATTAGAAAAAGTCTCAAAGGCCATGAAGGACAGAGGCCATAACAGGGACACACAGCAGTGCCGCGTGAAAATTAAGGAGCTAAGGCAAGCCTACCACAAAGCCAGAGAGGCAAATGGAAGGTCTGGGGCAGAGCCGCAAACATGCCGCTTCTATGCGGAGCTGCATGCCATTCTAGGGCGTGCAGCCACCACTACCCCAACCGTGTGCTTTGACTCCATCAATGGAGAAACACGCAACAGGGAAGAGGGTTCGGGGTACGCGGAAGATGATGATGATGAAGACAATGAAGATAGCTCACAGCAAGGAAGCGGAGAAACCGGTTTCCCCAACAGCCAGGATATGTTTATCACCCTGGACCTGGAACCAGTAACCCCCGAACTCACCCAAGGCGTGCTCCCAGACCCTGAGGGCACACAAGGGACCTCTGGTGAGTGTACCTTTGTAAATATTACACATGGTTTAAAAGCAAGCGTGTTTAATGATTAATGATTAATTTGCCCTGGCAATCGCGGCCAGTACAGCTACTGGAAAAGTCTGTTAACGTGTATGGGGATGGAGCGGAAATCCTCCAGGGACATCTCCAGAAAGCTCTCCTTCATGTACTCCCAAAGCCTTTGCAAAAGGTTTCTGGGGAGGGCTGCCTTATCCCATCCGCCATAGTAGGACACTTTACCACGCCAGGCCAGTAGCACGTAGTCTGGAATCATTGCATAACAAAGCATGGCAGCGTATGTTCCCGGTGTTTGCTGGCATGCAGACAATATCCATTCCTTATCTCTCTTTGTTATCCTCAGGAGAGTGATATCATTCACGGTCACCTGGTTGAAATGGGGTGATTTTATTAAGGGGACATTCAGAGGTGCCCGTTCCTGCTCGGCTGAACAGAAATGTTCCCCGCTGTTAGCCACGCGGTGGGGGGGAGGGGTGAAGTGATCATCCCAGAGAATTGGGTGTGTGTGGGGGGGGGGGAGAGTTGGGTTTGTGCTGTATGTTAACCCGGAAACCGCAGCCCCTCCTTTTACATTGCAAACCCATTTTAAATGGCCAACCCAACGGGTCCTTGGTATGGGAAATGGGGGCACTGCTGTTTGAAACCATTCCCACATGTTATGAAGGTTAAAAAAGCCAAAAGACTGTGGCTTACCATGGCTGCCTGCAAGCCGAATTCTGTTGCCTGGCACTGCGTGAGTGATCTCTCACACCAAACCAGCAGGCCCTCAATATAAGAGGAAAAATGCGACCTTGTAACGAAAGCACATGTGCTGTGTAATGTGAACAGCAAAATTTAACATGAAAGAGTGTACCCATTGTTCTCTAAAATGTGTCTTTTTTAACCACCTCTCCCTTTTCCTCCACCAGCTGCAAATGTTTCTCCTTCGCAGAGGCTAGTGAAGATTAGAAGGAGAAAACGGCGGACTCAGGATGATATGTTCTCGGAGCTCCAGATGTCCTCCCACGCTGACAGAGCACAGCAGAATGCATGGAGGCAGTCAATGTCAGAGTGCAAAAAAGCACAATATGAACGAGAGGAGAGGTGGCGGGCTGAATCGTGGGCTGAAGAGAGCAAGTGGCGGGCTGAAGAGGAGAGGTGGTGTCAGCTTGCTGACAGAAGGCAAGAGTCGATGCTCCGGCTGCTGGAGCATCAAACTGATAGGCTCCAGCGTATGGATGAGCTGCAGGAAAGGCAGCAGGAGCAGAGACCGCCGCTACAGCCCCTGTGTAACCAACAGCCCTCCTCCCCAAGTTCCATAGCCTCCTCACCCAGATGCCCAAGAACATGGTGGGGGGGCCTCTGGCCACCCAGCCACTCCACCCTAGATGATTGCCCAAGCATCAGAAGGCTGGCCTTTAAAACTTTAACTCTTATTGAACTGCAATGTGTCCTTGTCCTTCCCTCCTCCCCCACCCCACCCGGTGCTTCCCTCCTCCCCCCCCCCCCCC
>NW_020664419.1:55637984-55684481 GCF_002925995.2 Terrapene triunguis | reverse complement strand
CCCCCCCCCCCCCCCCGGGCTACCTTGGCAGTTATCCCTCTAGTTGTGTGATGAATTAATAAAGAATGCATGAATGTGAAGTAACAATGACTAACACGGCTGCTACTCTGAAAAATGACTTTATTGCCTCTGCAAGCGGTGCTCGAAGGGGGGAGGGGAGGGTGGTTAGCTTACAGGGAAGTAGAGTGAACGGGGGGGGTGGGAGGGTTCATCAAGGAGAAACAAACAGAAGTTTCACACCGTAGCCTGGCCAGTCACAAAACTCGTTTTCAAAGCTTCTCTGATGCGCACCGCACCCTGCTGTACTCTTCTAACCGCCCTGGTGTCTGGCTGCGTGTAATCAGCGGCCAGGCGATTTGCCTCAACCTCCCACCCCGCCATAAATGTCTCCCCCTTACTCTCACAGATATTGTGGAGCGCACAGCAAGCAGCAACAACAATTGGAATATTGGCTTCGCTGAGGTCCATCCGAGTCAGTAAACTGCGCCAGCGCGCTTTTAAACATCCAAATGCACATTCCACCACCATTTGGCACTTGCTCAGCCTATAGTTGAACAGGTCCTGACTACTGTCCAGGCTGCCTGTGTACGGCTTCATGAGCCATGGCATTAAGGGGTAGGCTGGGTCCCCAAGGATAACGATAGGCTTTTCAACATCCCCAACGGTTATTTTCTGGTCTGGGAAGAAAGTCCCTTCCTCCAGCTTTTGAAACAGACCAGAGTTCCTGAAGACGCGAGCATCATGTACCTTTCCCGGCCATCCCACGTTGATGTTAGTGAAACATCCCTTGTGATCCACCAGGGCTTGCAGCAGCATTGAAAAGTACCCCTTGCGGTTTATGTACTCGGTGGCTTGGTGCTCCGGTGACAAGATAGGGATATGGGTTCCGTCTATCGCCCCACCACAATTTGGGAATCCCATTGCAGCAAAGCCATCCACTATGACCTGCATGTTTCCCAGAGTCACTACCCTTGATATCAGCAGGTCTTTGATTGCGTTGGCTACTTGGATCACAGCAGCCCCCACAGTAGATTTGCCCACTCTAAATTGATTCCCGACTGACCGGTAGCTGTCTGGCGTTGCAAGCTTCCACAGGGCTATCGCCACTCACTTCTCAACTGTGAGGGCTGCTCTCATCCTAGTATTCTGGCGCTTCAGGGCAAGGGAAAGCAAGTCACAAAGTTCCATGAAAGTGCCCTTACGCATGCGAAAGTTTCGCAGCCACTGGGAATCGTCCCACACCTGCAACACGATGCGGTCCCACGAGTCTGTGCTTGTTTCCCGGGCCCAAAATCGGCATTCCACGCCATGAACCTGCCCCAGTAACACCATGATTTGCACATTGCTGGGGCCTGTACTTTGTGAGAGGTCTATGTCCATGTCAATTTCCTCATCATTCTCGTCGCCGCGCTGCAATCGCTGCAATCGCCTCCTCGCCTGGTTTTGCTTTGGCATGTTCTGGCTCTGCATATACTCCAGGACAATGAGCGTGGTGTTCATAGTGCTCATAATTGCCGCGGTGATCTGAGCGGGCTCCATGATCCCAGTGCTATGGCGTCTGGGCTGAAAAAAGGCGCAAAACAATTGTCTGACAGAGGGAGGGAGGGGCAAGTGACGACATGGCTTACAGGTACAGGGAATTAAAATCAACGAAGGTGGCTGTGCATCAGGGAGAAACACAAACAACTGTCACATAGAATGGCCCCCCCAAAGATTGAACTCAAAACCCTGGGTTTAGCAGGCCGTTGATTTCACGGAGGGAGGGGGAAGCAAATGAATACAGAACAAATCTGGTCCATCTATTTTTTACATCTTAAGCTGGCAGCAGACGGTGCAGTATGACTGATAGCCATCAGCATCTTCTGGGTGCTTGGCAGAAAATGATGTACTACGACTGCTTGCCATCATCGTCAAGACGGTTCAATAGGCCAGGAGACAAAACACGTCTGCCCAGGTGCCTCTGATTGAACTCACTGAGGAATACGACGATGACGGATACCAGTTGTAATACACCATCCACTGCCAAAAGGCAAGGAGCTGCTGCTGTGTAGCAATGCAGCCCCACGTCTGCCAGCACCCAGATAGCCGATGACGGCTACCAGTCATACTGCACCGTCTACTGCCAAAAGACAATTAGCTGCTGCTGTGTAGCAATGCAGTACCACGTCTGCCAGCACCCAGATGACATATGGTGACGGTGAGCTGAGCTGAGCGGGCTCCATGCTTGCCGTGGTATGTTGTCTGCACAGGTAACCCAGGTAAAAAGGCGCGAATCGATGGTCTACCATTGCTCTGATGGAGGGGGAGGGGCCTGACGACATGTACCCAGAACCCCCCACAACACTGTTTTTGCATCATCAGGCATTGGGATCTCAATCCAGAATTCCAATGGGCGGCGGAGACTGTGGGAACCGTGGGACAGCTACCCACAGTGCAACGCTCCGGAAGTTGACGCTAGCCTCGGTACTGTGGACGCGGTCCGCCGACTTAATGCACTTAGAGCATTTTATGTGGGGACACACACAATCGACTGTATAAAACCGATTTCTATAAAACCGGCTTCTATAAATTCAACCTAATTTCATAGTGTAGACATACCCTTAATTAATCCACCCTCAACGAGCGGCAGAAGCTACATCGGCGGGAGTAGCTCTCCCCCTGACATAGTGCTGTCCACATCAGCCCTTAGGTTGGTGTAACTTATATTGCTCAGGTGGGTGATTTATTCACCCCCCTGAGTGACATTAGTTATACATAAGCCCCTTCATTTTCAGTCTAAACCGTTTTTTACCAAAAATTCCTGGGCAAAATACAAAAAGTATTATTCATTTTTTTCTGATTTTCACACTACTTTTGTATCATTCAAATATATAAAAATAACTTGTTTTATTAGAAAAATACAATACATTGCATGAGAGATATGTATTACAATAATACATTAGTCTCTGTGTATATGCAAAGCTGCCTGTTGAAGTAAGGCTATGTATTAGTCTAGAAGATACACATAATAAACAAACAAGCACACATGCAAGCTCTGAAGTGCGTGCGCATCAGAACCTACTGATGAATCTCATGCTCACCACATACACATTTCAAGCTGTTAGCAGATAACGGTATAAAGATTTGACACACTAAAATGGGAAGAAAATGTATCAGAATATGTTTCAGAATACAAGGAAATATTCAAAAGTTTTTAAAAAAATCAAAAACAAGAAAAAAAGATGAAGTTGAGCATATGTGCTGCAAATGGTGTGGCCCAATTATTAAATGTAAATATTTACAGGTTAATAGTTTTAAGTCTACAACAGTAAACTGTTTATTCAAATGAAAAAAGTTTTATTTTGGGGATTAGAGAGATCTTGTTTTTTTAAACTCAGAAGTGGCATTGTGTTTTGAGTTCTGGTTTAGATCTGCAGCAAACCACACTGATGAACGGAATTCAAAGCATTAATCTACAGAATACTTTTTTCCCTTGTCTTCCCATCCACCAAAATAAACCCTAATATTTACCCAGAAAAATTAATATTTTTTGCACTGATTTTCACCTGTTTTTGTTGTTGTGGTAATAAACACTGATAAATTCCTGGGAAAATTTAAATAAAATAAAAACTGAAAACAAAGGGTCCTAGTTATACAGTAGAACCTCTGAGTTATGAACACAAGAGTTACAAACTGACCAGTCAACCACACACCTCATTTGGAACTAGAAGTACACAATCAGGCAGCAGCAGAGACCAAAAAAAGAAAAAGAAAAAAAATACAGTACTGTGTTAAACAAACTACTAAAAAAAATAAATAAAGGGAAAGCAGCATTTTTCTTCTGCATAGTAACGTTTCGAAGTTGTATTAAGTCAATGTTCAGTTGTAAACTTTTGAAAGAACAAGAACATTTGTTCAGAGTTACGAACATTTCAGAGTTACGAACACTAGCCAAAAAAACTGGTCATAGATGATCAGTAGCAGAATTCAACCATCCACACATCATACAGATTTGTTATGCAGCATGGCCTGTTTATTGCTGCTTTGCAAATTGAAAGAGCAATAGACAAGCCACAAAGGGAAAAAAAATGCCAAAATTGTTCTCCAAACAGTCAAAGCCTCTATTTAACTACACAGCATGGACTGCACTAGTACAAGTTTCCCCATATGCTACTTGTAAAATTAGCAAAAGTTAAATATTTTCAGATGTCATACAATAAATTCTAATGTACTTTATTGGTAACAGGATACAGGGACTCGGATGTCGAGCATACTAAAATACACTTTAAAAGAAGCAGACAACCAATAGATTTGAAGAAACAGTAGGCACAGCTGCTGTGGTGCAAGCTATTGAAGCAATGGGCAAAACCACTATGATGGTAGTTACAGTAGTTCTGCCAGAACAGTAGGCAAAACCAGCTTAACAGAAGTAACTTAAAGAGCTTTAGGCAGCAATAGAGTTGGGAAGCAGAAGCAATGATCTGTCAGCTCAGAATTTGCAATTGCCCATTTCCACTCTATTTGCATAAGTGTGTTGGTTAAGTGAAGAAATACTTCCACTGAAAAGGCAGGTTAAGAACAAAACAAAACAAAAAAACAGAAACCCGTAATATTCTAAAGCATGATGCTTTAGGATATAGTACCATGACACCTGAAACATAATCAGTCAGGATGTAGATGATTATTATAAAACAGCAAGTAAAAATTTTTTTACAAGTGCATTTAGATTTATCTAATATCTATCAGAGTAGGTTGTTAGAGTATATACACACACACAGTAATGTTTTTGTCAACAACACCCATCACAACTGTGTATCAAAGCCATTTATTATCCTGATAGCTTGCTGTAATTGTGGGACTTCCGACATCATTAGAACACTAACTTCATGCAAACCTTAGATACCGTGTATGTTTGTACAATTTCTATTTTAGTTTTGTCAAATATATTTCTGTTCTTTGTTCTGAGGCAATCACCGCTCCCCCATCAAAACAATAGCATTATGTACTTCAGTCATCTAAAGAATGAAAGGGACAGGGAGATTGATAGGTCCAGAAGCTGTTAATCAAGACGGATTTTCAGTGTTCGCATCTGACCTTAGCATTTTTCAGAATTTCATTGGTCTCCCTGGTGATGGTTGCTATGATAGTTTTCAATGTTTGTCAGTAGTAATGCTCAAAATGTAATTTTGCTGTCTTTACACAGTCTTTTCAACCTCTGTTAATTCATTTTTGTCACTTGCTTCCTCTATAAAATAAATCATAGTGCTTCTCTTGTTCATTAGTGATTTCCTCTGGAAGCTGAATCTATACATCTATTTTGTTTGCACTGGTTTTCTTAGCTTGCCACCCAGGTTGTCTCAGTGTACTGTGTTAGAACATTGTGTATTAGAAAGACCTTTCAGAATTTGACCTACCAGTGCTGAGTGTCAGAAACACCCAGTGCCTTCAAATTCCGTTAACTATGCTGAAGCTGAAGGCACCTAGTACATCTCAGATGCTCACAATATTGAAGGATTAGGCTCCATTTAGTTTAGATCAGGCACTTAAGAACAAAAGAATGGCCATACTGGGTCAGACCAATGGTACATCTAGTCCAGTATCCTGCCTTCCAACAGTGGCCGGTTTCTGATGCTTCAGAGGGAATGAACAGAACCTGGTAATTATCAAATGATCCAACCCATTATCCAGTGCCAGTTACTGGCAATAAAAGGTTTAGGGATACCCAAAGCATGGGGTTGCGTCCCTGACCATCTTGCCTTATAGCCATTGGTGGACCTATCCTCCATGAACTTAACTGATTATTTTTTGAACCCAGTTATACTTTTGGCCGTCACAACATCTGCAGGTAACAAGTTCCACAGGTTGACTGTGTATTGTGTAAAGAAGTACTTCCTTATGTTTGTTTTAAACTTGTTGCCTATTAATTTCATTCAGTGACCCCTTGTTCTTGTGTTACATGAAGGGGTAAACACTTCCATATTCACTTTCTCCAAACTATTCATGATTTTATAGACCTCTAGCATGTCCCCCCCCTTAGTTGTCTTCTTTCCAAGCTGAACAGTCCCAGTCTTTTTAATCTCTCCTCATATGGAAGTTGTTCCATACCCTTAGCCATTTTTGTTGGCCTTCTCTGTATCTTTTCCAATTCTAATGCATCTTTTTTTAGATGGGGTGACCAGAACTGCATGCAGTATTCCAGATGTGGGTGTACAAGGGATTTACATGGTGGCATTATGATATTTACTGTATCCTTATCTCTCTCTTTCCTAATGGTTCCTAACATTGTTAGCTTTTCTGACTGACGCTGCACATTGAGCAGCTGTTTTCAGAGAACTATCCGTGATGACTTCAAGATCTTTTTTGAGTGGTAACACTAATTGAAACCCCATCTTTCTGTACATATAGTTGGGATTATGTTTTCCAACATACATTACTTTGCATTTATCAACAGTGAATTGCATCTGCCATTTTCTTGTCCAGTCACCCAGTTTTGTAAGATCCCTTTGTAACTCTTCACAGTTAGCTTTGTATTTAACTATCTTGAATAAAATGTTATATCATCTGCAAACTTTTCCACCACAGTTTATCCCCTTTTCCAGATCATTTATGAATATGCTGAACAGCACCGGTCCAGTACAGATCCTTGGAGGACCCCACTATTTATCTCTCTTCACTATGAGAACTGACCATTTATTCCTGCTCTTTGTTTCCCATCTTTAAAGAGTTACTGGTCCAGGAGAAGGCCTTCCCTCTTATCCCATGACTGCTTAGTTTGCTTAAGAGTCTTTGGTGGGGGACTTTGTCAAAGGCTTTCTGAAAGTCCAAATACACTATATCCACTGGATCACCCTTGTCCATGTGTTTGTTGACCCCCTCAAAAGAATTCTAAGAGACTGGTGAGTCATGATTTCCCTTTACAAAAACAGTGTTGACTCTTCCCCAACATATTGTGTTCGCATCTGTCTGATATCTGTTCTTTACTATAGTTTCAACCAGTTTGCCTGATATTGAAGTTAGGCTTAATGGCCTGGAATTGCCAGCATCGCCTCTGGAGGCTTTTTTAAAAATCGGCATTACATTAGCTATTGTCAAGTCATCTGGTACAGAGGCTGATTTATGCAATAGGTTACATACCACAGTTAGTAAACTACAGTTTCTAATTTAAGTTCCTTTGGAACTCTTGGGTGAATACCGCCTGGTCCTCGTGATTTATTACTGTTAAATTTATCAATTTGTTCCAAAACCTCCTCTATTGACAGTTCAGTCTGGGACTGTTTCTCAGATTTGTCACCTAAAAAGAATGGTTCAGGTGTGGGAATCTCCCTCATATCTTCTGCAGTGAAGACCATACAAAGAAATCTTTTAATTTCTCCACAGATGGCCTTGTCTTCCTGGGTTGCTCCTTTAGCACCTTGACTGTCCAGTGGTTCCACCCATTGTTTGCAGGCTTCCTGCTTCTGATTACTTAAAAAGTTGTTACTGTTTGTTTTTGTGTCTGTTGCTAATTTCTTTTCAACTTCTTTTTTGCCTGCCCAATTATACATACACACTTGACGTACCAGAGTTTATGTTTCTTTCTATTTTCCTCAGTAGGACTTGACTTCTAATTTTTAAAAGATATGTTTTTGCCTCTAACCACCTCTTTTTCTCTGTTGCTGAGCCATGGTGGTATTTTTGGTCCTCTGTTTTTTTACATTTGGGGTATACATTTAGTTTGAGCCTCTATTATTGTGTTTTAAGAAGTTGCCGCCATGCAGCTTTCAAGCATTTCACCCTTGTGCCTGCTCCTTTTAATTTTCATTTAACTAACTTCCTCATTTTTGTGTAGTTCTCCTTTTTGAAGCTAAATGCTACTATGATGGGTTTCTTTGGTATTTTCCACCCCCTACAAAGATGGTAAATTTAATTACATTCTGGTCATTATTACTGAACGGTTCCGCTATATACACCTCTGTGCTCTACTTAGGACTGAATCAAGAATTCTCTCTCTTCCCTTGTGGGTTCCACTCAAAGCCCATGGAAGTATTTTCATTGACTAATGGGCTTTAGCAGACTCTAAGTGCCTCTCTCCTGTTACTGCATGCTTGCCTTCATGCCTCTAAGCAGGGCGATCCATATTTATTCGGGGGATGTAAAAAGCAACTCATTTGATTCTATCCTTTTCTGATCCTTTCTACATTATTGAACAATGACATACAAGTTTTGCATTCTCTAAAACACACAAAATGTTGATTGGAGACTGAAGATGCTTCCCTATGCACTGTAGAAGATGACGTATATGTCAGACGACATTTTTATCTTCTTGGTCCCATCTATGTATGGTACACACTGTAGCACTAAAGTGAAAATATTATGTGTATAATATTTTATATTTTCAGCAACTGAATCTACTTCAATTAATGTTCCAACACTCTAGATCAGGGGTTGGCAACCTCTGGCACGCGGCTCGCCAGGGTAAGCACCCTGGCGGGCCGGGCCATTTTGTTTACCTGCCGCGTCGGCAGGTTCGGCCAATCGCGGCTCCCACTGGCCGCAGTTCGCCGTCCCAGGCCAATGGGGGCTGCAGGAAGCGCCACAGGCCGAGGGATGTGCTGGCTGCGGCTTCCCGCAGCCCCCATTGGCCTGGAGCAGCGAACCGCAGCCAGTGGGAGCCACGATCGGCCGAACCTGCCGACACGGCAGGTAAACAAACTAGCCCGGCCCACCAGAGCTGCGTGCCAGAGGTTGCCGACCCCTGCTCTAGATACTACAGTTCAATTTCCCAAAGTCTATTTAAACACCAGTGGACCTCTTCAAGATGAAGTGTCGTGTTTCTAAATATATTGCATTGATCCACTAAATGACATGCTGTAATTTTCCTACCACTCCAATGGACTGTAGGAAATCTTTGAAAAAATGGTCCAGCCCCATCTTTGGCTATTCTAGATGAAGTCCCAATTTTGCATGGAGTGCACACTAAGACAACCTTAAAAAAAAACCCCCACAAGATCACTTACCTACACATTTTCTTTCTTTCTGCTTCTCAACACAGGAAAAAATAAAACTGAATTAATCACCATGGAAATAGACTACAATGTCAACCAATCAAAATGTAAGCAGGGTCTGAATGAGCTCTCCCTTGACATCTAGTAAAGAACTGGTGGAAAAGACTGCAGGAGCAGACTGTATTTGCACAGAAACACCTACTCTGCCTAGGGGATCAGCAGAGAGAGACCTGTTACACCGAAGTGATCAATTTTGGCTGTTTGGGCTTAAAATTGACTTTAATACTAAATGCAGGGGTAATGAAATGTTGTTATCCTTATTGTATGCGTAAAGGGCAGCATGCTCTAATTGAGGGAGGTCACCCTACCTTAACCTCACTCGCTATGTAGGGGGTAGTGATGCCAAATCCAAGTAAGAGTCAGAGTGGGTGGGAACCTGATGGAATAGTAGGAGCCATTTGACTCTCCTACTCCAGTGTTTAAGGACAGAGCTGACTAGACGCATTTGAGTATCCTGGTTCTCTCTCAGTGATCACTAGAGCTAAACTCATTGATAAGCTGATATAAGGGGGATGAACCTGAGACCTGGTACAGAAACAGTGTTGCAGTGAAAGGACAACTCAGAAGAGACAGCAGCAGAGAGGCTCCCCACTACCCAGTGAAATCACTAAAGAGTTGAAATCACTGAGAACTGGGCTAAGTGGTGGAATCTCAGAACACAGCACTGGAGCAAGAGGTGGCAGTGATAGCATCAGACAGAGCAACAAACAATGGCAGAAACACTGTGGAACAGAGGTGGAGGCATCACCACCACCTTCTACCCTCAGGGCTGGGAGGCAAACCCACTCAAACGCCTCCCCAGTCTCCAAACTCTGAGTGGGGTGCAGCAGAGGGACAAGAGGAGTGCTATGTTAAAAATGGGAAACAAAGAAAAAGGACAGTGCCCAGGACACTGTGGGATGGGTGTTTTGCTTATTGGTTGCATACTTTCAAATCTTTGTTGCAGTGTTTTTCCAAATTAATGTGTGTTCTTCTTTTATAAAAGTTTTCTTTTGTTATATACTGACTCAGTGTTTGCGAGTGGGGAAGTGTTACCTCTTAGAGGTGCTCAGGGTAATGTTTAGTTTTCCCAGATTACTGGGTGGGGGCTTGAGCTGGTTTTGTTTTGTATTGTTAAGAAGAACCCCTTAGATATTGAACCCAGCGCTTGTTGCTGCCTACACTGCCTGGCAGAAGGGCTACAAAAACATGCATTTTATCTTGGCATATGTTCTACTGAAGTAATGTGATTATTCCCAGGAGGAGTCTTTGATAGCTACACTTCACCAAGAACTAACTAGCAAAAGTCCTAACACACACAGATGCCCCAAAATGAATAAATACCAAGTTATAGAGAAGAAGAAAAAATTGCCTACCTTTCTTTTAATAAAGTATGGTAGAACGTCTTCACAGTCGGAACACTGAAATGCAGAAACTAATTTATAACTAAATTTCTTATTTCTCCACCCACCACTCATCTGTAGCATTGGAAACTATTTGACAGGTCCAAATATACTGAAAGTGAATTTTAAAAGGATGATCATTCAGAAGACTTTACAGGCACAATTACTTGCAGGTCACTCCGGCTGCAGGCTACCTATGCAGAAGCAAAAACATATCTAAAACGATATGGCTGATTGGGTTTTAGTTAAAAGTTTTGTGCAAAAGTGCCTGCTTTCCACAAAAAATGCTGATTTTTGTCAAAAACCAGAATGGCTTGGAAACATTCAATTTACAGCTAAAAATTGAAATATTTTGTTTCAAAATGGCACCGTGCTGCATCCAGGCAATAGTAGTTCAGACGCCTTATTCCCCATTCTCCTTTGAGAGACAAGTTCTCTGGCCACACTATTTATCTCATGATACCCCAAGGCCAGTGGCCCCTATCACACAACCCACCCTCTCACCAAGAGGGGAGAAAGTGCTGCATCATGGGAGATGTAGTGCAGCCAGAGAGCGTGACTCACAGAAGAAAACGGGAGCACATAAGCACCCAAACTACAAATAAAGGTCCCATGAGGTTCAGTGGGGCCATTCTGAATTGAAATATTTTGATTTTCAAAATTTTGCTGAAAAAGTCAAAATTTACCATCAGACAGAGCCCCCTATTTTTCATCTCGCTCTACTAAACAACAATGATTGGGAAACATTGGTAGAATTGATCAAATTACTTCTTGCATTACACCCTTTTGGATCAAGAATTAATACTTCGAGCAGAATACACCCTAATCTTGGTTGGAAACAAAACATGACTTCCGTGATACAGTTGTGAATCTCTCTTAGCAGAATAATTTGGGAGGCTTTTTAAACATCTCATTGTATTGTAGGTGTGACACACTGAACTACTGTAACAGACTGATCTTTATTTGTTGGCTCCCCTAGATATAAGTTGGGACACAGTCCTTTTATAACCCTATTTCACACAGCAGGGGACAACTGTCACTGATTCAAGTGATTACAGTTACACTTACATTCCCCCCAGAGGAGGAAAAGCATCATTCTAAAATTTATTTCTGACCAGATAAACCTTTAGTGCTTTGCCTGGATGTCATGAATGTTACAGTCTCTCTTCTTACAACTCAGGATCTTAGAAGAAATTTAAACAGTACATTTCTTAGTAATACTGAAAAATAGAAGAGAGACTTCATGATAAGTGTCAAAGCAAATATGTCTAATGGATAAAGTTGCCAATTGTACTATTCTCAATGGAAGTGATGGGTGCCAGAAAAATTATATATTGATGGAAGTCGAGAGTGACGAAAACATTCAAAAGCTATCTTAAAACTAAATTTAAACTCCAGGTGGACACAATTAGATCTAAGTATAGGCTTTGGGAGAAAAATGACTAAAGAGTAACTCAGTCAATGGGTAGGAGACTGACTTCTACCTCTGATGGCACTTGAAACATAAAATATGAGTATCCTGAAGGCACAAATCCAATTCCTTTTCAAATTCCCCTTGAAAAAGCAGTGTTTTTAGAGGTTTCAGTAAAATTTTCCACAACCATCAGAGAAACCTAGCTATTCTAAACACTACATTCACATGCCAAATGATCAAAGCTCAAAACGTTTGTATCTGAAGTAAAGAAATTTCCCATGGTTTTAGCACCTTAGAAATGAGTGAAAGATGAACACACTGATTATTCAAAAGGAGATCAAGAAACCAGGCCCTCTGAGGTCAACAGGGATGAGAAGAGACTGAACAGCGTCACTCCTGATTTTCAAATTATTTGTGGATGAGTAGAATTGGAGGAAAGGCACAGAAGTCCCTGGCTCTTGTACTGAGAAAGTGGCCAGCAAGACTATGAGAGCCATGTGGCTCTTGCAGGAGACAACTTCGATTGGTGATTGTCTCTTGTCAAACAGATTCCCAAGGGGAAAACTCTATTTCCTTAAAGTAATCTTAAACAGAAATTTTAGTACTTGAATTGAGGTGTCCAGAATATTTTGTATTCAGCCTTGAAGTAGATATCCTTGTCCTGCTAGGAATTGAACATAATAATGTGATGGAGTGATCTGCGGTGAAGAGGGCTTGAACAGATGCATTTTCTCAACTGATGGTCAAGAAACAGTTAACAGTGTGCTTATTACTATGCAAGCAGTGGTGGAGAGAGAGACTTCTACCAGCCAATCATTTTACCTATGTTCTGCAATTCCTTCGTGTCTCTAGATTGCAGCAACTATAGTCAGCCATCGACAGTTGACTCAAGATTAACAACAATGCTAGCCTAACGGATGTGGGAGGTGCAGTGACTCAGAGAGGAAAACACAGATACTTTCAATTGCCTGGATCACTGGGTACATAGTAAATCCCCTGAACTCATTTTAATTTTGCAGACTATATTTTGAAATGTTTCTGACAAGCCCACTTAATTACTTTCTGTCTAGAATTCCTAATAGTTAACAGAGTATAAAGTAAAGGGAATAAATAGTTCAAAAACTCTCTACTGTGGAACCAACACTACCATCACCACAGCAAGGGAGATACTGATAATATCCTCAGTTTATAGGAAATGGTGAAGAACCTGGCCAGATACATGGGGAAGGCAAGAGAACTTGCATGAATGATAGAAATGCCTGGGATAAATAAATGCAGTTATTTCACATTCCTTTAGAATAGCCTAGAACACCTAGTTTTCTTCTATGGTTCAAGAAGCAAAGCCAGATACTCTCACAGACTATGTTGGCATTGCAGTGTCTGCATGGGTTGTTTACAACAAATACAGAATCAATGTAATCTCAGCATGATAACAAAGTTCAGGGTCTATTCAAGCTGTATCCTCTCCATACTGCTGTAAGGTTGTGAAACATGGATACGATCCTGCTCAGACTGGGCAAAGCTGGAGGCTTTCCACACAAAATGCCAACAGCGTATATTGGGCATAAAGTGGAATGACTTCATTCGTAATGCAGATGTTTATGGTTGCTCTGGTCTACTGCCTAATGGGGGGACTGTCCACAGCTGGCGTCTTATGCTTTTCGGACATGTCACCAGAATTCCACAAGACATTTCGGTGAACACCGTTCTCCAGGTGGCTTAGAACACCCAGGATAAAATTCCACCAACTGAAGGGTGGAGGTGGCCCAGAGGCAGACTCTGTATTACATGGGTGCATCGTCTGTTCCAATGTTGGACTTTCGGCCCATCAAGCCCTTGCGGCCGCACAGGAATGGACCAAATGGCAAACAATCACTAGGGCCAACCGTTCAGCTCAGTGTTGAAGATGACAGCAATGACATTGGATTGATAAATTGTCACTGCAGATTTAGTGGGGGCGGGAGGGGAAATTTGTGATTCCTTCCTTTCCCAAAGGAGGGACAAAAGTATTAATGTTGTAATATCAACCCCATCTGCCTTTGAATTTTGCCAGACATCCGAGAGATGAAGAGCTCTCATTAAAATTTCTGTTACAGAGTTGATCCTTTTTTTCCTTCTCACTGATTGTGTTTGTGTTTTAACAAGAAGAATATAGTAACGAGTCTTTATCAACAGTTACCTTTTAAGGAAGAGTAACTAAACATAAAATCTGAAGGCTAGATGCAAAGAATCCAGGTTGCAACACATACAAAGTCTGCTACAAGCCAATACATGGGAAGTAACTTGCAGCCTGTTACAATAACTTTTTGTACGTCTCCTGAAATTTCTCTAGTCATTCAATTAACACTGGAGCAGAGGACAGTGTGTGAAGGGAAATAGACACCAAAGAATCATAATAATTGCAGCTTTTTATCTGGAACATGCTTAGGAAAAACATTACCTTCTCAGTTGAATAAAGAAACTTATTAGAAGATGCAGTTATCACTGCATCTACATTAGGAGATTCTCCAGAGAAAAGAAACATACAAGGAGTTAACCTATGCAGTTCACAAATTTGGCTTGACAAATAAGATTTGGCAACAGCTAGATAGTGATTACAGTATATACTCGTTCATAAGCCAAATTTTTTTAGTAAAAAAAGGGAAGCACCAGAGAAGGGGGTTGGTTTATGAAAGGGAATAGAGAGGGAGAGGTGGGACACAGGCACCCCCCCCCCCCAACAGAGGGAGCAAGGAGAGGCAGCACAGCCAGAAGGGAAGAGGCGGGGCCAGAGTCTCTCTGCTTCTGGCCACGCTGCTCTCCCCCCAGCCTCCGAAGCAGCTGCAGCTCCGGGGATGGCAGGCTGCAGCCGTGCCCAGGGGCGGCTCTATGTTTTTTGCTGCCCCAAGCACGGCAGTCAGGCGGTCTTCGGGTCCGCTGGTCACACAGATTCAGTGGCATTACTGAAGGTGATCTGCCAGTCCCATGCCTTCGGCGTACCCGCCACCGAATTGCCGCCGAAGCCGCGGGACCGGACCACCTCCCGCAGGCATGCTGCC
This sequence comes from Terrapene triunguis, assembly GCF_002925995.2. NCBI lineage: Eukaryota > Metazoa > Chordata > Testudines > Emydidae > Terrapene > Terrapene triunguis. The sequence goes on along the minus strand of NW_020664419.1, from coordinate 55,669,624 downwards.
AAAGGCTGCCTGACTGCTGCCTTCACGGCGACCGGCACGCCGCTCCCCGCGGCTTGCTGCCCCAGGCATGCGCTTGCTGCGCTGGTGCCTGGAGTCGCCCCTGGCCGTGCCGCTCGGCCCCGCCCCCCAGAGCAGGCTGCAGCCGCGCCACCCAGCCTACCAGAGCATGCTGCAGCCACGCTGCCTGGCCCAGCCCACTGGAACATACTGCGGCTGCACCGCCCGGTCTGGCCCGCTGGAGCAGGCTGCGGCCGTGCCGCCCAGCCTGCCGGAGCAGCCCCAGCCAGGCCAGAGACATCCTCCCCTGGCCCTCCCCAGAGAAGGTGGGAAGGGATGGGATGGGGAGAGTGTGGGGGTGCCGGGCTAGGGGTGGGGTCATGTGGGGAGTGGTCACAGGGGTTACTCCTCTGACCTCCAGCTTCTCCCCCCCCCAAAAAAAATTTCCCCACCAGTTGCGGTCCCAGCCCATCAGGGTAAGCAGCTGGCATCCCAGGACATTTTGTTTACTTAGGTTTACCTCCGTGCCTGCGGACACTCGAGGTAAACAAACCATCTCGGCCCGCCAGCAGTTTATCCTCATGGTCTGGGAGTCAAAGTTTGCTGACCCCTGAATTATAGGGTTGGCTTATGAATGGGTCATAAAAATGTTTCCATTTTTACTTATCCATCTTGGGGGTGTCAGCTTATAAACGAACCGGCTTATGATCGAGTATATACGGTAGTTTTCTAAAGAGGCATAGGGAATGCATTATCTCACTTCATCCACAGTCTAAAAGGTTGCCAAATATGAACTTTTTTTGATTGGTTGCAGCTGTTTGTCCCTTGTTAAAAGCAAGGGGGACCCCATTGTTCCAGGTCAGAAGTTGATGGGGGCAGAAACAAAGAAGTTAAGATAAAAGAAAACCCATACATATGCTATTTCAGGGGTGGCCAACCTGTGGCTCCAGAGCTGCATGCGGCTCTTCAGAGGTTAATATGCGGCTCTTTACCTAGGCACTGATTCCAGGGCTGGAGCTATAGATGCTAACTTCCAGTGTGCTGGGGGGTGCTCACTGCTCAACCCCCTGCTCTGCCCCAAGCCTTGCCCCCACTCCACCCCTTCCCCCACCATGCCCTCGCTCCTCCCCCTAATGGCCTCCTGCGCACTTGAAACAGCTGATTGTGGTGGGCAGGGGGAGTAGGCACTGATTGGTGGGGGCTGCCAGCAGGCAGGAGGCACTGGGGGCTGGGGAGTGGATGGGGGGCTGCTGACGTATTATTGTGGTTCTTTGGCAATGTACATTGGTAAATTCTGGCTCCTTCTCAGGCTCAGGTTGGCCACCTCTGTGTTATTTGAATGGAAAGTACAGTAGCTGACTATCCAGCAAGCTACTGATATTTTCATTGGTAGTTTGAGAAATATTAAAACACTTCTAAGGAAAAAGCAGGGAAAAGACAGAATATCAAACTAATGAGGTGATGGAGTCATTACCAGATGCCTCACTAGATCAGATTGCAAAAGGGGTTTAAAATGGGACATAAGTTCCTGTTTCTCTCTAAAAGTAAATAGCCAGTGTGAAATTTCACCCAGGGTTAGATTTTACACTCTATACATTTTCTATGTAGTTTTTGCTTTGTTTTGTTTCTCTTCATATATTTTCAGTGGAAAAATCTTTGGATTTTTTTTTTGTGGCACTCCCACTTTTCATCACTCTCTTAAACTACTCTTCTGCACACAACCATTTTCCAAAATTACCCTCTGTCAATGCAACCAACTACTACACCAAACATTCACAACCACTAGTGCTGGGGAAAATATCATTCGGGAGATAGGTGTGTGCAGAGGCTGAAAGAAAGCAGTTAAAGTTTGTAGTGCGTGTTGTAGTATATGGTAAATGTGGTGATGGTAGGGTGCATACCAATGGGTAGTGTAAATGTACTGTTTGATGATTTAAACTTTTTGTTTCCTTGCTTTCTGAGATTAGGTTCAGTATATTGCAACCCTCACTGCTTCACAATAGGGTTGTTTAGTTGGGTTTTTTGGCATTAGATCCACTATATCAGTGGTTCTCAGCCAGGGGTACATGTACCCCTGGGGGTATGCAGATGTCTTCCAGGGGGTAATCAACTCAACTAGATATTTGCCTGGTTGTACAACAGGCTACATAAAAAGCACTAGCAAAGTCAGTACAAACTAAAATTTCATACAGACAATGACTCCTTATAAACTTCTCTATATCCTATACACTGAAATGTAAGTACAATATTTATAGTCCAATCGATTTATTGTATAATTGGAAGGTAAAATGAGAAAGTGAGCAACTTTTCAGTAATAGTGTGCTGTGACACTTTTGTATTTTTATGTCTGATTTTGTAAGCAAGTAGTTTTTAAAGGAGGTGAAACTTGGGGTACGCAAGACAAATCAGCCTCCTGAAAGGGGTGCAGTAGTCTGGGAAGGTTGAGAGCCACTGCACTAGATTTTTTCCTAGTTCTAATATTGGCAGAATGATTTTACTGTCCCAAAGTAACAGACTGTATTAAGAATTCTTTCTTCATCTTGTATTTACTATGTATCAAGTACATTCATTAAAATATTAAATTTAGTAGCTTGCTGATAGCCTAATTCATATTTATTGATGAATATTACTCGTTACTGGCAATACAAAGCAATAATCTCAGCGAGAGTGATAATGATGGTACTTTAAATTTCATATATAGATCTTTTCTTTCAGAAACTTTAAGTGTCTAGTTTAACAGATTACTGGTAGAAGACTCTTTCCTCCATAGTGAAAAGCACTGGTTGGCATCTCCAATATTGGCAGGAATTTTAAACTGCACAGCAAGCAAAAGATTGAATGCCCAGCAGCATGCCTGACAGTAGCCATTCATGTGTCTCTTGTCCTCACGGCCCCATCCATATGGAGTTAAAAAAAATAAAACCATACCCAGAGCTGGCCATTAGCAACTTAGAAGGCATTTCAGCTTCCTAACAGTGGCTATTAGCAATTTTCTCACCTAGCAATCTGTGCTTTCTACTCCTGGGGGAATTCTGTGCCACTGGACAATGCAGAATTTGAGCAGAATTCCATGTTTACCCCGCAGAATTGGGGCTGTAGAGCTGCAGGCCGCCACTAGGAGCCGCTAGACTCTGCGGAGTCCAGCTAGCAGTGAGCGAAGCGCCCAGCCCGGCAAAGATGGAGGCTCCAACTGCCTAGCTTGATCCTCATTCTCCCGGGTATGGGACAGGGCCCAGGAGACCCAGCTCTGCCAAAGGATGAGGAAGGGCAGGGCCACACCGCACCATGTCCCCCAGTGGGACAGTAAAGAAGTTGGAGGAAGTAAAGGCTGTGGGGGTGCAGGTGTCTGGACCGGGAGTGCCCCGTGGCTGGGTTCTGGGGAAAGAGGGTATGAGTGTCAGGGAAGAGGGCAGAGAAACAGGAACTGGGTTGTCGTAAGGGTTTCCTTAACACTTTACTTCTGGGCAAATTTTTTTGTGTTTGTATTGTTACAGACATAGTTGCTGATGATTATTTTGGTAATTTTATTCAAAATACCTAAAACTGGTGTGATTATACAGTGTTATTTTGACAAATAAAATATGCAGATTTTTGCAGAATTTTAAAATATTGTGGTGCAGAATTTCCATAGAACTAGCTTTCAAGTACCCTGATCGAGTAAATGTCTAAGTAGGAGTCTAACTGATCATCTGTATGCACAATTGCATGTGAAATCATGTCAATAGCATGCTGAAAGTGAACACATACTTTATCAATATGCAATTTTCAAATACATTAGTTTTTGGGGGTTTTTTGTTTTTGTTTTTAAAAGCAGCAGGTCATGTACCACATCCCTAGGTAAAGTCAGGTAACCCACATTTTAAATAACATCCTCATACCAAGAAAGATTTTTAAAAAAGCAATGTAATTAGTTTCTATAAGGAATCAAAATATCACAGAGCAAGGATAGCATGATAATATGCATGAAATATCTGATTGTATAAGTCAGAGATGCAAAACCTTTCTTAGCAATTCAATCACGAAGCACCACTGAAAAGATAGCATATGACCAGAGTAATGAGTGATGATGTCTGATTTACGCAATGTAGGACATGCAATAAGCAATATACTGCAGGATTTCCCTCTCCCCCAATAAAGAGGTGAAGGCTCACGAAACTCACATTTGTAGTTACAAAAAACTCCTCTTGGTCCCTTTACCAACTTCAGTAGCTTATCTGAGCCTTCGTAATAATGAATTCTCTCCCTTAGAGACTTTTATTATTTTGTTGGCCTCTATAGGACACCCATCATTACGGTATTTGAGTATATTTTACGAGGTTTAAATAAAATCAATTACACTCCAAATAAGAGGACAAAATACCGTTTCCCTGATGCTTGCAGGTTTTAATAGGACTTCTCAGATAGGAGCCCAGAAATTAATAGTTTAATCAGTTGCAAAGAGGTACTCTGGTTGCAGCTCTCTCAGTGTGGCCAGGTTTGTGCTTAAGCGTATTTCCAGAGGCATTGGCCCACTGCTGAGCATGCCCTGCCTCAGCTTCCACAAGCATCATCCTTGGGACAAGTTTGAGCGTAGCTCACATGGTGGGTTGAGATGGAGGGTCAGTCTTTAAGGCAGTCCGGGCCTACTCTAGAGTTTTCCATAAAACAATCAATACTGAGAATTTCCCCAGACAATGCAGAAAAAATGGTTACCTACCTTTCGTAACTGTTGTTCTTCGAGATGTGTTGCTTATGTCTGTTCCATTCTAGGTATGTGCGGAGAGAGCAGGAAGCCAGAAGCTCGAAGGAGGGCCCTATGAGCTGCAATAGTATAAGATTCAGGTCCCATGGAAGGACCGGGTCCCTAATGTGCAGGTAGAGGCGCTCAAGGCCCTTCAGGAACCTGGCAGTCATGTCCTGGGCGAAAACGGACTTACCCTCGAGTGGCGGATGGAAGGCCGAGATAGCGGTCAAGTGGACCTTGATAGATGAAAGGGACAGGTCTTGGAGCTTGAGAAGCAGAAGGTAGTCCAGGATTAACTGCATCAAGGCCCACGTGGGCCGAATACCTTTATCCGAGGTCCAACAAGCAAACCACTTCCATTTGGCCAGGTAGGTCGCTCTGGTGGAGGGCTTTCTGCTGCCCAACAGGACCTGTTGGATACTGGCCGAGCACTCCTGCTCCTCCGCATTTAACCATACAGCAGCCAAGCTGTCAGGTGCAGCGCCGCCAGGTTCTGATGCAGAAGACTGTCGTAGTTTTGGGACAGCAGGTCCAGCCTGAGTGGTAGCAGTCACAGAGCAGCCACCAAGAGGTTCAGAAGCGTGCCAAAACAATGCTGGCATGGCCAAGTTGGCGCTATGAGGATCACCTTCACCCCTATCCTGCTTGATCTTCATGAGGACCTGTGAATTAAATGACACTGCAGGAAAGGTGTACAACAGAGCCCCTGACCACGGGAGCAGAAAAGCATCTGACAGGGAGTCTCTGTTGATCCCCCGAATCTAGCAGAAAATGGGGCATTTCCTGTTCTGGCTGGATGCGAACAGGTCCACCTGGGGAGTCCCCCACCTCTGGAAGATTATGCTGACCACTTCTAGATGGAGGAACCACTCGTGGCGAGACAAGAATGGTATAACCTGAAGATATTACTTCAAGCACTCAATGGTCTGAGGTTAGCAGAGACCAGGCCGACTGGAAGGGGTGCGGGCGGCGGAGGAAAAAGAGTGGTAGGGTGGATCCTGGGAAGTGACTGGGGCGCCATCTTTGAGCACACCTTCAAAATGTCTGCTTCTGGCCTCCTTGGTTCCTGGAAGGGCTAGGCTGAGCCACTGAATGGTAAGATGATGGATGTTGCCGCTTAGATCTCTTGTCTCTATCCTTTCTCCTGTAGGTGCTCAGCTAGGGAGTCCCCCAGGACCTAGACTGGGGAGGCGGAGGAGGGAACGGCTTCCTGGCCTGCTAAGGAGTATGAAGGCCCAAGGAGCAGAGAGTGGCATGGGAGTCTTTAAGGCTGTGGAGTCTTGAGTCCATGAGCTCAGAGAAGAGTCCCACCCCCTCAAACAGGAGGTCCTGAATGGTGGCCTGCATCTCCTGGGATAATCAGGAGGACTGCAGCCAGGAACTGTGTCTCATGGCCATCACCAAGGCAACCACCCTGGCTGCTGAGTCTGTAGCATTCCAAGCCATATGGAGGGCCCCTCTTGCCACCGCTGTGCCTCTGTCCACTAAAGTGGCAAACTACTGGGCATGGTTCTGCAGGAGGGCCCCCTTGAATTTGTTAAGGGAGTCCTACAGGTTAAAAATTGTACCTGCCTAACAGGGCCTGGTGGTTTGACATCCAAAATTGCAGGCTGGCTGTCAAATAAACTTTTCTGCCAAAAAAATCCAATCTCTTTGCATCTTTGTTTCTTGGCGTGCCACTGAGTTGGTCCTCAGAGTAGCAGCCGTGTTAGTCTCTCCCTTTAATTAACAGCGGACATGACCAGTGACGCCACTGGAGGGTGCATGTACAAATAGTAGAACCCTTTTGAAGGGACGTAACACTTCTTTTCCACCTTCTTAGAAGTAGGCAGAATGGAAGAGGGCATCTGCCATAGCGATTTGGCAATCTTAATGACCCCTGAATGGATGTGCAGCGACCCAGGGCAGAGTGGAGAAGGATATAACATTAAAGAGGTCGTCTGACTTCTCAGCGAACTCTTCAATATTTAAATTCAAATTGGCAGCCACGCTTTCAAGGAGGGCCTGGTGCTCCTTGAAGTCGTCGGGGGGACTGCCTGTTTGGGAGGGACCTGCCACCACTTCTTCTGGAGAAGATGATGATTGCACCGCCGGGGGACAGGGAGGTTTCCCTTCCTTCTCCAGGGACAGCTCCTTACGCGTTGGAGCTTATTGCACTGCCCCCGCGTTGGATTCGGTGCAGTGTTCCGACTCCAGTGCCGGAGGTGGTTTGTCTGAGGTGGCTATGGAAGACTGGTGGGAATATGGGCATTACAGGCACACCCACTGTCCCTGCAGCCACGCTGCTGCTGCAAATGCCACACCGGTCACGCGGATCGGCGGCAAATAACCCCCCCCTGCCGAGGGGCTGAAGTCCCAGTATGACTCGGACCATTGCCCTTCCAGTGACCAAAGCGGGGCCGTCAAGGCCTGAGTCTGCCGACTGACCCTGGTTGGCAATTAGTGCCTGCCTGAGAAGTGGTACCGGGGAGATGGAGACCAGTACTATGCTGGGGTGCGATCCCACCCCTGTGGGGACCAATATCTGGGACAATGTCTAGGCGAAGGTGACCTGTGTTGCGGTGATATTTGGTGGGAAACTCGCCAGTATCGGTGGTATGGGGACTGGTGCCTCGACTCCGTATCCCACGCCTCGTAGGGGAAGAGCATGGCATCAGAGACCTGGGCCTTCTGACCAGAGACTGACGGTGCAGTGTCGGGGTCCTAGGCTGCCTGCGGTCCGGGGACCGAGGGTGCTCCACTGCGCTATGGGGCGGTCCCATGACAGGCTTGATCTTAGATGTTGGGGTCTTAGCCAAGTGTGGCACCTGGTGCAGTGACTGTGGTGTCGGTCGGCCTGCTTGTTCCTTAGCCACCGGGGCAGCTTCGGGCAATGAGGGCCCTCGTTGAAGCCAGAAGCTCCCGGGAGTTGGAGGTGGATCCCTGGCTGGGCTGGCCGGTCTGGCCACAGCAGTACCCCTGTGAAGCCCTGGAGCGGGCACATGGCCTAACATAGGTCCTTTGCCCAGAGCCCCTTTTGACTCTGGTGCTGGGGGGCTCTTCTCATGCTGCTTCTTTGGCACCGACGAGGGGGAATGGTGCCAGGTGGAGCCCGGTGCCGGTGGTGCACTCCTGCACCGATGCTGAGGTGCTCGGCATGGGGTCCGAGCGGGAGGGCTCCCATGAAAGACAAAGCTCAGCCTCCATGAGGAGAGCCCTCAAATGGATATCCTGCTCCTTCTGGGTTCCAAGGCAAAAGTTTGTGCAGAATCTGCACTTGTCCTTTCTATGGGACTCCCCGCAGCACTTCAAACAGCTGGCATGGGGTCACTAATAGGCATCAGCCTGATGCATGATGAGCATGGTTCGAAGCTGGGAGAGGAGGTATGCCCTGCTGGGACTCTAACTACCAACTAACCTAACACTTAACTTAATGGCTAACTAAGTACCTACAAACTATATACAAAGAACATAGACATAGGCTGTAAAGAACCACTAACTTTCTTGCAATGCAAGACAAGGCGCTCCAACCAACTGTCACGGGCAGTAAGAAGGAACCGAGAGGGCGTAGGGTCAGTGACGCCTAATATACCAGCATATGAGCGCAGCACTCAAGGGGGCACCACAGCCGACCCTACGGATACTGCTAAAGCAAAAATCTCAGCCGACTGTGCACGTGAGTGTGCACACACCTAGAATGGACCGACATGAGCAAGCACTTGAAGAGGAAAGCACAGCATAGGGGTAGTGTATCTCCACTCTATTCAAGAGGCATGCAGCTGCATTCCAGACACTTTCACAGCTAGTCCCAGGTAAAACCCATTATAACAGTTCAACCAAACAGTTATGAAGGCACTGATTATCTCAGCAAGATACACATGATAGGTAGAGGCGTGGTCTCTGTCAGGCATAGCTGTTCTGGTGGAGAAAACAACCTAGAAGTCTAAAAGCAGTGCTTCTCAGTTAATAAAACTACAGCATTAAGGACCACTCTCACTATGAATTAGTAGAAAACTTCACTTGATGGAACATTTGATGGGGGGAGGGATAGCTCAGTGGTTTGAGCATTGGCCTGCTAAACCCAGGGTTGTGAGTTCAATCCTTGAGGGGGCCACTTAGGGATCTGGGGCAAAATCAGTACTTGGTCCTGCTAGTGAAGGCAGGGGGCTGGACTCGATGACCTTTCAGGGTCCCTTCCAGTTCTATGAGATAGGTATATCTCTATAAAAAAAAAACATTTGTAGATTTTTCACTTTAAGTCTTCAGATTGCTTAGCTAACAGATCAGCATCACCTCAGTCTCACCTGGGTTAAGATGCATGCAATATATTAATCTGTATTACATTCATAGCTGATGTTGCACTTCAAATTGCAATAGATAATTTTAGATAAAATTAAAAAGCTATGATTTTGAGGTCATCTCTTATTGATATATTCTCAAATGTGCTCCAGGGTGCATCTATATAAAATACTCATGTTGCCAAACTTTAAAAGGTCAGTAATTTTTTAGTTCAGACCAATAGTTATTTTTAAAGCTATTTTACTTTCTCCTCTCCCACCCCCAAAATGGTTAACAGACTGTATGCAAGACTTAAAAAAATCAGCTTCCTGTCTATGGTTTGACACAGCCCCAACACAAAGTAGATCTTTGTTAAAATAATTATTGGGGGAAGGGTGGAGAAGAGAAGTGTGTAAAACAGTTTCTTTTAAAATGTCTTAAGATCTGCTTTATTTCACAGCTCACCCAAGAAACTAGGACTGATCTGAACTAATAAGTACAATTTGCTTTTAAAAACTGTTTATGTACCCATCTGTCTGTAGTGGCTTGGGGGGATGGGCAGCGGTGTGTGTGTGTGTGTGTGTGTGTGTGTCTTCTGTTCTGTTAAGTTAAATACACAACCAAATGTGGCATAGTAAAAATTCATATGTAAACGGATTTGCTTAATAGTTACTTCTAAATATTTGCATGACAGAACAAAGCAGTACATAAAAGTTAAATAAAAAAAAAGAAAGGTTCATATAATTTATAAAATGAAAGCTTAACTTAATCAAGAACTAAGTAAAAATCAAACTGCAGAGACATATTATATAAGTAACTGAAGTGTTCTACTGATAGCTCTAACATGCAAAAATGACATTGGATTTTGGGATAAACAGTTTGAGTCTGTTTTTGCAAACCATCTGTGCCCTGATCATCCATTAATTCCAATGAGAGTTCTACATGCAGAAAGTTTGAAGGATCTGGCCTATTAGTACTTTTGAAAGGTTAATATGGCAGGAGTTTGTGATCCCTTTCTTTTTTAAGGGAAACACAGAGACTAAAGCAGAAAGTACTGTATTTACATCATAACACTGACAATTATTTCTGTAACAAAATTTCATTTAGATGTGTGCATGCTTTAGAACTTTTACAGTTAATTATATAAGCTATTTCAAATGTAGTAAAAATATTTCATTTTTAGGTTTAGAACTACTAGCAGTTTAGTGCCTGAACAATCGTTTTTACAGCAATTAAAATTAGAAAATTGCTTGTGTCACTGGAGTCCAAGTGTGATAACTATACAAGAATTGTCAAGCTATTTTTATACTCTGAGGATGCAATTCCTCCCTGTGCAGAGGGCCAGCACAAAATGTATGTACCACCCACTCATGTCCTCAAAAAGGACTTAAGTGGGGCATAGGCCTTCTTCATAGATGTGTATTTCACCCTCTCTGTAATAAGTTGTACAACAAGAAGATTAAAAACCCAAGCACTCCATCTAATCAATGTCAACTGCATAACTGCAATGTCTCTAAGAGTCATAGCGATATACTTCAATTTTACTTATCCCACAGGAAATAGATTAGCTAACAAAAAGCAAAGTAGTTAATATTACAAATCAATAGCAAAATATAGAAACAACAGGGAATTCTATTTGTCAAACTCCTACAAATGAAACATCTGTTACTCCTTTCGTCAACCTAGCTCAGTGTTTTGTTTTACAATTTCAGTAATTCAAGATTCAATGCTCTTTAACAATGTCTGCTTCAATTGTGTGATCTTCACATAATGGAAAAAGTTTATGATGAATGGCAGCATATCCAACAGTTTGATTTATTTAACACATTTATAAAAGAGACAATGTATTACAACAAATGACAGAAATTGATGCACATAAAAAAGTATTGTTTTTAATCCAATATTAGATTTTAGTGATACAGAACTCTTAATTATTGTAACATTTTTACAGTTAATCTCCAGAAGTTGATCCACACGCGATTATTCTTTTACCAGAGTTTTAAATATAATCAGCTGCATGGTTGCTTTATTATATTAAAATGAAACAATGCTGTCTTGCAGTCCTCCTGGTATCACATTATACCCATTAGCAATTGTTCAATTAAGCTTTTAACAGTAACAGCAGCCATATCAATTCACACTGCTGACCCCTTTTTTCTGAATGAATTAAGAAGAGGACGAAAAAATGTGGCTTCTACTAAGCTTCTATTCCAGCACAGGAAATCCTGTGTGGTTAGACATAGTATCTGTCATGCTCAGAGATTTCATTCTATTCCCCCTCAAATGCCAACATCAGCAGCATGTCACAGGAAATTCTTCCTTATTTTCAGTAGTTCATAGGACAAGGCTTCTTTAGATACAAGGTCAGCATGAATAGAGCATTGCTTCCTTATCACTGCTAAGCAGCTGTGTTGAGGATGCAAGACAATACTGCACCACAACCCTGAATACCTCTTTTCATAGAGTTTAAGCATACTCAGCTCCAGGTTAGGAGTCCTGTTGTGCTTTTTTTATTTTATGAATTTTTGTATCAAGCAGTGTCCAGAAATATTTATTTAAAAAATGCATTGAGTTAATATTGAAGTTAACCCCACACAAGCAATGAAATTCAAACTATATCTATCTGCCAACACATAGGCATAACAAGAAAGAAGGATAGTTAAGTGGGTTCTTTACTGGGTTGAGATGCTGAAAGACAAACCCACAAAATACAATAAAAGTTAAGTCATCAATGTGTGTCTGCACCATCTTTCCAGGAAGAAAGAGTTCTGAGGCCAATCTTGCTCTCCACTCCTCCTGCACTGTATCACCTCTTATCTTCAAATTACTGGATGAGTTTTCTTGCTCTACACCCTTGCCATCCCATTCTTTCCACAAAGCTCCAGCTGTTAGAACACTTAGCATTGTGGTATATATGGGTTATGAGTAGTCTTAATTAAGAGCTCATGAAGAAAGGCCACTTAAAATGTGGAAGCAAATACAAATTTTTCCAGTAACAGGAAATAGAAAATCATTAACCTTCTAAGCCACGCAACCAATTTTGACAATACACTACAGCCTGCTGATCTCCAGCTTTCCCAAAAACCAGTTCATGCATGTGTTAAACATATTGTTGTTTAATAAAACTATTAAAGTGTAATGAATTACTCTGGCAATATCTTGCTCATCAATTTCACTGCAAGAGCACTCAACTTTTATTCACTGTTACCAGGAGTATAAAAGCAGCTGGAAAAGTGAATCCAATGAGGTTTTCTTTTACAAAAAAAAAAAAAAAAAAAAAAAAACAGGTGAAAGGAAACCTGCTTTCATAGAAATTGGTGACCACTGAGTCTGTCCAACTGGTAACCAATAACACATGGAAAATATCACAGGGTTTAGATTTAATGTTTCAGCTGCTTTTATACATAAAGCAGTTAATAAAAATACAGTGGTCAAGATCCATCCACAAAAGCACAAATAAACAACACTGTTGTTGGCTGGGAGATGCCAGGGCAGCATACTTGGTCTCATAATGATCAACAGTGAAGGCTATTTGATTAAGGATTAGTGCTGAAGGCTCAGGTGAGCCCCAGCCCTGCTAGAATTCCTCGGGTAGAAGGACAGGACAATGGGTTTAGAAGACAGTGGGATGCAATGTGAGGTGAAAACAGATAAATGGGATAATCACAATGCTCTGGAAAGGGGCATTTAGGATTCCAGCAGGTAGGAAGAAATTGCAGCCCCAGTATTAGTACAGTGGCCTAGTGACTTTGCAAGAGACTTTGGTGTATATTGCAATTCTGGTCTCCTGCAAGCTGGAAGGACTTCAGTATAATAAAGTGCCCCGATGAGCAAGACATCTCAGGAAAGATCTGTCCCATTTTCCTGAACAGTGGCAATGCTGTAAGGGTCTCATGGCTGAGAGGGGTTATTTTGGGGAGAAATTACAGCTCTAGCAGCACTGTGGTGAACAGCTCCCAGATGTTTTTATTCAGTTATAGAATATGCACTTTTTAATGGTATTGGTAAACATTTGATCATACCATCACATAGGCTACAAAACCCAAACTGATTGATAGTAAATATAAATGCCACCTTATCTGCAATAAGTTACAACTACTTTTAGAGTCTGCTGTGTATTAAACTGCAGACTTTTTTTTTCTTAAAAGGTGTCACAAAAGTAATTAGCCAATGATGGGAAACATTAACAGACTAGAAAATACAAACAAGTAAAGAAGCACACACTACAGTAGTCTACATAGTTAACTGGCAACATATTCCAATGGTACTATGCACTGTGAATGAGGTTCATTTCACAGGGTGAACAGTGACGTGTATGCTGTTGGGTTTGTCCTGCTGTGTAGAGTGATAATTTGCCAGATGATGCCCTTTCCTTAGTAAAAAGGGAGGAAAGCGGGACACTTGGGACATCTACAGCTTGCATCTGTCTGGCTTTTTCAGGAAGGGTTTGCTATTTGTAAGATTTACAGAGAGTGTATTTATGCGACCAGTACATTTTATTCAACACTTTAGTTGCCTGTGGATACCCTGTCCCCTTAGTTTGGATGGAAGAAGAAGGCTAAAAATATTAAGAACTTTTAAGAACTATTTTCAGAGCTCTTGTTATAGTCAATTTTTGCCATTTCAGCAGAAAGACCAAAAAGGATTATTTCTCTAACAGTGTGAAGGAAAGAGAGCTGGGCATTAACAAGGTGATGTTGCAGGAACTAGCTCGTGATGGAAGAAACAATTATCAGAGCACCTAGCTCCAACACTTTTCCCACTAGACTTAATTACCAATAGAAACTCTGCCTTGATGGACAGAAAAAGTCACCAAATAGAGGCATGAAGAGGTGCTTGACAGGAGTTTGCTTTGTTAATATATCTTATAACAATATGTGAATAAGAGGATCCTTCCTGATTCTAACCTATTTGACAGAGCTGATCTATGAACTCCAATACTTAAACATAGCCAATTAGCAAATTCTGGCTGGTTTCCTACATGTGCTAGGTCTTCTGAAAGGCAGGAGAAGTGACTTGGTTACATAGCCATTTATAGTTAGCTGGGCTGCTGAAAGGTCTATGTTATCCAACTCAGGGATGTCCCTTTACACTGGCCACTAGTGTACATAATGTTACATTAAAAATAAAAGGGGGGGGGGAGGTCACTGCCCTAAACAGCTTACAATCTAAATTAAACTAACATCATAAGCAGTGATGACAAACTATGGGGGCAGATAAAGTAAACAAGAGAAAAGGGAACGCTGTTCTTGAGAGACCATTTAAGGAAGATTTCAGATTCATATTTAGGTTTTGCTTAGGGTTTACTTGTGTGTGGTTCTACCCTCCCTGTATCCTGCTTTCCAAATTCTCCCCCCTGCTTTGTTTTATTTTCAATATGATCTGGAGAAGAAGGAGAAAATAGTGCTGAGGCAAGATTAAATGGTGAAAAACAAGATGGAAGTAGTGAGTGGATCTTGACTGAAGGAGTCAGCTTTGTGGGGAGGAGAATAACCAGTTGTGAAGTGAACAGTTCTAGGTTGTCAGAAAATCAAATTAATCTTGGTCATGTCAGAGCCATCATAATGATCAATATTCCCCCTTTACCCCATCTTATTCTTGGATCATTCTGTTTAACAAAGGAATACAACCAAAATAAAGTTGGACTTTGCTCTGGCCAGGTCTGACCATGCACATCCATCTCCGTATCATTCTAGTCTTCTTATTGGGAAATATTTGTTGGCTTTGCAATGCCATCCTTGACACAGGCATATCAACTTGAGGCAGCTAAAAGACCACTCATACCAGTGAAGGGATTGCAAGTTGAGACACACACACACTTTTCTAAATTATTGTATGTAGGGTTGTTGATTTACTAATCGCAGAAAACCAAACACCCTTGCCCCGCCCCTGCCCACTCCATTCCCCCTACCCTTCATCTTCCCCACCCTTGCTCAGTCGCTCATTTTCACTGGGCTGGGGCAGGGGGTTGGGGTGTGGGCGGGGGTGAGGGCTCCAATTGGGGGTGTGGGCTCTGGGGTACAGCTGGGAATGAGGGGTTCAGGGTGTGGGAGGGGGCTCCAGGCTGGGGCAGGGGTTGGGATGTGGGAGGGGGCTCTGGGCTGAGGCAGGGGGTACGGGCTCCAGGGTGGGGCCAGAAATGAGGGCTTCAGGGTGTGGGAGGGGGCTCCAGGCTGGGGCAGGGGTTGGGATGCAAGAGGGAGCAAGAGCTCCGGCTGGGGATGCGGGCTGTAGGATGGGGCCAGAAATGAGAGATTTAGGGTGTGGGAAGGGGCTCCAGGCTGGGACAGGGGGTTGGGGTGAGGGAGAGGGGTGCAGGCTCTGGGCTGGAGGTGCAGGCTCTGGCCTGGGGCCAAAAATGAGGGCTTCAGGGTGCAGTAGGGGGCTCTGGGCTGGGGCAGGAGGTTGGGGTACAGGAGGGGGTTCAGGACGTAGGCTTACCTCAGACAACCCTGGCCAATGGGAGCTGCAGAACTGGCGCTCGGGGAGGGGCAGCACGCCCAGCCCCTGTGGCCATCCCTCCGCCTAGGAGCTGGTGGGACATGCTGGCCACTTCCAGGTGCTGCGCAGAGTCAGGCAAGAGCCTGCCAGAGTCGCCAACCGGTCTTTTAACGGCCTGGTCAGCAGTGCTGAACGGAGCTGCCAGGGTCCCTTTTCAACCAAGTGTCCTGGTTGAAAACCAGACACCTGGCAATCCTAATTGTATCCAGCTCTCCCTCTATCTCACCTACACCTCTACATGCAGGACTTCGAAATTTCAGACAAAACAACCAGAGGCCTGCACTTCCTAGCAACAGACCAAACCATAAAAGGAAGCAGCATTCATAACCTGGGAGTGCTATACAACTATAGGATTAAAATACCACCCATAGTGGCTATGCAGATCCACTGTTCCCCCAACACAGAAAAATATGTTGCTTCATTATATTACATGGAATCTTTCAATAGGAGAGGATGTTGGAGGAGAGAAAAGAAACATATCCATTACTAAAATGAGAATTCCATGTGCAGCTGGGCAAGCAATTTACCAAACTAATCTGAATTTATTTTGTGTATACGGCTGTTGAGTTTCTGCCCAGAAATAAGTAATTAAAATTCACCAGATTAGTCAACTTAATATTAAGGGTGCCCTTGTCTACAATATTGTTCTGCTATTAACCCCAATAGATATAGCAGTTATCTTTATTGCTTCTGTCCTGGTTACTCACGTGCTCTCCACTGTTACTGAGACAAATCTTGCAACCCCATGCAGCAGCTTTGGGGACCATAATGTAGTAAGTTCATGAATTATTTATGTATCACTGTGGGCCACAGACTGTATGCAACCCTAAGGAGGGTTGTCACAACTCCCCCAGGAACGAAAAACAGAGGGGGGAGATTACCTGTACTGGTATAAACTGGGTTTTCTAGAGACCAACACACAAAGAAAGGGTTTTTGATATAAAAAGGTTGGTCTCTTATAAACGGACTCAGGACCTTCCTTCTGAACCAGCAAACGGACAGGAACTTCTGTCCAAGGGGGCACCCTTGCAGAAGGTTTGGAAAGACTTTGGCCTAGTAGGGCCCTATAAGAGCGACCTCTGATAAGCATTTAGTATTCACATATAAAAAACAATAAAAATCCCTATGATTTCTCTGCAATGCTTTTACCTCAAGAATAAATGTGCTTGCTTAGAAGGAGCTGCGTGGTAACTTGTAACTGCTGGCAATACACTGGTTGCAGCCCTAGAAGAGAGGGCGAAGCACAGTCCCTGGCTGTTATCCCCAGACTGGCATGCTGGGGATATCACAGTGTAAGGCAGGGAGCAGGGCAGCCTTAAAAACGTCTAGTCAGAATGGAGTGGGATAAGGGCCCTGGCCCAGAGATAGGTGATGGCTGTAGACCTGAGACTTGTTTTGGCACTCCTGGAGTGGACCACGGAGAGACGATACAGGTGCAATTACCTGAAACTGTGACAGTTGAGATTAGGCACTTTCCTCATTCATTTAGGTAGTAACTATTTGGTGTTAACCTAACATGCATGCTAATGGGATCTTCAGAAAACTAGTATCCAATCTGCAAGTTATTTGTGCTGGGATTCTTTCTTCTGGTGGTGTGAGAAGGAGGAAACAAGAAACTGCAGTCATTGTTTTTTTTTCTTTGCCTGGCAAGCAGTTTCATATTTGTGGTTTGTTTTCTCTACAAAAATTCAGAAAAAAATATGTACATACATAATCATTTTCAATTTAAAAAGTGTTTGGAAAATAATTAATTTAAAGCTCTGTAGTATTAAATGTTTTTACAAGTGATAATCATATAACTCCACTAATAAAATACAGTATTTCCTAGAAGTCAGAAAGATGGCGTGACAACTGAATTAGCCACTACTTGAATCTATGTGAGGACACTAGTAACAGCATTTGAATGTTAAGCATAAAAAGGTTAGTGACTAATATCCCCAATGTTTTTAATTGTATACAGTCAAAGAGATTTTCCTTTAATGGAATTGCAGAAACAGAAGTATGCCTTGTTTAGCCTGTGAACAAGCTTGTGCTTACTGCTGCCAGTGTGAAACATATATATCCTGGTATAGCAGTCATCCACACATTGAATGAAAAGTTTGCAAAATGCCACTGTACTATTAGTCAGATAGTATTAGTCACCCAAGAAGGAACTCTGAGTTTAGAAATAAGAGTAGCATTTCTGAGCACGGAAACCGATTTGTCAAAACCCTTTAATAAAGTGAGCTCACAGCATCAGTAGACTTGCTCGTTTATTGGCTAGAAAAAATGCCCTTTTGTACCATACGTTTTGTGTGATTTCAATAGCAACTTTGGTGGTAGGCTAGTGTGGACAATTGAAGTGACCAACTGTGACTGTGCAACAGTCTTGAAGCTTATAAAATAACCGAGGCTCACCACCACCATATCTTGCCCCGCTGAGACTTTCATATAATCTTGAAAGCCTCAATGAAAATGGATACATTCAGGACTGAATAAAAAGGGGCCTCAGCAGGCCTGACCCTAAATCTAAACAATGAGACTGTAATTCAGGCATCCTTGTAATGGCATGACAGCTGTAGCATGCAGTGTTGTAGCCATGTGGGTCCCAGGATATTAGAGAGACAAGGTGGGTGAGGTAATATCTTGTGCTGGAACCAACTTCTGTTGGTGAGAGAGACAAACTACTGAGCTTACACAGAGCTCTTCTTCAGGACAGATGTAGGTCTGGTTAGCCTTCACTGTGGCTGTGACTGATAGCTTGCAATTTTCTGACAAGATGTATAACGTTTGCAGTTTCATTCAATTTGCAAGCTTTGAATTTCTAAATTTCACTTAATCTGGAAGATGCACAGCTCTTTTTTGTCCACACTGGCCTACCCCTTATGGAAAAGTCTTGTTAATTTTTTTTTAAAATGGATGCTTCTATAATCCATGGATATCATTGATCTAACAGAGGAGATATTCTTGTTGTAAGCAATCTTACAGAATTTATTATAGACTTCACGGGGGTTACTAATACAGTAAATATTTAAAATTAGGGTAATATTTACTAGCTACACACTGATGCTTTCCTGATTGTTTCAAGTGTGTTGTCTCAGTTGTATTACGTTTATTTACACAGCAACTTAAGCAACTTATCATACAATATTTAACTTAAGCAGCACTGTAAAACTGCCATGGTATTCACTGCACATGTAGGTCTTTATCTGCACAGAGGTGGGAAGGCAGTTGCACCCCTCCTTTGACCCGAAGGGCTTTAGGAGCAGAATTGGGGGAAGGGCAGCCCAGCCATGCTCTTCATGCACTGTCCTTTGCTAAACTCCCAGATAATGCACTCCAAACTGCATTTTAACTATCAGTGTGCCTGCTCCATGGCAGATACAGAGAAGTTGTAAAGGAGCCAGTCAATGGCAGCATGACTCCTACTGGAGCTGAATTAGCAGGTGCAGAGGGAATTCAGGGCAGCAAAACAGAGGCTGCAGCCATTGATGCAGGACAGCTGTTGCTTCCACAGATTGGGGAACTGGGAGATGGACTCCTAACTTGTATCGATTTGCAGGATCCCTTGGGGTAGGAGGCCATGCTCCTTGCCAAATGAACAGTCCCCCAGTCTTCTCCCCCTTCCTTTTCCTTTGGTGCCCTCCTGCAGTTTTCTCCATGAGCAAGGGGCACCATCTGGCATGGAAACATTTTCCTTGCCCACAGCGATTGTAAAGCTTAAGGCTGGAATGTCAGATTTTAGTCCTGAGTTTTCTAGCTTTAACCAGTTTGTATCACGCATATTCTTAGTATGTCATTTTAAACAGTTTTGAAAGAGCTTTTAATGAAACAGTTACTTAATACATGTCATCACTGTATTTACTGGAGGACTAAAGAGGTTTTCTAGTTCAGTTTTGATTGCTCAAGCAAAGAATATACTGTAGAATTGTTTAGTGTAGTGTCCATGGCTGGCCACACAGTCACATTAAATTATTTCACCTCTATGGGCAACTGATGCCACTTACAGAAGTTTTTACTGGCAGCAATTTCAAATCAGCAAATAAAGCATAAAATTCATAATATATTAATAATATGGAGGCAATTTAGCAGCTCCATAGGTAGAGTGAATTTTGCACTTAAAACAGGTTTAAGTTCCCTTGTATCAAAATGAAACCTCACATTCCCACCACATATGCTTCAATCTACAGGGAAATTTTGACTGATGGAGCAGAGGAAAGTTCTTTAAGACTGGGGTATTTTTGGCACAGGACTTTTAAATTCCATGTCTCCAGAGATCAGGTTGAGCCCTTGTCACTCCTGATCCAAAGTCTACTGATGTCAATGGTAGTCTTTCTACTGGCTTCAGTGGAGTCTGGCTCAGTCCCTTGGAGTAAAATGCAAGACCTCTCTGCAAAGCATTGCCGCCACCACCCATAGAGAAGGCTATGAAAATGCGTACAGTATTTATCTCCCATTTCCCTAATTATCTATCACCAGCTCATCTCATAGAGATCTCACCAGATGAAGGAAGAATTGAAATCATTTCTGCTTGAGAATCAGCAATTATTTCTTTTAATTACTGCAATTGGTGTCTAAATATTTTGGAGTTGAGCACATCACATATGCCTAAGACAGATATAAAAATAGTTTCGCAACACCCATTTTTTAACAAACCTCTCATTTTGAAGTGATTTTAAAAATATCAAGGTTGGACCATGGAATAATGCTTAGTTAATTTCAAGCAATAAATCAAAATCAATGTTAGTTAAGCAAATGCAAAAAAAAATTATTTAAAGAAAAATTGCTTAAAAATTGCTAGTTCTCCCATCTCTAAAATTTGATGATTAGTGGAAACCTTATAGTTCACATTTCTGCTCAAAGTAACTTTACCACCAAATTAAAAACCCCCTGCAGCTGTGAAATATTATTTCTCGTAGGCCCCAATTCTCCAGTTCATTGCACGTGGACAGATTGCTTGAGCCTACACAGAGCCTCACTGACATCAAGCCCTTAACAAAACACAGCTTCTATATACAGTGTATATTACAGAATGGAGCAGAATAGATTTACTGCCATTTTTCTTGCTCAAGAAAATGCTACAGAATGTATTTAGAACTTTTAGAGTAAAAATATTTAAAGATTAGGGATATGGGGACATGGTTACAATGCAAATATTGACAAAAATTACAACCGCGCACACACACACACCACTAGACTCTTCATTTTATGTTGCTACATGAAAATTCTTTTTGTGAAATAAATTCAGATAAGTTTGGGGGAGGGGGGGTTAAGTGAAAAATATATTCAAGAAGGGACTTGTGAATACTCTGAGGGAAAAAAACAATATTTCAAAAATATTTTAAGAGTTTCCTAAGTAAAAATTACTGGTTTATTCTAAACTTGCCACTTAACTTTATAAACAGATGTGTTACTTCCACCCCAGTCATTGCTTTATTTATCTAGCTGACTTAATGCAAGTTTGTCTTACACAAAGCAAAAAGGAACACAATTGAAACTCCTATCCCAATTACAGGTTTCTTTGTTCTATTATAAACCTTACTTGACTGCTCAGTACTACTGCCCAGAAGAACAATGCATATTTAAATCTCCAATTCCTGAAACGGAAGAGTGTCCTTCTGGAACACCATAATAGCTACAACAAACTGACTTGAGGCAAGAACAAAAAAATTAAGATTAATAATCCAGAAGGCTCACCCATTCATTACTTTAATTTTAAATCTAACAGTCCAGGCCAGGCCCCACTGCATTCTATATTTCTCTAGATAGCTGTAACTCTTGAGTACAAGTATAACTTCCCAAATAGCATAGATGCATAAGTTTTAAACCTTGAACAACAAAATAGGGGAAAAGGTAGAACTGAAGAACACCTCAGAACTCTGAATGGACAGTCAGAATTCCAAATTCTCAGATAGGAAATTGTTGGGCATAATGTAAGAACCTAGACTTCTGTCTTGACGTCGAAAGCCCTCCATGGAATTGGCCCTTGCTACCGAGCAATTCCATAGGTGTAGTTTGATTTCTTTATTTTGGATGTGGGGGTGGGAGGGGAGCTCCAGTCAGGCCAATGTGGCAGCATGTTTGGGGGTTGGGCAAAATCCATGCCTCCCTCAGGCTTGCAGTTTGGGGGGAGGGGCGATGACCCCACTAACCGCCCCCAAACTACACCAATGAGCAATTCCCTGTTCATCCACAACCATGACCTCTCTCAATAGCTGCATTTCACAGGAACAATAAGACTATAGGGGGAGGATTGTGAACGAAGGAGAAGGACTTTTATTGGAGCTACATCTAGACTATACTATAGAACTCACTCTTCCAAGGCATAAGAATGACCAAGGACCTCACCACTTAGATGAAAAACTCATTTTTTATTTAAACTTTTCACTCACAACATTCCTAGCCACACCTGTGAACTAATCAAGCTATTTATCCTACAGAATAGGAAGGAAGGAAGAAACTGATGCTATTTCTAAAAACTTGAGAGGCACTTGAATACTACAGTGAAAGGGTCATAAATATCTAGATAGAGTGGATTAAAAAAAATCTCTTATATCAAAAGAATATCTGCTAAATTGTGGTAGCTAACAGTTATTGATTCAGTGATTCCTTTGTATAAATCATCACATTCTGCTTATTGACCTATATATACTTAGATAGTATATATCAATGTTCAGCAACACCATTCTGTTACTAAAGTACCTTTTGTCTTGAATGGTTACATCATAGTATAATATTTAAATCTGCAAAATGATTGAACAAACTTTCTCAACCATGAACATGAAGTGTTAAATATTTTCCTGGCTTTTCTTTTTGATGCAAAAATCTTTCTGCTTCTTCATTGTTATATAGAATCTTTGTTCCATCCATATTGCAATTTCACAGCTAAATATCAATAGGGTCATAAATATTCAGGTTATGTAATAAAGATAGTCAAAGCAGCTGATAAAATTCTCTTACTGTTCATTTACAGCAGCTGGGAAGGCCTTGCCAAATGTTGCTTTACATAATAGGTCATGATGTTCTGTCTGCATTAAGCTTTCTGATCACTTTTTTTTTTTATCTGCTACAATTTTTGAACACTACATTTGAGACACTGAAAACACCATCCAGTGGATTTAGAAGCAAGTCTTTTGATGCCCACACATATTTCAAAGGTTTAAAAGATTAAAATGTCAAAGAAGTCAGCCTTTTGTTAGTATGTTTGTACTTTTTGCATTTTGTGATACAGATACAACAGTGACTTTCAAATATTTATCCTCCCTATTTTAGGTCCATAAAATCTTTGTCTCTGATAAAGTCACTTCTACGTTTTAAAGCTTGTTTTGTTTAGACTATTTTGTTTGAACTGCACACACACAGAAAAGTAAAATAGCATGTATCTGAAAGGACTTCACTGCAACAACTTTAAAGTATATCCATTACCATTAAATCATACCCATTACCGTATCCATCCAAGACTAACTGTATTTTATCCTCCTAATTCTATCAAAGTCAAGTTGTAGTTCTTGACTAGTTTCAATAGATAATTATTTGTATTATTGTAGATTAGCAAGAAGCTTGGGGGTCTTAAGTATGGGTCAGATCCTTACTCAAATGAGCAGGCACACTGATAGTGTCTAGGGACTAGGAATCGGTTATGAACATCTATTCAAATGAGAAAAGACTTGCAGTGCTCTTCATTCATATTGTATATTTTCATGATACAATAAAACCCCAATCCTGTAGACACTTACGCACATAAGTAATGCTGGGAAGGTCAGTAGCCCCAGTGAGGTCAACATACTCGTGTGTGTAAAATTAAGCATGGCCTTGTTTGCAGGACTGAGGCCTACGGCTGTTACAAACACTTTATAAAAGAAAGCAGATACCAAACCAGACAATTACCACCTTTCCCCACCCCAAGTCATACAGTGGGTCCAGCTCAACAGCCAGTGACATCACAGTCTTGCATTAGTTAGTAATTGTCCATGGTAATGGGACCCCCTCATATAGTGATGGTTTACCTTGTACACTAACAGATAAGAAAGCTAGAGCACGGGAGGCAGCTTGACTGGTAAACATTAGCAAGTTTCTAATCACTCAAAGTCTCACTGGAAAACAAATCTTACTAAAGAAACCACCAAATAATACACTCATCATTTGGCATTCTTAAGTCTACACTGAATTATATGGAAACTAGCACTTCCATTGTGCCATAATCCTTCTAATAGCTTCTTCTAAATCTTCAGCAGAACTAGTGGCAATCAGTTCTAATTTAGGCCTGGTATAAGTCAACAGTGAACTGAAATCAATTTAATTATACCTGGCTTACATCAGCGCTGAGTTGGGTCCTGAATTTGGACCAGGAAGGGAGAGATTGAACATCTGTGACAGATTAGGGGTTTTGTTTTCGTCAGAGTGTAGTAGAGCTGATCATCCAGGACCAGAAACTTTATAACCAAAGTCAGTCCTGTTGTTCACCTCCTATAACATTGTTACCATTTATATTGCAATAGCTCCTGTGATTGCCAGTCACAGACCATAACCCTACTGTACTAGGCATTGTGCAAATACATAAAGATTTTCCTTGTTCCAAGGAACTTAAAATACACCTGCCAATAGGGCAAAAGTTGCCATGCAGCCTCTCCTCCATACCACATGTTGCAGAAGACATTAGGGGATAGTCTTCTTGATCACTTCTCCATGATCACTCATGCTACCAACCTCCCACTAATCTAATAATGCCTTTGTGGCAACTGCAGCAATTGCTGGCCTGGAAAATTCATATTTGGAAGTAATGTATTTTCAGCTCTCTTAATGCAAGTTAGCAGGTGGCAACAAGGAGGATAAGCCAACATCACGTGACTAGCAGGTGCACTACAGATCATGTACCACAGTTTAGAAACCAAATGTGTTAATGCAAATACTTACAGTTTGAGTGCATTCGTGTAAAGACAGTTTACAAGCTCAGATTAATCACACCCCTACAACAATATATCCCTTTAATTACTTGGATGAAAACGAGACAGAGGAATATTTAAAAATATTGTAAAATAAGAACTGCATCTGGTCCAGGACAAAAAAGATGCCCAATCAATATTAAAATATTAGAAATCAGCAATTAGATATGGGTAAGAGAGAAAGTGAACCTTCTCTTGCTGAACACAAAATAAATCTTAAGCAGCCCTTCAGAAACATACCAGAAGTGTCTTCTCAAACCCCTCTTTACAAGCTCATCAGAGTCTTCTGACATTCAGTTTCATTCTTCTTGTTTACCTCTGATATTGAAGCACACACCTGAGCTATGGTACTTTGCATACAACTGTACAGTCAAGCTTGCTTACAAAGTGAGGTTCACTTCATCATAGGCAGATGAAATATGACAGATTGGTTAATTGTCATAAATGAACTCAACTCACTTCTCCTCCTTCCCACTAAATATATTATGATTGGAGCTGGATGAGTAGTACAAACAAACATTTGTTATTTGATTGAGTAAAAGCTTCAGTTTTGCTTCAGGTGCTATTTGTGAGCCCTTTCTCCTCTCTCCTCCTTACTTTCCACCAACATTCATTGGGATAAATTTTTGTGGCAAAAATTTTTAGATGGCCATTGTGAAAGGTTTGAGAGCCTGGGAGTCAGGCAATCAGGGAGCAGAAATATAAGCATCTTTAGATGACTGGTTACACAGGATGAATAGCAAATTACAAATAGAATACTCAAAACAAAAGCTCAGGACTGAAGTATGTTGCACAAACCTTTCAATTAATTTTGAATAAACCTCAGGTTTTTGTTTGTAGAAAATTCAAACAGAAAAATTTGTTGAAAGATAATAGCTTACACATTATGAACCAGGATACTGCAACTCAGAAGTTATTCTTTTTGTTAAAATTGGATGCAGTCTTCAGATATATGCTTATCAGGCTATTTTAGTTCAGGACGACTGTTCCTCTCTAGAGATTTTATACCCATTGTTATTTATTGTTGAAGATATCTACTACTTTAATGAGTGTGCTGAACAAAAAAATTATCCGCTAGATTTTTTTCAAATTGATTTAGTAAAACAAATGATTACTTATAAAAGCAATTTTGTTTTTACTTTAAAAAGTAGTACAAGCATGTGGAGAGTGGAGTTCCCCTATTTATCCAGAGAATAAGTAGATCAGCCACACATACTTTTCAGTAATAGAATGCCAAACGTGTGTCTGTCTATCACATTGTAGAGGAACTACCTCCAAGGGCAAACCAACGTCCAGGGCCCAGAATTTCAAAGGCCCTGATTTCAACGGAAGTGAGGTGCCTAATTACCTTTCTAGATCTAGGCCCAAATGCCTATTGAGTCCTTGGCCTGTGAATCTGTTTGCAGGCCTGCCAGCCACAAGACTTTTTGTAAAGTGAAAGCCTACCTGTTCCATTTAAACTGAACTAAGATCTCCCACTCATACCATGTAGGTCACCTGACAGCTTTCAGGTGGCATCAATTTAGTCATTACTAACCTATGCTGGATTCCAGCTGGTAACCTGTAGGAAATATGCTCTATATTCTATTACCAATCTCCTGAGCCATCCTGCCCCTATGTTGTTAGCATTCCGCTGAACTGACAATAAGGAGTTAGAGATTTGAAAAATTATCGTTTGCTTCATGTTGCAGTTCTTTTGCCCTCTTGAGCTGTTTAGAGAGGTTGCCTGAAGTGTATTATCAAATCAATTGCATAAGGACCTTTTGTTTAAGGTCTCACAGAGCAGGGCTCCTCTCTGCAAGATAGGCAAAATCTGCTGTCTACCATTCTAAAAGGTAAGTTTGCACACATTAGCTACTGTTATCTTCATTGGCACCAGTAAATGACTAGCTCTATAAGCTGTACTACATCTCTCATTATGGATGCGCTCCTGATCTCTGCAATATGAATGTTGTAGTTGTGACCAACTTGTCAGCATATGTAAACAGATTTCTTGATGACAGCATGTTTATCGTAATAAAGAAATAATGTGTCTGATAATGGAAAGGAAGAAAAAAGCTTGCCAACTTGTTGTATTTATGATTGATTACACATTACCAGACACCAACACACACTGGAGCTAAGCTCCCTCTTAAATGACAGTGTTTTAAAGGGCTCCTGATGCCACACAGAAAAAATGTTTTTAGAAATTGTATTCGAAAATACTTCTGCTGATGTATTTATTTTCATATTTCTCTTTAGTTGCATTACTATGCAAATCAGCATGAAAATGGAAGTTTTGTTTCTTAAGGCTTGTTGGTTTCTACTCAGAGCTCTTGACCTCCGAAGGCTCAAAACTTCCAACAATGTCACACTTTCAAATGGCTAAAAACCTCAAATGAAGACTGTTACTAACCCCCGCTCCTGACAACCAAACCCAGATTCAGTATTCGGCAATACTTTGCAGTTACATACAGATAACAGCAGATCAGTATGAATGGAAGTTTGTGTCTCAAATGAATACTGTAACTTGATTAAATGAGAGAAATGGCCAAGATGCTCCAACTGCTTAGTTTTTGCCTTAAGTCATAGGGCTGTAAGTTTTACTCAACTTTTAGTCAGGCAAAACACCCACTGATATTAGTGATCATTCTCCCCCAAGTAAGAACTTCAGGATTTGACCCATAATGATTAGTTTGTGACAGCACAAATGGTTGATGAGGAAGGGATTATAAAGTCAACTACAATGTCACTCAAGTTCAACTAAGAAGGTGCACATAAAAATCTTCCTATCAGGAACTGTTACAACAGAAATCATTTGGAAGAGAGGAGGAGGAGAAGGTAGCAATAGCTGTTGAGAAGCCTTCTCTTTTGGAGATAAGAGCATATTGGAGAGGAGACCACTGGTGGCCAGATATACAGCAGCAAGCCCCTATATTGGACTCCCTAATCTTTATATTTTCTATGCAGCAGACCTTTTCCCACTCGGAGCTTCATTAAGATTTTAATTTAAGAGTATCTGTTGAGATTAATAACACTTTTGTTCTATTTTCTGTCTTGACACTCAGGGTCTGATTAATTTTAATCAACTGTTAGTTGGAAATTAGACATCAATATACAAAAGCATTCTGAATAAAACCACATACTATATACAATCCTTTCACATTGACATCTAAGACCCAGTAGTCTACTCATGGCAAAGCCAATAAGAATCAGAATACGTAAATTCTTAACACCTCATTGGCAATCCAGTTACCATACAAGATGTATTACTTCTATGCATTGTGAAGGGGGAAGTGTGTTGTGCTACTTGTGAAATTTAGATATCCACTAACAGAGGAATGAGAAACTAGAAGCTCCCTATTTTCATACATATTCTGAAAATATATCTATATGCGGTTAAAAAAGGACAATGGTAAAGTTGACAGGCTTAAATTAATCCTAGGTTTGTTTTGGTTCACAGCACATATATTACATTGTTTCTAATGAACAGGGAGAGAGCTGATACATGAACACTGGCTGTCACAGCCCTGAGTTCTTTATTGGTTTGCCCCATTGAGCAGCTCAATTTTTAGTTGTCATTAAGGAAACAGATTATTCAGATGGAGGGGAAAAAAGCAATGATTCCAATTTCTTGCTCCTCAGACACACTGGCTTGTTAAGATAAAGAATTAAATAAGCTGTATTTACAAAAGCAATTAAAAATATACCAGTGCATTTCCTTACAATTTTTTCTTTCCAGTTTGCCTGGATACTGGACTATGTATTGCTCCATTTATGTGGATTTACAAACAAAAAGAGAAACGTAGATTAAAGCAGCAAGGCTTCCGAGTATATTACAGCAGCAATATACTGTTAACAGAACACATGTTGAATCTTTCAAATGAACAAAGATTGTGTCAGCTGAGCAGTCTGGACAGTCTATTTACATGAAATTGCAATACTCATTTATTTTTCCATGCTGGCTAATTACATAAAGGGTTACAATCATTACTTCCTGGAAGTCGTCATCCAGTAAGTCAGCTACACTTGTTTTTATTCCAAATACGGCTTACAAGAAATACTGTATCATAACGGCTCCAATTGTTAATTCTTGTAAATATACTTATGTTTCTCATTAGAGAAAAAAAGGCATTTTATGTACATTTTCAGGTGGTCTTTTTTCTTTTTTTTTTAAATATACTATATTCAACAGCAATACCTTTCCACAGTCTACCCACTCACTACTACTTATGCATTTGTAGGGGGAAAATCTCAGGAAATTACAACTGAAACTCAAATAAGTTTTATTAGTCATACAAGTTATAAACAAGAAAAAAAACTCATTGAAAATGTATGCATAAATACCTGTTTCTAGACAATCCTGGTAGAACTCTCATGACAGAGAAAGAACAAGCTTCCATTATTTTCTCCCACTATCAGGATTATTAAAAAAACCCACAACCTCCAGAAGTCCCACAATTTAAGCTATGCATGAGTACACATACTTGCTTTTTCCAGAGGAAGTATAATCAAGGAATATTTGCATATGTAACTACATATAGATAATGTAATGTAGCATAGAAATTTCCTCAGCATCATTTTGATATGGTCACCTGAGAGTAACAAAGCCATAAACTAATTATGCAGGTCATCCCAACTCATACTGTTGACACCTTTATATCACAGTAGTACATCATAATGCACTCTGTACATGCCAAATTTTCTAAGGGTACGTCTTCACTACCCGCCGTATTGGCGGGTAGCAATCGATTTGTCTGGGATCGATATATCGCGTCTCGTTAAGACGCGATATATCGATCCCCGAACGCGGTCACCGTCGACTCTGGAACTCCACCAGAGCGAGCGGCGGTAGCGCAGTTGACGGGGGAGCCACGGCCGTCAATCCTGCGCCGTGTGGACCCCAGGTAATTCGATCTAAGATACTTCGACTTCAGCTACGCTATTCGCATAGCTGAAGTTGCGTATCTTAGATCGATCTCCCCCCCAGTGTAGACCAGCCCTAAGAGAACTTTGAATGGTATCTCGCTGACAGAGAGCAGGAGCACTGTAAATCAGGTTGCCTTCACACCAGGAAGGTAGGCCTTGAAGGAAGAAGAACATCAATATGTTTCAGAAATATCTACAAATTAATCGAATGTAACTTTTCCCTATACAAAGGTTATTTTGAGATCCAGTACCTCAGGATTTAACAGGGCTAGACACAAATACTTGGTATCTCCCCTTTCCAATGGGGTATAAAGTTCCCATTTCTAGTTCCAGTGGTCTGCAAGATACTTGACATTAAGCTTGTTACTACTCAAAGACCGATACCACCCACCTTCCACATTCGTCTGGTATAATTTTGGGTGGAACTGCCACATTTCTGGGAGAAAAAAGTTGAAATATCCTTGTCAGATTGGGGCAAGAGGGCAGAGATTTGCTTTCCTTTTTAAAAAAATAGCAGCTACTTCAAACTGTTCAAGAGTATTAGAAGCAGTCCTGAAGCACACTGATTAGTGGGCAGATTAAAAAGCAAGATAGATAATAAATTGCTGAGTTATGCAACAAGCAACATGGATATCACCAACATGTATCTGGTGGGTGTTTTTATATTTAGATGTTTTCCAAGACTGATTGACCTGACCACATTGCAGTTAGTTTTCACAAACTGAAGAATATATTAATTCATGAGGCATTGGGTGGCTCAGTGGATAAGTTACGGGAAAAGGAAAGTTTTCTTTGGCTCAATAATGATGGAAGAGGAAAGTTGAAATACAGTATAAAAAAAATAATCTTCCTGATAAGGATACCCCTCTCAGGCTGTAGCATCAGCTCTCAAGACAACTGATGGAAGCCCAATCACTAGAGTCATTTAAAATGGGACTGAAGATATAACAAAAATGAACTATAGGGAATAATCCTGCATTGGCAGATGTATTATTTGTCAACAATCTAGTCACATTTACTACTATAGTGCTGAAGGGCCTACCAAGCATGGGGATGCATTATAGTAGGCATTGAACAGAGAAGCAAATGGTCCCTGCCCTGAAGAGCTTACAATCTAAATAGACAAGACAGACAAGGTGGAGGAAGGGGTATAACACAGAGTCAACAATGTGTTGGCAGAGAACATCATTTTAGTGACACTTTTTAAGTTGGGTTTAGCTAAATGGAAAGAAAAAGGGAAGGGAAGAGGGGCAGGTACAGAGTGAAGTCAAGGTGAAGACACTGAGGGAGGGGGAGGTTTGAGCAAACAGCCAGTCAGCATAAGGCAGAGAAAAGTCCAGTAAAAACTGTTGAAAGTTCTCTGAATGTCCAGAGGTTCTAGATTTCACTGATTCTGGAGTCTCTAGCTGGCTCCTCTCTGCATTCTTCCTCCTCCTTCTCCCACATAGTGGAGGAGTTCCAGGGGAAGATGAGAAACCACCTGGGTCCTAGTGCCCCCAGTGTGTGTGTGTGCGAGTCTCCCCTGCAGTTCTGAATCTGTGCGTGTGCACACATGCATATAATAGGTCTTTTCCATCTCTAGTTTGTGATTTGATGAAAATTGCAATTATCATTTGAACCAGTTTAATGACCTATGCAAAGCGGTAACAGTCCTCTTCCTTGTAACCCAGCTTTCACATAAAAACTGCCATCAGAGTTTGCATTCATTTTTGTCTAAAAGCTGAAAGGGTAAGGTGAGAAGGTGACTAAGCTAGTTTTCCTGCCCCAAGGATGGTCTTTCCAGAACAGGGGTAAAACACATTGGAATAGATTGTTGCCTATGGTAAGCAGTACAGAAAGGGCCTAACGTAAATTATGACTAGTAACTCAGAGAAGCTGGCTATGAGGCGTGTTTCCATCAGAAAAAAAAGAATAAAAGAATCCTGATACTGGAGTATGGTTATGCAAATTGATGGAAGAGGCTAGATTGTTCCTTGAAACCTGAGCAGTAAGGGTAGATTATTAGAAACTAATCTAGATTAAATACAAACTGAGTTAGCATTAATTTCTACTCATAGGAGCACAGGGGTCAGAGGTGGGCCACTGACATTCTATTAATACAGCAACATGCCATTGGTCCACTTGCACATGGCTTGGTGTGGCTGTCCCCTACCACTGTGACCAGTCTTGTCCGACATGCAGATGCCACACTGCCAGCAGAGGGTCAATGCTAAGAGCCTGTATAAGGGTCAGCAGAGGATGTCTTACTGTAGAGCAGGGGTGGGCAAACTTTTTGGCATGAGGGCCACATTGGGGTTGCAAAACTGTATGGAGGGCCAGGTACGGAAGGATGT